>NC_083592.1:51093719-51453719 GCF_027579695.1 Neoarius graeffei
CTCTCTCTCACTCACTCACTCACTCTCACAGACACACACACACACACACACACACACAGACACACTCATCTCTCACACTCACTCACTCTGTCTCACAGACACACACACTCTCACACACAGACACACATCTCTCTCTCTCACTCTCACACACACACACACACTCTCACAAACAAAACACACTCTCACACACTCATTTTACTGATTAATGTGACATTCTATGCAGCGTGCTAACACTTATGAGCACCGAGGCAGGACCAGGTAACAGTAGCATGTACACACACACACACACACACACACACACACACACCTTCAAATGACTTTAGAGCATTATATTAATTTAATCTAAATCACTCCCCAGATCTTTGGAGGTCTGTACAGTTGTTGCTTTTCTCAGTGCAGCGTGTCTCCAGCACATCAGGACTAATTTATACAGAAAATTCATACAGAAAACAATTCAAATTCAATCCATTGATTTTTTTTCTTTAAAATATATATTTTCAAGCTTCTGTACATCAAGGATATTACTGTATTTCAAAATCAAAAATATTTTATAATTTTTTATTAAAAAAACAAGATTAAAGTGTATTTCTTATTCATTTTATTAATTATTGTAAAAAAATTTTTTTTTCACCTTTATTGGACAGGACAGTGTAGAGACAGGAAATGAGTGGGAGAAAGAGAGACATCAGGAAATGACCTCGGGCTGGAATCGAACCCGGGTCCCCAGATTTATGGTATGGCACCTTATCCACCTGAGCCACAACACCTCCATTGTAAAATTTTTAGTAATATTTTCTCCTTTTTTAAACTCATGGCATCCCTACATATGGACAATCCTTCACCTTTCTAATGTAAGAGATATGAATGTTGGCTCTCTCTAAATACAGTGGGGCAAAAAAGTATTTAGTCAGTCACCAATTGTGCAAGTTCTCCCACTTAAAAAGATGAGAGAGGCCTGTAATTTTCATCATAGGTACACTTCAACTATGAGAGACAGAATGACAAAAAAAATCCAGAAAATCACATTGTCTGATTTTTAAAGAATTTATTTGCAAATTATGGTGGAAAATAAGTATTTGGTCAATAACAAAAGTTCATCTCAATACTTTGTTATATACCCTTTGTTGGCAATGACAGAGGTCAAACGTTTTCTGTAAGTCTTCACAAGGTTTTCACACACTGTTGCTGGTATTTTGGCCCATTCCTCCATGCAGATCTCCTCTAGAGCAGTGATGTTTTGGGGCTGTCACTGGGCAACACGGACTTTCAACTCCCTCCAAAGATTTTCTATGGGGTTGAGATCTGGAGACTGGCTAGGCCACTCCAGGACCTTGAAATGCTTCTTACGAAGCCACTCCTTCGTTGCCCGGGCGGTGTGTTTGGGATCATTGTCATGCTGAAAGACCCAGCCACGTTTCATCTTCAATGCCCTTGCTGATGGAAGGAGGTTTTCACTCAAAATCTCACGATACATGGCCCCATTCATGCTTTCCTTTACACGGATCAGTCGTCCTGGTCCCTTTGCAGAAAAACAGCCCCAAAGCATGATGTTTCCACCCCCATGCTTCACAGTAGGTATGGTGTTCTTTGGATGCAACTCAGCATTCTTTCTCTTCCAAACATGACAAGTTGAGTTTTTACCAAAAAGTTCTATTTTGGTTTCATCTGACCATATGACATTCTCCCAATCCTCTTCTGGATCATCCAAATGCTCTCTAGCAAACTTCAGACGGGCCTGGACATGTACTGGCTTAAGCAGGGGGACACGTCTGGCACTGCAGGATTTGAGTCCCCGGCAGCGTAGTGTGTTACTGATGGTAGCCTTTGTTACTTTGGTCCCAGCTCTCTGCAGGTCATTCACTAGGTCCCCCCGTGTGGTTCTGGGATTTTTGCTCACCGTTCTTGTGATCATTTTGACCCCACGGGGTGAGATCTTGCGTGGAGCCCCAGATCGAGGGAGATTATCAGTGGTCTTGTATGTCTTCCATTTTCTAATAATTGCTCCCACAGCTGATTTCTTCACACCAAGCTGCTTACCTATTGCAGATTCAGTCTTCCCAGCCTGGTGCAGGTCTACAATTTTGTTTCTGGTGTCCTTTGACAGCTCTTTGGTCTTGGCCATAGTGGAGTTTGGAGTGTGACTGTTTGAGGTTGTGGACAGGTGTCTTTTATACTGATAACGAGTTCAAACAGGTGCCATTAATACAGGTAACGAGTGGAGGACAGAGGAGCCTCTTAAAGAAGAAGTTACAGGTCTGTGAGAGCCAGAAATCTTGCTTGTTTGTAGGTGACCAAATACTTATTTTACCGAGGAATTTACCAATTAATTCATTAAAAATCCTACAATGTGATTTCCTGGATTCTTTCCCCCCATTCTGTCTCTCATAGTTGAAGTGTACCTATGATGAAAATTACAGGTCTCTCTCATCTTTTTAAGTGGGAGAACTTATACAATTGGTGGCTGACTACATACTTTTTTGCCCCACTGTATGTAAATTTTAAGCAATTAAAAACATCTTATTTTATTTTTTTAAAAAGCAAATAAAAATGTATGCCTGAAAGGGTTCAGAGGGTTTTATGGTCGGTGTTGAGTGATATCGGAGCGCTGTTGGGCTGCGACAGGGCCGTGTACAGCAGACGCTCAACATGATTGATTGTAAATGTTTATGGTGCATTTTTCTGCGAGGAAATGATTAACATTTTTGCTTTTGGAAAGAGTCTCCAGTCTCAGCGCTGCGCCACAATCAGGCTGTAATTTTCTGTTTTGTGACTCGGGGAGGACTTCTGGAGGGATTCATTTGTGCTTTCTCAGTGACTAGTCAAGCTGTGGTTTTTGTGTGTGTGTGTGTGTGTGTGTGTCAGTTATAAACTTTGAGTGAAAGGACAAAAGCGAGGTTGCTTTAGCTGCTGGAACATTAGTGAGAGCTATAAATTCCACACCACTGACCAACAATAAATGGATAAAAAGTAAACTCTGATACTTGAAAATATCCTCAGAAACTTTGCTTTCCTCTTTACACAGGCAGAATGTGTCGTGTTAAAGTGTGTAAAGGTTTGGACTCAATTGTAACAAAAATAAATGCATGTAAAAAAGGTGACAAATAGAATTTAATTTAATTCTAGAAACAAAAATATTGTGACACCAAAGTTTGAGCTTTTTTTTTTTTTATTGATCAGTGATCAGTTCTCTACAGCCATTTCACATCTTTTACACGACAGCTTTCACAAGCTCTTGTTTACTATTAATTTAATTGTAAATATATTAGAAAAAAATTAAGGGGTCAAGTTTGATTCATCAGTGCATGAGCATCAGGAGGTTGATGGGAAACGAGCTCAATGTCGATGAAGAGACAGAAGAATGAATGATTCTACAGGACTGATCCAGGATCAGGGTTTAGATTAAAAAAAAAAACCCTGTGGATCAGAAGTGCTGACCTGGGATTAGTTCGTATCCTGGGGACGAGTGTGTAACCCAGCCTGAGTTCTGACAGAAATCAGGATCGTCTCCACGACGTGGTGAGATTTCTGAGCTCGACTCCGAGTGTGTGTGGTGGTGGTGGTGGTGTGTGTGGGGGGGGGGGGGGGGGTAGTGATGAAAGTGTGGAGACAGGAGCAGGTGGTGTTTAAGGTGCCGTGGTGTCGTGGTGAGTGTTGGACCCTGCGGCGTGTCCTGAGTCGGCGCCGTGTGAGCTGTAGAGCTCCTGTACGGCTCTCTGAGTCTCCGCCGTGTCCTCTGGGTAGTGGCTCTGCAGCTCTTCGTTGGCGGTGTAGTGTGTGTCGGAGAAATCGCTGAAATAGCGGCCAACCTCCGGGTGACTGATTTCCAACGGAGCAGAGTGTGGCTCCAGATTCTCTACACACACACACACACACACACACACACAGAGACACAAAGTGTGAGAGACACACAAAGAGACACAGAGAGAGAGAGAGAGAGATGGTGAAACACAAAGAAAGAGAGAAAAAAAAAAACACAGAGACCGACACAAAGAGAAAGGACAGAGACACAAAGTGTGAGACACACACAGAGAGAGAGAGAGAGAGATGGTGAGACACAAAGAGAAAAAACACACACACACCGACACAAAGAGAAAGGAGAGAGAGACACACACAAAGAGACACAGAGAGAGAGAGAGAGAGAGAGAGAGAGAGAGAGATGGTGAGACACAGAGAGACCGACACAAAGAGAAAGGAGAGAGAGAGACACACACAAAGAGACACAGAGAGAGAGAGAGAGATGGTGAGACACAAAGAGAGAAAAAAAAAAAACAGAGACCGACACAAAGAGAAAGGAGAGAGAGACACAAAGTGTGAGACACACACACACGGAGAGAGAGAGAGAGAGAGAGATGGTGAGACACAAAGAAAGAGAAAAAACACACACACACCGAGAGACCGACACACAGAGAAAGGAGAGAGAGACACAAAGTGTGAGACACACACAGAGACACAGAGAGAGAGAGAGATGGTGAGACACAAAGAGAGAGAGAAAAACACACACACAAAGGAGAGAGAAAGACAGAGGGAGAGGGGAGACACAGACACGAGAGAGACAGACATACAGACAGTAAGATGCAGAGAGACACACACATACACAAAGACGGAGCGAGAGATAGTCAGGAACTTTAGTCGGAGTGGCACGTGTTCTCGGCACAGAGCCCACGGTTCCACTCACCCTGAGCGGCGTATCTGCACGTGCCGTCCTGCACCAGGACGTTATAAAATGGCTGATTGGCACCGTGGCTCAGCTGATGCACTCGCATTGTGGCGATCCACTCCGGACTCATGGAGCATTTCGGATCCCATCCGTAAACAACGCAGTTATAACCCGACCTGCACGGAACAGGACATGGGGGAAAACAAACAAACTCTCAAACCATCCTCCAGAGGAAAACCCTGTCTCACACAGACTACTCAATTCTTTTTCATCAGTCCAACTATTTCCTGTTGTTCAACACACAGCCTCATCCTCGAGGGAGGAGTGAGCAGCTCGTTGGCAGCACCTCGGAGCGCTTCTTTGCCTAGCAAAACTTCCAGAGAGATATTCAAATCAGACAAACTGCCACGGCTTTTCTCACACAGGTGTTTCTGTCCACGAGACGTAAACACACACCTCTTGTGTTTCATGATGAGGCCGACGGAGTACTGCACTTGGCTGTGTTCAGGAGCGCTGCGTCTCTTCACCTCGGCCTCGACGGCGTGTCTCTTGTGCTGGATGTGTTCCAGCGTGTGCTGCACCAGGTAACCCACAGCGCCGTGCTGAGACGGATCCAACGCCTGGATGTGCTGCAGGATGTCCAGCACCTGATGCAGGCGGAGATACGGAGAGAAGGAAAAAATGGCAAAAAGGCCCTGCCAGATTCTGGTGCTTTATTAGACGGCGTTTAGAAAATATCAACGGATGTTAATACACTGGGTGTGAAGTAACATAGATGGGATACCACAACACACACACACACACACACACACTCACACTCCTAGGGGGAAATTTAGTGTCACCAGTCTACCTACTGACATTATAAACAATAAATAAAAATTCACCAGCAGGTCACTTATCCTGAATTTTTACCTTTTTTTTTTTAATTAACGCAAGTTGCTTGACATTTTAAAGGGGCAATATGCAACATTGTAATGGTGTTTCTAAACCTCTCGAGTTTCTTCTTCTCTCATTACATAAACATACGCAGTGGATTCAGTTTGGTATAACTGAGAAATCTGGTTTTATTACAACTGCAATTCATTTCCGAGCCAGCAGAGGGCAATAAAAACCAAAAAAAAAAAAAAAAAAACTGCTCTATTCACCAAAACACGTAAACGTAAAAATTCATGCAAGTCACGATTTGATTTTCCCACGATATTTTTGAAAAAAAAAAAAAAAAAAAAAATATTACCAAAAAAGCAACATATTCCGCCCATTCTTTACGAACATGAATATTCCTTTTGTTAAAAACATCAACTTTTCATTTTCTGAATAACCAACAATAATTATTTACTCGCATTTGTAAAGGTTGGAGTAAAATATAACCTAGCAACTAAAATAGGCCTTTTCTTCGTAAACTTTTACGAGCATTTGTAATTCCTTTATTTGTTTCTCGTGTTTATCTTTCAGCAGTCTGTTTAAAAAAAAAAAAAAAAAAAAAAAAAAAAAAAGCACGCTCTGATTTCTTCTCTATCTGTAGCCGCTTTATCCTGTTCTACAGGGTCGCAGGCAAGCTGGAGCCTATCCCAGCTGACTACGGGCGAAAGGCGGGGTACACCCTGGACAAGTCGCCAGGTCATCACAGGGCTGACACATAGACACAGACAACCATTCACACTCACATTCACACCTACGCTCAATTTAGAGTCACCAGTTAACCTAACCTGCATGTCTTTGGACTGTGGGGGAAACCGGAGCACCCGGAGGAAACCCACGCGGACACGGGGAGAACATGCAAACTCCGCACAGAACGGCCCTCGCCGGCCACGGGGCTCGAACCCGGACCTTCTTGCTGTGAGGCGACAGCGCTAACCACTACACCACCGTGCCGCCGCTCTGATTTCTTGTTAAATTTATTTGTATAGTCAGTCGATCGCACACCAGCTCTTTCGTACTTTAGATCTGCCGTGTCCGAAATCGCTCCCTACTCACTATACAGAGCACTATATAGTGAGGACGCCATTTTGTAGTGCTGTCCGAAACCTTAGTGAGGATTATTTACACCTTATATAGTATAGTGCACTCAAAGTATCCCACAATGCATCACGGAAAGTAGCGTACAACCGATGGTCACTAACCAAAGCAATATATCCCATCATGCACTGCGGTCGCGCTGAAAGAAATCAAATTAAAAAAAGTCTCAAATTTGATTTAATAAAAGGCAGCGGCAAAGAAGAAAGAAAGTATTCGGCCGTGATTTAAAAGAACTGAAAGCTGCAGGTACTCTGTATTGATTAATGTTGGAAATGCGCTCAGTATAATATGGATTTATCACAAAAATACATGCATGTGTTTATCATTTTGAAAACCCACCAGCCGACTGATCTGGCACGTTTTAATCGTGCGACAGTAATGACGTAAATACCAGCGCGACAGAGTCCTGTCCGAAAGCGTTTTTTCATTTTACCAACGAGCTCACTCACTATATAGTCCTCTATATAGTAATTCCCTATATAGGGAGTAGTGAACGAGTGTGCGATTTAGGACACAGGGCTGGGCTTTTTGTTTTTCTGGTAGCATTACAGCTGTGAAGTCATGTGTATTCCTGCTATTGTGTGTTATTGTGCCCTCTGCTGTCTAAACAGTGCAATTACAGCTCGGAAAAAAACTAAAAAGATTACACAGCCTGAGAAAAAAAGAAAGAAAGACTTTATTCATCACACACTTGTGAAATTTCCTCTCTGCATTTAACCCATCTGAAGCAGTGAACACACACGTGAGCAATGAGCACACACACATACCCAGAGCAGTGAGCAGCCATGCTAACAGCGCCCGGGGAGCAGTTGGGAGTTCGGTGCCTCGCTCAAGGGCACCTCAGCCCAAGGCCGTCCCATATTAACCTAACCTGCATGTCTTTGGACTGTGGGGGAAACCGGAGCACCCGGAGGAAACCCACGCGGACACGGGGAGAACATGCAAACTCCGCACAGAAAGGCCCTCGCCGGCCACGGGGCTCGAACCCGGACCTTCTTGCTGTGAGGCGACAGCGCTAACCACTACACCACCGTGCCGCCCAGCTGATAATAATCATCTCATCTCATTATCTCTAGCCGCTTTATCCTTCTACAGGGTCGCAGGCAAGCTGGAGCCTATCCCAGCTGACTACGGGCGAGAGGCGGGGTACACCCTGGACAAGTCGCCAGGTCATCACAGGGCTGACACATAGACACAGACAACCATTCACACTCACATTCACACCTACGCTCAATTTAGAGTCACCAGTTAACCTAACCTGCATGTCTTTGGACTGTGGGGAAAACCGGAGCACCCGGAGGAAACCCACGCGGACACGGGGAGAACATGCACACTCCGCATAGAAAGGCCCTCGCCGGCCACAGGGCTCGAACCCGGACCTTCTTGCTGTGAGGCGACAGTGCTAACCACTACACCACCGTGCCGCCCTGTTATAAACTGAATTGTCATAAATTTGGATTGCGATTCATCATTGCACGACATATCGTTACATACCTGGTGTTTATCTCAGCTGCTTACTGAATTTACAGCTTTAAGAGTGACGTTTTCTGTATGACCAACTGAAGCAGAATAAATAGAGTAAAATTTGGATAGTTTAAGTTGTAAGCCAGTGCTGAATTTTATGAATGAATTGAACGTCTATTCCAAATACAGCATTGTATTTCCTGCTCTGGTGTTTATTGAGCCTTGAAGCTGTGAATAAAGTGCTGACCTTCTCAGGCCAGATGCCCAGATGGAAGTAGAGTCGTGCCTGCAGCAGGAGATACTGCACGTTATCAGGATCGATGGTGAGGTAGAGATCCAGAGAATCCCTCAGCAGCTGGTACGACTTCTCACTGCCTTCTCTGTACAGAGAGAAAAATAATGCAATACCAACAACAACAAAAAAAAAAGGTGGTAAATGTGCTTCCAATCAGAGACTAGAATTATTAAAACAAAAATATTAAGGGAAGAAAATATGACCGATGACGATGTGGAGATCACGTGGTGGTGCTGCCGAGCCGTACTCACCCCCTCTTGCCGATGTTGAGCAGGTTACCCACCATGCGCAGCAGCAGCTCGGTGGTGCTGATAGAGCTGTAGTAATCCGCCGTCACCTGCTGTCGGATCAGGTACTCGCACTCTTTCGCCGTCAGCTGCTTGCCTTTCCCAAACGCGTCGATGTAAACGTAGTCGTAGATATCGCCACTGCTGCAGGGGACAAATAACAGCAAAGAGGGACGATTGGCAAAAAAAAAAAAAAAAACTCAACAACAACCTGAAAATCAGAGCGTGGTGAATAATGTAAAGAATGTAAGGATTCATTTGTCTGTAATATACAGTAAACCTGTGATTTGACTTAAAGTCAAACAAAACCCAAAAATAAAACACTGATTTCCGATCACGGCAAGTGCCCTGATGTGGCCTCCGCACGTTTAAATTATAAAGTTTTATTTTTAACAACAATTTGTTATAATAGTTAAAAATGAGCTTACCTGGATGCAAAAATGTGCGCTGAAACTGGATATCCGGCCGTGACGTTAACGGATCACTAGTACACCATTTTCCTTCGTTACACAGAGCCATCAAATAAAGGCTTCTAATTCTAAAACAATCCCGAGGCGCCACTGCACATGCTCTCTCTCTCTCTCTCTCTCTCTGTGTGTTCACTGCTTCAGATGGGTTAAATACAGAGAAAGAACTGTGTTGCAATGTTTTTGTGACAAATAAATGCTTCCAATTCTTAAAATAAAAAAAAATAAAATCCCCAGGCGCCACTACGCTCCCTCTCTTTTCACTGCTTCAGATGGGTTGAATACAGAGAAAGATCACTGTGTGGTCATGTTTTTGTGACAAATAAAGGCTTCTAATTCTTTAAAAGAAAGAAAAAAAAAATCCCCAGGCGCCACTACGCTCACTCTCTCTCTCTCTCTCCACTGCTTCAGATGGGTTGAATACAGAAAAGAAACTTCACTGTGCCATCATGTTTTTGTGACAAATAAAGGCTTCTAATTCTTTAAAAGAAAAAAAAGAAAAAAAATCCCCAGGCGCCACTACGCTCACTCACTCTCTCTCTCTCTCTCTCTCTCCACTGCTTCAGATGGGTTGAATACAGAAAAGAAACTTCACTGTGCCATCATGTTTTTGTGACAAATAAAGGCTTCTAATTCTTTAAAAAAAATTTTTTTTAAATCCCCAGGCGCCACTACGCTCTCTCTCTCTCTCTCCACTGCTTCAGATGGGTTAAATACAGAGAAAGAACTGTGTTGCAATGTTTTTGTGACAAATAAATGCTTCCAATTCTTAAAATAAAAAAAATAAAATCCCCAGGCGCCACTACGCTCGCTCTCTTTTCACTGCTTCAGATGGGTTGAATACAGAGAAAGATCACCGTGTGGTCATGTTTTTGTGACAAATAAAGGCTTCTAATTCTTTAAAAGAAAAAAAAGAAAAAAAAAATCCCCAGGCGCCACTACGCTCACACGCTCGCTCTCTCTCTCGCCACTGCTTCAGATGGGTTGAATACAGAGAAAGAACTTCACTGTGCTGTCGTTTTTGTGACAAAGGCTTTTAATTCTTTAACCCTTTGGTGACTGACCCCTTGAAAATGGTTCCTCCAGGAACGATGACTTCAGTTGTCAAGACAACGGAAAAACTAAAATACAAAAACAAAGATACGTCACAATGTTCTTGTGCACAAAACAAAATGCTCTTGTATTTTAGTTTTTCCGTTGTCTTGACAACTGAAACGTCATCGTTCCTGGAGGAACCATTTTCAAGGGGTCAGTCACCAAAGGGTTAAAAGAAAAAAAAATCCCCAGGCGCCACTACGCTCACTCACTCTCTCTCCACTGCTTCAGATGGGTTGAATACAGAGAAAGAACATCACTGTGTTGTCATGTTTTTGTGACAAATAAAGGCGTCTAATTCTAAAAATCTAACCTGAAGTTTTCTGTCACCATGTGATTTTTACCAACAACAAAATACGCAAAATCAACAGGCTTCACTTTTACGAAGTTTAAGTCTTACTCGGCTAGAGAACGCATACGGAGCATGGACACAGATACTAGTTCACAATCGATTCTTGCCATCTAAAAAAAGATCGCTTTTCTCAGTGAATAAAAACAGGACATAAAAATACAAGGAAAAATCCACCTGAACGCTTGACGCTCGGCATCTTCAGGGTTGTTCACGACAATTTAGAAGCGATGTATCCACTAGATCTCAGCCTCGGTAAGTCGTGTAAGTGACGTCACAATCTCGGATTCTATCATGTAATTTGTACTCAGAGTACGATATCTGAGCCTCGGAGAGAGTAAGACGTCAGCGCCCAGGGACGCTGTACGAACAAGTGAACACTCGGAGATGTTTTGTATGGATATCGGTCAGTATAGAGGAGTTTACTTTTGGGGTTTTGTTAATCTTTAATGCAAACTAGGAACAACTGATACAAAGACTTGGAGGATGTATGGTCTGTATAAAGTACGTGTATTAATAAACGGATTAAAATCGTGGTCTTATTTAGCGAAGAAAAAAAAAAAAAATTAAATGACTAATATGGTGAAGTTTTCTGTGAGATGTTGTTTATTTAAACAGTGTTGGAAGAAATCTTCAGTGTCAGAAAAAAAAAACAGACCAAAACTCGAGCCTTTAAGCCAGTATCTCACTGGGCTGCGACAAATTGCGAACGTCATTCGCAAGAGTGTTTCAAAAGCGTCTTGAAACATTCGCGGGGCTTCTCGATTTCCTCGCATGAGTCGCAAAGTGTCGCTCTTTCATCGCTGAAATTTTGAACATGTTCAAAAAATAGCCCCAAATACGTCACTGGTGTCGCAAAGCCGTCGCGAACCCTTCTCAAGTCAGTTTCCGCGAGACAGGAAGTGCGAGTGTATCTCACTGGGCTGCGACAGCCTGCGACTAGTTGGAGACACAATTGCGATAAAATATACAAATATCAATTCAGTGTGATTCCAAGTGAAAATTGTCGCTAATTCGCATAATTTATCGCAATTGTTGAGTCTCCAACTAGTCGCAGCCCAGTGAGATACTATCCATAGCGCCCAAATAAGAACAGTGCAGGAGTTCATTTCCATAACGGAACCTGTAAACAGTTTCTCACCGGAATTAAACAAACAAACAAACAAACAAACAAACCAAAAAAAAGTCTGTTCACGGTTCCAAGAGAAACTACAAGCGTCCTCAGTGAGGAATGCGATCTCGTGCTGAGAGCGTGTACCTCGTCCGGCGCTGGCACCAGCGGAGCAGGAAGTGATTGGGGAAGTTGACGGGCTCCAGTCGGACCCCCAGCTTCCTGGCGAGTGTCATATAGAGCACAGAGAGACTGATGGGAATTCCTGTCTTCTGCAGAAGCACCTGACCGGAAGATGGGATGAGGACAGGGATCAGGGATCGGAGTACAGCACGGGGAAAGAGTGTAAAACTCCAAGTAGCTGTGTAAGAGCGAGTGGAACGACGTACCTGGTGTATGTAGGAGTTCATGGGGTTGTAGTAGTCGCTTTCATTGCCTTTAAACTGCAGCTGGTCGTACAGAACAGCGTTGAGGGCACAGAGGAGCTGGCGCTGGAGCTCAAAGTCTTCCACTATTACACACTCGCCTAGAAACACAAAGGAAGCTTGATACAGTTACACATGTTACAGATACATCGAGAACATGGTTTTTCAGGCATTAGCTTCTCATCTCTAGCCGCTTTATCCTGTTCTACAGGGTCGCAGGCGAGCTGGAGCCTATCCCAGCTGACTACGGGCGAAAGGCGGGGTACACCCTGGACAAGTCGCCAGGTCATCACAGGGCTGACACATAGACACAGACAACCATTCACACTCACATTCACACCTACGCTCAATTTAGAGTCACCAGTTAACCTAACCTGCATGTCTTTGGACTGTGGGGGAAACCGGAGCACCCGGAGGAAACCCACGCGGACTTTTCAAGCATTAATCAATACCAAAATGAGGAACCGACTCAATATTAAATCAATCAGAACGTCCTGGAACGTTTTATTTCGCTCTGTTCAGTGAGGACGGTTGGTTCAACGAAGATTCATATTGATTTAAAAAAAAAAAAAAAAAGTTCATGATGTGACTGTCCTGATTTAAAGAAGGAAAAAAAAAATCTGGTGTGCACCTGATATAATTTTGGGATTAAATCCGAAAGCATCATTTCTAACATCTTTGCTTCTGTAAAATCCAATTTTATTATTATTATTATTATTATTATTATTATGAGGCCTGATGCCTTTATTATTTTGAAATGTGACCAATAAATTTTGCGTAGGGCGGCACGGTGGTGTAGTGGTTAGCGCTGTCGCCTCACAGCAAGAAGGTCCGGGTTCGAGCCCCGTGGCCGACGAGGGCCTTTCTGTGCGGAGTTTGCATGTTCTCCCCGTGTCCGCGTGGGTTTCCTCTGGGTGCTCCGGTTTCCCCCACAGTCCAAAGACATGCAGGTTAGGTTAACTGGTGACTCTAAATTGAGCGTAGGTGTGAATGTGAGTGTGAATGGTTGTCTGTGTCTATGTGTCAGCCCTGTGATGACCTGGCGACTTGTCCAGGGTGTACCCCGCCTTTCGCCCGTAGTCAGCTGGGATAGGCTCCAGCTTGCCTGCGACCCTGCAGAACAGGATAAAGCGGCTAGAGATAATGAGATGAGAATTTTATCATTAGCTTTATATATTTATTTAGATTTCAAAATAAACATCCCTGTGGCTCTCGGTGTCGCACTCACAGGATTTCAAAATTTGATGATTAAAAAAAAAAAAAAAAAAATTCCACATGATTCTCTTGCCATAGCACCAATGGGATTCCAAAATAAACGTCCCCGTGACTCTCTTGCCATAACATCAATGTGATTTCAGAATAAACGTCTTTGTGGCTCTCTTTCCATGGCATCAATGTGATTTCAGAATAAAAAAGTACGGGTCTCTCTTGCTATGGCGCCAACTGGATTCCAAAATAAAAGTCCCCATGGCTTGCTTGCCATAGATAGCACCAGTTGGATTCCAAAATAAAACATCCCTCTGGTTCATTTGCCAGGACACCAACAGGATTTCACAATTAAAAAAAAAAAATCCATGTGGTTCTCTTGCCAAGGCACCAACGGGATTTCAGAATGACAAAAAAAAAAAGTCCATGTGGCTCTCGTCATAGCACCAGTGGGATTTCAAAACACAAGCCCTTCCTCGAGTCACATGGAGACTCATGGAGGAAGAACAGCTACCAAACTCCATCAAATTAGATTCTTTTGCATCGCATCATATCGTATCACGTTGAATCAAATCGTGTCGATTGCACTGCATAGCAATGGGGTGAATCGTATCGTATCACAGTCATTTCTTCATAATCTTTAATGCGTCAGATTGCTGATAATGCAGAAATCCATCGTCCCTAAATCCCTAGTATTTATGTTTAAATAGCATCCATAAAAATCTCACGTGTGCATTCACACACTTGGACTTCTAGGCTCATTCTTTATAATGCGACATGTTGATTTTAAAGTTAGTTAGCTTGGATGAAGAGTGAGCTTTGTTTCACTTCAGAAATGTGTTTCTGTAAAGCTCCAAGTCTCATCGTCTTCACTGCATGGAAATCCTTCGTTCTCAGTGACGCAGCGATAGAGCATGATTCCCCAAAACAGCATACAGGTTAAAGGAGAACTAAAGGAAAGGTGTTTTTTATTATCAAAATTCTATTTCTCATTTTATTAAATATCGGAACGCATTTTTGATCGCTATTTTGTCGCTGCTATAGCAAGTTATGAGTGTTTGAAATACACTCTGCAATACATCAGTCCATATGTCAAAGCAATGGCCGTAAACGAGATTCGCTGAGACCTGTGCGAGACATCGTAGGACGGAAGTAAAACGTACAGCGGAAATCAAAGTGACCGACATCTGCCGACGTCGTCAAAAGACGCGCGTGCCCTCTTTCAAATGCTGACGTAATCAAGCCGGAAGTTTTGTTTGTTTTGATAGCGATCAGGAAAGTTTGAAAAAAGTCGGCAGTAATCGTCATTTAAACTCGTTTTTGTGCAATACTTCGTTTGGAAAGCAGTTTTCAAAATGGTGGCACCGACACCTGGCTGACTCTTGACGTTTCGAAGTCACGCACAAGTCTCATGAAGATCGCGCGGATAAGCGACGCCTGCCGTGGACCAAACGAACTAAATTCAACACGGCTAAAAACCAAATAGGCCGATAAGTATAATATTTAAATTGCAATTAGTTGCCAATACGAGTCACGATATAAGGTTACTAAAACCGAAAACGTAACTGAATAATATGTTAATTAAGGTGGTGTTTATATTAGACCGTATCAGCGGATCATCAGATTAACTTTTTAAAACGATTCGTGTGCACACAGCAATGCCAATACACGGATATGCTAATCACATGACTAATCAGACGGCACGTCACATGATCCCAGTGCATATCGGGCATGCGCAAGTCACTCACCACTTGCAAGTGGAAGGATGGCGAGCGAACACCTTCTCCAGCAGATAAACACACCTGGCTGTGATGTTCATGTTCTCACTGAGTTTAAGCGCCTGAAGGAGGTAAACAAGTTGAAATGTGTAAATAAACCTCAGTGCGGCTCAGCGCTTCCTCCTGCGCTCCAAATCACTCCGCCCTGAACAGCGAGTGCCCTCTGGAGGGTGCACACTCCGGCCCTACGCAGCTCACAGAGCATGCGAGTGAAGCGCACGAGCAGTGATTCGGGACTGACCCGCTGTGTGTGTGATCCCAACGCCAGCGAATCAGGAAGGTGGATGTCACAGTGACGTTGTCCAATGACGACGTCAGCTAGAGCTCAGCACTGCGTTTCCTCGTTCCTCAATGTTTACACAGCACTGGATCAGATACGAACTGGGTTGAATACGTGGGCCCTGGCGGATTCAAGTTGTTCCGCCTGTGGAGTCGTTTCCCAGCGTTTTAATGTGAACGGACAGTGCATCCGCGATGAAAACGAGACGGATACGGTCTAATGTAAACACCACCTAAGAAATAAAGCAAGTTTAAAAATGACTTCAGTTCCCCTTTAAGACCGATTTTCACTTCAAGCGTTGCCTCTTCAAGTGTTTTTTTTTTTTTCCTCGCTTTTGCGTTAGGTTTTACATTTAAGAACTTTCACCTGCATCGAGGAAAACGCTCCTCAAAACGTTCCCCCTCTTATTTTTATATTTCGTCATTTCAGGTCGTCTGTTCAAGATTGTGACAACTTGAACGAGGCTTACAACGAATATCACCACCTGGTTTTGGAGTTTAATATCGTATCACATGATATTTTTTTAATGTGTATCAGAAAAAGAGCATGGGATCAGACCAGAACTGGTACTGCTGCGTCCCTAAAACCGAATACCGGCTTACCTTGAGCTGATCTCAGGCTGGGATGAGAAGCGTTTTTCACTCGTAGATATTTCTTCACTTTCTCTGTGATGTCGTCCAGCTGAGCAGAAATACTCTCCAGGGTGACATCAGCCAGGGGATTACAATACTGATCCACTAATACAGCACCTTCACAAACAAGCATCATGTGGGATTTAAAGGAACAGTCCACCGTACTTCCATAATGAAATATGCTCTTATCTGAATTGAGACGAGCTGCTCCGTACCTCTCCGAGCTTTGCGCGACCTCCCAGTCAGTCAGACGCAGTCAGACGCGCTGTCACTCCTGTTAGCAATGTAGCTAGGCTCAGCATGGCCAATGGTATTTTTTGGGGCTGTAGTTAGATGCGACCAAACTCTTCCGCGTTTTTCCTGTTTACATAGGTTTATATGACCAGTGATATGAAACAAGTTCAGTTACACAAATTGAAACGTAGCGATTTTCTATGCTATGGAAAGTCCGCACTATAATGACAGGCGTACTAACACCTTCTGCGCGCTTTAGCAGCGCATTGATACGGAGTTCAGATATGAATGCGCTGCCGAAGCGCGCAGAAGGTGTTAGTACGCCTGTCATTATAGTGCGGACTTTCCATAGCATAGAAAATCGCTACGTTTCAATTTGTGTAACTGAACTTGTTTCATATCACTGGTCATATAAACCTATGTAAACAGGAAAAACGCGGAAGAGTTTGGTCGCATCTAACTACAGCCCCAAAAAATACCATTGGCCATGCTGAGCCTAGCTACATTGCTAACAGGAGTGACAGCGCGTCTGACTGCGTCTGACTGACTGGGAGGTCGCGCAAAGCTCAGAGAGGTACGGAGCAGCTCGTCTCAATTCAGATAAGAGCATATTTCATTATGGAAGTACGGTGGACTGTTCCTTTAATGTGTCATTAATGAGCGCAGGTTCGTGGACGTTTTCTTAAACGAGAACAACTTCTGAACAATAACATACTACGGAAGCCGAGAGAGGCCCTTCATATAATCCTTTTTTTTTTTTTTTAATTCACCTTGTTATCCCGAGATAACGACATAATTAATTCAGGATCTTGAGAAAACAACACAACTAATTCGAGATCTCGAGAAAACAAAACCGTTATTCCGTGATCTCGAGAAAACTAAATTATTTCATGATCTCGAGTAAACAGCTGAGAAATGGTTCATTCAGGTACACCAAGAGACTTGTGATATGCTGACTTTGGGGCTATTTCTCATTCTGTATCGACGCAACTTTGGTCATTAGAATGTCTGGAATAATCGATCACCTAATAAGGCAATATTTTGATCAGGGGTTGACACAGGGAGAGATTGCATTAAGTCTTTTAATAAGGGATAATTTCAAAATTAGTCCGCGGCACCTCCGCAGAAGACTGGCCCGCCTCTCTCTCAAGGCATCGTAAAAAGCCATTTCTGCTCTGTTACATGTCCGCCAATTTCTAAGTCTTCGTTGTCTGACCTACAGGGGGCGCAGCTCTGCTAGAAATCTCAGCTGTTTTCTCGAGATCATGAAATAATTGTTTTGTTTTCTCGAGATCTCGAATTAGTTGTGTTGTTTTCTCAAGATCCTGAATTAATTATGTCGTTATCTCAGGATAACAAGGTGAATTAAAAAAAAAGATTATATGAAGGGCCTCTCTCGGCTTTCGTAACATACCATGTCTCCTAACTTTTTTTTTTTTAAAACATGACAACAGCAACCCAATCTCAGAGATGCCTACCCCAAATTTTGAATTTCAGTATTCTTGAAAACCTTTTTCAGTATTTTGGAATGACTTTCAGTAACATTAATTTATGCGCATTTCCATTATAAAGAGGTGTATATACCAATATGTTTAACATTTAAATTATTAAAAAGAATTGTTTTGTGTGAATTGAATAAACAAAACACGAGCAGCCATCTCAATTGAATTTCCACTCGACAAATTTCTCGAGCATACAATATATCACATTTTTATAAATACAATAGTGTTCCCTGTTTGCAGACATTACGGTTGACGACCAATCATTGGTATTGACTGTAACTCCTCAAAAGTATTATATTATATTGCCTGGCAAAATGTTCTACCTGTTAACGGATTCTAATAACATTTAAAAACAATTTCTTATTTCATGCCAAAGAGAGTCTGACATTGTTATCTTAATGTCCCAATATATAAATACTTCAGCATAATGCTTCAGAAGAGACATTGAATAAAATGACATTTATAATTGTATTTAAAACAGTGGAATGATCAATTTTTTGCCACAATCCCAACAACACTAATCATAAAATTCTGTTTTTGATCAGACTACATGTACATTTGCACCTGCAACACTGAAAAGACTTTGAATTAAAGAAGTACAGCCAGTGTTTAATATTTCAGTGAATAAAAATCAGACATGTAAAAAGAAACTGAATAAGTTTAACTCACATTTCATGGCACTAATTGGCAAGTTCAACTCCAAGCACAGGTCAACCATCACCGCTTCAGCACGGGTCACGTTCCGTGTCTTTTCATCCACAGATTTCGTAAAAAACTGCTGGATACCCCCAGATTTACTTTCCGCCTGACTCGCCGTTTCAGCATACTCCATATGTTTTTTTTTGTAGTTGACATGCCGCGTGCAGTCATCGCGACCACCATGAGTGATGTTAATGTCAGTTCTACACAGTTTGCAGTGCGCGTATCCATTGCCCTTTTGACTGGGTGTAATGCACGGCCATTCTACCGTATCGAAAATAGCGCGAACAAATGTGCGGAATCTGCGCATGTCACGCACAGCATGTGTGGTTGTCGTAAAAATAAATAAATAGCCGTGAATCGCGCATGGATTGAAAAAGTCGCTTGGACATTTAAAAACAACTCACTGGAATTTTTTAAGACTTTATAATAATTCCGTACAGAATAACACTGTTTGCCGTAACATCGTATTTACGTAACTTTTCCGTACAAAATACGGCCAATCCGTACTAGTAGGCATCTCTGCTTAAGCCCCGCCCCTACATTAACTTGACACTCAGATGCTATATTGCTGAAATCAAAACACCGTGATGCATTTCTGACCTTCCAGGGCCGGCTGCTGTTCTGGAGGCCGCTCCAGAAAGACCTTCAGGCTCCTCAGGATGTTCTGTTGGCGAAGGAAGTAGAGAATTTTCTTTGCATAGTACTTCAACGTCAAGTTCTTCCTGAAGGAAAGACGGACACAAGTAGAGAACTTGTAAATACTCTGGAAGGAAAATAAAAGTAAAAGCAAAAGCGCCAAGGATTGAGGAATAACTCTGTTCGGACCTTCTATCCGAGTTGAGAATAGACAGGAGCTCGTCTTCACAGAAGTGTTCAGGCGCACCGAGAGACTCGATTTCTGTAAAGCTGTCGCCCAAAACCTGACCAACGCAAGGCTGAAACACACATCAGAGAACTAGGACTTTAAAAAAAAAAAAAATTCACATCTGGAGTATTTTACATGTATATTAACTCTTCTTTGAACATTCTTTGCTTGAAATCTTTTTTTTTTTTAACCAGCCAGAAAAAAATACATTGGAGGATGTGTACAGTCAAAGGTTCATGCGATGTGGATGGATTTCACAGAGCAATATGTCAGTCATTTAGTTACTAATAATGTTAATAACCCTCTTATGATCTCTAATCAATCACTCAACCTCGATATCCCTGAGCTCAGAGTGTAACCAGCTAGTATATTTCAAACAGAAACAGGAAAAAGGCATGATTTTGATTGGCTCATCTTGTTTCTCACCACAGCAGCTTAGAACATAACAAAAACAACCCTGCGATTATAGATACAGTTGTGATCAGAAGTTTGCATACCGTGACATGAACGTCATCTTGGATATGAAGGTCATGGCAATATTTGGGCTTTCAGTAATATCTCTGAACTGTTCGTTTTCTGGAGCAGAATGAATTTGGTGCAGAAGTTTTAATTTATTTGGGTTTTCTGAAATCAACACAGGGTCAAAAATTTGCATACGCTCACTTTGATTATTAATTCAGAGGTGCTGAAACCTCCAAAATGTCTCTTATCTTGCCAAGGCCGAGGCCTCTTAACTTCCTGTTAGTGATCATGATTGACTACAGCTGGTGGCTTTTCCGTGGCTTCATAAAAAGGGTTTGTTTACAGCACTCATTGGATTGTCCAACACACAGTAAATTGGGAAAGTCCAAGGAGCTCAGTGCAGATCTGAGAAAGAGGATCACAGATATACACAACTCCAGAATGTATCTTGGAGCCATTTCTAAACAACTGGAAATTCCAAGATCAATTCAAACAATTGTATCCAAGTTATTGTGAGGTGTAGTCACTTTGCCAAGCCACTCTGCTTCAAGAAAACCCAAGCGGTCACCCTCAGCCGAAAGGAAATTGGTTTGGATGGTCAGGAACAACCTGGGAACCACCATGGCACAGCCCTGCCATGAACTGGAAGCTGATGGATCACTGTCTACAGTTCAGATCACCATGGACTAAGAGGCTGCTATCCAAGAAATAACCTCCTGCTCCAAAATTGACACCTTCAATCTTAAGTAAAGTTTGAAGCTGAACATGAAGACAAAGAAAAAGCCTTCTGGAGGAAAGCTGTATGGTCAGATGAGACAACGATTGAGCTGTTTGGCCACAATGACCACCATGTACAGAGGGACACTGTACCAGCTGGTGGTGGTGGTAGGATCATCATGCTCTGGGGCTGTTTTGCTGCCAGTGGAACTGGTTCATTGCACAAAGTGGATGGAATAATGAAGGACGACCTCAGAATTCTTCAGCATAAACTATCAGAAACTTGAACACGACTTGGGACTTACAACAGGACAATGAACCCAAACACGCATCAGAGCTGGTTGTGGAGGATAAAGCAGGCGAACATTAAGCTTAAAACAAGTCCTGACTTCAACCCTACTGAAAATATATGGACCGTGCTTATAAGTCGAGTCCATGCCAAGAAGGAAGAAAAAAAAAAAAAAAAAAAAGCAAATTTAATTGAACTCTACCAATTCTACCATGAAGAGTCGTGAAATATCCAACCAGAATTCTGCCAGAAGCTTGTTCATGGTAAACAAAAATGTTTGGTCAAGGTGAATCTTGCAAAGAGACATTTTAACCAAATATTAGGTGTGCTGCATGTATAGTTTTGACCCTGTGTTGATTTCAGAAAACCTAAAGAAAATTGTGCACCGAATTACTGAAAGCCCAAATATTGCCATGGCCTTCATATCCAAGACGACATTCATGTCTCTGTATGTAAACTTCTGACCACAACTGTACATTAGATATATAGAATGACTTCACGGACATTTTATGAATACTATTTTAGCAGAATCACTGCACAAAATACTTTATATGACATGTATACATATTCAATGTGTTGCGTTATCCACCCATTCCAGATGAATAAACATCTGGAACGGTCATAACATATTCGAACCTGAAATCTATCGAGCATCAGTAACACACGCTTTTAAAATGACTTACAACTTCAGCAAAGAATCTCTTGGAAATGGACACGACGGTTCGCTGGATCTGGAGACAGACCCTGAGCCTGGTCCTGAATTCCTTCTGCCAATCATAGGACTCGTTCTGCCGATAAAGTTTCTGTAGCCGAGGCCACCTGCAAACAACCACAGAGTTAACGTTATTACAAAGTAATGATACTTTTATTTGAGTACAGTTTTTACATACTCTACCCACCTCCGAGTACAATACAGAGCCCTGTTACTGCTCATTAACAACCCTAATTCCAAAAAAGTTGGGACGCTGTGTAAAACATAAATAAAAACAGAACGTTAAGATCTGCAAATCTTGGAAACCCTACATTTCACTAAAAATAGTACAGAGACAACGTATCAAATGATGAAACTGAGGTGGGTTTTTTTTTTTTTAAATATGTTCATTTTTAATTTGATGTAAAATGATTGGGTATAAAAAGAGCATCCCAGAGAGGCGGAGTCTCTCAGAAGTAAAGATGGCGGGAGGGGTTCACCGCTCTATGAAAGACAAACTGTGCAACAATTTAAGAATAACGTTCCTCAATGTAAAACTACAAACAATTTGGGGCTCACATCATCTATGGTCCATAATACCATTAGAAGATTCAGAGAATCTGGAGAAATCTCTGTATGCAAGAGACAAGGCTGAAAACTGACACTGGATGCCTGTGATCTTCAGGCCCTCAGGAGACACTGCATTAAAAGCAGACACGTGTCTGTAGTGGAAATCACTGTATGGGCTCAGGAACACTTCAGAAAACCATCATCTGTGAAAACAGTTCATTACTGCATCCACAAATGCAAGTTAAAGTGCCATTCCACCATTGGATGTATTCTTTGGCATAAAATACAATATATTTTGACAACATACGGTATATAAATTGTATCACTAGATAGAGAAATCTTTTAGCTTCAAAATGATATATCAAACATAATTTTTTGACAAGTATATTAATTTTGCGACCAAAGTCACCTACCCTTTTAATTTCCGCGCGTGATGTCATCGGCAGGTTCCCCTTCTTGTGTACCACGTGACGTGTGACGTGGCACATATTATCAGCAATGGCGGATAGAACGCGATAAAAATAATACCAATAAATCTAGCTAATACCAATAAATCTAGCTAACTGAAAGATTAACTCAATTTTTCGCAATTTTTTTGGCCCCCATATACGAGGAGAAATGACTCTCTCACTTTGGGGGTTTCCTGGTCTAAAAATAGACCGACACGTGGTACACAAGAAGGGGAACCTGCCGATGACATCACGTTTCACTACCGCGCGGAAATTAAAAGGGTAGGTGACTTTGGTCGCAAAATTAATATACTTGTCGTTGTCAAAAAATTATGTTTGATATATCATTTTGAAGCTAAAAGATTTCTCTGTCTAGTCATGTTGTCATAAAATATATTGTATTTTATGCCAAAGAATACATCCAATGGTGGAATGGCACTTTAAAACCAGATGTAAACAATATCCAGAAACACCTCCACCTTCTCTGGGCCCGAGCTCTTTTACGATGGACTGAGGCGAAGTGGAAAACTGTCCCGAGGTCTGACGAATCAAAAGTAGAAATTCTTTAGAAATCATGGACACCACGTCCCCCAGGCTAAAGAGAAGAGGGACCATCCAGCTTATCATCAGTGCACAGTTCCAAAACCAGCATCTGTGATGGTATGAGGCGGCATTAGTGCACATGACATGGGTAGCTGGAACATCTGGGAAGGCATCATTAATGCTGAATGATATAAACACGTTTCAGAGCAATATGCTGCCATCCAGACAAAATCTTTTTCAGGGAAGGCCTTCCTTCTTTCAGCAAGACAATACCAAATTGCTTTCTGCACATATTAAAACTGCATGGCTCTGTAGTAAGAGAGTCGGGGTGCTAAACTGGCCTGCCTGCAGTCCAGACCTGTCTCCTGTTTAAAACATTTGGTGTGTTATGAAGCACAAAACGTGACAAAGGAGACCCTGAAGAAGTGAAATTGTGTATCAGGCAAGAATGGCACAACATTCCTCTTTCAAAACTACAGCAATTGATTTACAGAGTGTTGTTATAAGTGATGCAACACGGTGGCACTGTCGCAACTTTTTTGAAATGTCTTGCTGATATCAAATTTTAAAAATAAGCAAAAAAAAGAACTGAGTTTCAACAGTTGATATGTTGTCTTTGCAGTATTTTCAATGAAATACAGGGTTTTCGGGCGGCACAGTGGTGTAATGGTTAGCGCTGTCGCCTCACAGCAAGAAGGTCCGGGTTCGAGCCCAGCAGCCAACAAGGGCCTTTCTGTGTGAAGTTTGCATGTTCTCCCCGTGTCCGCATGGGTTTCCTCCGGGTGCTCCGGTTTCCCCCACAGTCCAAAGACATGCAGGTTAGGTTAACTGGTGACTCTAAATTGAGCGTAGGTGTGAATGTGAGTGTGAATGGTTGTCTGTGTCTATGCGTCAGCCCTGTGATGACCTGGTGACTTGTCCAGGGTGTACCCCACCTTTCACCCGTAGTCAGCTGGGATAGGATCCAGCTTGCCTATGACCCTGTAGAACAGGATAATGAATGGATGGAGGGTTTTTGTGATTTGCAAATTGTCTTGAAATGTCTTGCTGATATCAAATTTAAAAAATGAGCACAAAAAAAAACAAAAAAAAACTCAGTTTCAACAGTTGATATGTTGTCTTTGCAGTATTTTCAATGAAATATAGGGTTTTCGGGCGGCACGGTGGTGTAGTGGTTAGCGCTGTCGCCTCACAGCAAGAAGGTCCTGGGTTCGAGCCCAGCAGCCGACGAGGGCCTTTCTGTATGGAGTTTGCATGTTCTCCCCGTGGGTTTCCTCCGGGTGCTCCGGTTTCCCCCACAGTCCAAAGACATGCAGGTTAGGTTAACTGGCGACTCTAAATTGACCGTAGGTGTGAATGTGAGTGTGAATGGTTGTCTGTATCTATGTGTCAGCCCTGTGATGACCTGGCGACTTGTCCAGGGTGTACCCCGCCTTTCGCCCGTAGTCAGCTGGGATAGGCTCCAGCTTGCCTGCGACCCTGTAGAACAGGATAACGGATGGATGGATAGATAGATAGAGGGTTTTTGTGATTTGCAAATTGTCACACTGTGTTTTTATTGACAATTTACACAGTGTCCTAACTGTTTTTTGGAATCGGGGTTGTAGATCTTTCTGGTACTGCCCGGTTACTCAGGTGGTACTGTATACAGTGATGACAGTGATCATCTGTGTGTTTGCACTGTTTTTCACCATAAAGTCAGAGATTTTTTGCAAACTGCACCATGTGTGTAAATTCTAGGACGCACATTTGGTGATGTTCATGATTCCTCTTCTTGGATAATTAACCACTGAAGGCTTAGACTTCATACAGAACCTGTGCATTTAAAAATGAAGGCAGTGAACACACAGAGACAGATTTGAGGTCACCTGAGTTTGTACTGATGTCCCCAGACCTTCCCTCGGCTGTGACACACTTCCTGAAGCCGTTTGCAGCAGCAGGACACGTTAGAAATGTCGATGTGGCTCAGCACAGGGAAACACAGGATGTACTCCAGCAGCTCGGTCGGTAAATCCGTCAGCTTCTTCCCGCAGCTCTCTGATGGGGCTGAATTCGTTCCCAGCAGCCGCTCGCCACTGCAAGGCGTCGCCATCTTTTCTGTTTACTCCAATGACCTCATTGGCGAGGCCCCGCCCTGCTCTGGTGCACCGTTTTAAAACACGCCCACTTTCTGCTGCAAGGGGCGGGGCCTCTCAGAATAGGATGATCATGTGACCACAAACGATTCACATGTTATGAATTGCTCATTTTGTGTTATATTATAAACAATACTGAAGATAGGATTTGCCTCATCTTGAAGGAAAAAACAAACATTATTTCCGGTTTTATGTTTCAGAATAACAGGAAAATTTCATATCCGCAAGGCCAAAATATCACAAACTCCATCACTGAAGTTATTTTTAATTGAAATTAAATATTATTTTGAGTCTCTAAAATATATAATAATAATAATAAGTTTATCTGTTATCAATTCTATTCCGTGGTGTAGTGGTTAGCGCTGTCGCCTCACAGCAAGAAGGTCCGGGTTCGAGCCCCGTGGCCGGCGAGGGCCTTTCTGTGCGGAGTTTGCATGTTCTCCCCGTGTCCGTGTGGGTTTCCTCCGGGTGCTCCGGTTTCCCCCACAGTCCAAAGACATGCAGGTTAGGTTAACTGGTGACTCTAAATTGACCGTAGGTGTGAATGTGAGTGTGAATGGTTGTCTGTGTCTATGTGTTAGCCCTGTGATGACCTGGCGACTTGTCCAGGGTGTACCCCGCCTTTCGCCCGTAGTCAGCTGGGATAGGCTCCAGCTTGCCTGCGACCCTGTAGAACAAGATAAGCGGTTACAGATGATGGATGGATGGAATTCTATTCAGGATGTTTTAATTGAGGTGGAACGGTGGTGTAGTGGTTAGCACTGTCGCCTCACAGCAAGAAGGTTCTGGGTTCGAACCCAGTGGCCAACGAGGGCCTTTCTGTGTGGAGTTTGCATGTTCTTCCCGCGTCCGCGTGGGTTTCCTCCCACAGCCCAAAGATATGCAGGTTAGGTTAATTCGTGGCTCTAAATTGACCATGAGCGTGAATGGTTGTTTGCATCGCTGTGTGTGTCAGCCCTGCGATGAGCTGGCGACTTGTCCAAGGTGTACCCTGCCTCTCGCCCATGGTCAGCTGGGATGGGCTCCAGCTTGCCCCCCGCGACCCTGCACAGGATAAGCGGTTACAGATAAAACAAGCAAATATATGTATGTATGTATGTTAGGGGAGGCCATGGCCTAACGATTAGAGAAGCAGCTTTGGGACCAAAAGGATGCTGGTTTATTCTCTGGACCATCAGGACTGGCTGAAGTGCCCTTGAGCAAGGTGCCGTCTGCTCCGGCAAGTGTGGTGGTGTACCTTCTGTCTGATTAGCCAAAGAAAAAGTGATGATGTGATTATCAGTTCAGGCAGGTAACCCAGTCATAATATAAATAAATACACTGTTATAATATAAATAAATACCTTCACAGCAAGAAGGTTCTGGGTTTGAGCCCTGTGGCATACGAGGACCTTTCTGTGCGGAGTTTGCATGTTCTCCCCGTGTCTGCTTGGTTTTCCTCCGGGTGCTCCGGTTTCCACCACAGTCCAAAGACATGCAGGTTAAGCTAATTGGTGGTTCTAAATTGACTGTCAATGTTTGTTTGTCTCTATATGTCAGCCCTGTGATGATCTGGCGGCTTGTCCATAGTGTACCCCGCCTCTTGCCCATATTTATATATATATATATATATATATATATATATATATATAAACGGGGCAGCACGGTGGTGTAGTGGTTAGCGCTGTCGCCTCACAGCAAGAAAGTCCGGGTTCAAGCCTTGTGACCGGTGAGGCCCTTTCTGTGTGGAGTTTGCATGTTCTCCCCGTGTCCGCATGGGTTTCCTCCGGGTGCTCCGGTTTCCCCCACAGTCCAAAGACATGCAGGTTAGGTTAACTGGTGACTAAATCGCCCGTAGTCAGCTGGGATAGGCTCCAGCTTGCCTGCGACCCTGTAGAAGGATAAAGCGGCTAGAGATGATGAGATATATTTAAACCTACAACATTCATTTATTATCTTCAGTAACTGATTTATGTGTAGTAACTGGTCAGCATTGTTGTGGTAAGACTGGGTGTGAGGCAGAAATACAACCTGGATGGGACACATACACACACACACGCACGTATTCACAAAAACACAGTTTCGAGTAGCCAGTGCACCCACCACCATGTTTCTGGGAGTTGGGAGGAAACTGGAGAACCCCAGAGGATTGAACCCCATAGTAATTGAGGATTATTCTGATGGTCTCTCTCGCTCTCTCTCTCTCTCTCTCTCTCTGTATTATTGGCACTCCTTCTAAAGATTATTTTTTAAAATTACTTTAATAATAAAAAAAAATACTAACCACAATATGTCACAGTGCAAACCTTTTGACATAGCAGATCCAGATTCACACTTGACACTAGAAATCATTTACCTGACCCTTTCAAACACCATGATTCACAGAAAGAAACATGACTAATAAACAAATTAATCTCATCTCATTATCTGTAGCCGCTTTATCCTGTTCTACAGGGTCGCAGGCAAGCTGGAGCCTATCCCAGCTGACTACGGGTGAAAGGCGGGGTACACCCTGGACAAGTCGCCAGGTCATCACAGGGCTGACACATAGACACAGACAACCATTCACACTCACATTCACACCTACGGTCAATTTAGAGTCACCAGTTAACCTAACCTGCATGTCTTTGGACTGTGGGGGAAACCAGAGCACCCGGAGGAAACCCACGCGGACACGGGGAGAACATGCAAACTCCACACAGAAAGGCCCTCGCCGGCCATGAGGCTCGAACCCGGACCTTCTTGCTGTGAGGCGACAGCGCTAACCACTACACCACCGTGCCGCCCTACAATGTGCAATATAAAGTGCAATATCTCTCCTGCTAGCCCCTTTTTTTCTCCCCCTTACTCTCTTCCCCATATCTTATTCTTTTTATATTTGTATATGTAAATACTTAATGTAATTTAATTTATTTAATTAAATTAAGTTCTTTAATGTATTTTTTAAATTAATTATTAATTTTTTAAATTAAATTATCCCCCCTTATTTAATTTGGGATGGCACAGTGGTGTAAGTGGTTAGCATGGTCGCCTCACAGCAAGAAGGTTCCGGGTTCGAACCCAGCAGCCGGCGAGGGCCTTTCTGTGTGGAGTTTGCATGTTCTCCCCGTGTCTGCGTGGGGGTGCTCCGGTTTCCCCCACAGCCCAAAGACATGCAGTTAGGTTGACGTGAGGCGGCCTTCGGCTGAGGCGTGTGTTCACTGCTTCAGATGGGTTAAATACAGAGGATGAATTTCACTGTGCTTGAAGTGTGCATGTGACGAATAATAAAAAGGTTTCTTTATCTAGAAGTTTTTTCTCTATTTTCTATTCTCTGTTTATCCTGTCATGATGCTGCTGGAATCTTAATTTCCCTGAGGGAACCCGTCCAAAGGGATCAATAAAGTTCTAATCTAATCTAATCTAATCTAATCTAATCTAATCTAATCTAATCTAATCCTTAAAGTGCCATTCCAACATTGGATGTATTCTTTGGCATAAAATACAATATATTTTATGACAACATGACTAGACAGAGAAATCTTTTAGCTTCAAAATGATATATCAAACATAATTTTTTGACAACGACAAGTATATTAATTTTGCGACCAAAGTCACCTACCCTTTTAATTTCCGCGCGGTAGTGAAACGTGATGTCATCGGCAGGTTCCCCTTCTTGTGTACCATGTCACGTGTGACGTGGCACAGATTATCAGCAATGGCGGATAGAACGCGATTTCCACTTGTTGATTGCTGTGCTGATATTCACCATCGACCGTCTCCTTTGGGCATCACTTGCTATTTTCCTTCGCTTCTTTTCTGAAGCTGACAATCGTGTTCTATCCGCCATTGCTGATAATCTGTGCCACGTCACACGTGACGTGGTACACAAGAAGGGGAACCTGCCGATGACATCACGTTTCACTACCGCGCGGAAATTAAAAGGGTAGGTGACTTTGGTTGCAAAATTAATATACTTGTCGTTGTCAAAAAATTATGTTTGATATATCATTTTGAAGCTAAAAGATTTCTCTGTCTAGTCATGTTGTCATAAAATATATTGTATTTTATGCCAAAAAAAATACATCCAATGGTGGAATGGCACTTTAAAGTGCTGATGACACGTTTTTGACATCTTTGGCAATGTTTTATAACATAAAAAGTAATTCCCGATGATCCATATATTAATTCACGAAGGCGCCTATTTTACAAGTTATGATAAAAACCGCGGCTATTTGGGCAAATTTGACAGGGCTGCAGCACCCAGGAGACGAAAGAGGAGGAGGAGCTATATGACGTCAGCGAAAGAACCTTCCTCCTAACTTACCAGTTTGTTGTTGATGCGACAGGTGTTCAGTTTGTCATTATTAGTATTATTATTATACATTATCATATATATATATATATATATATATATATATATATATATATATATATATATTAGTTATTATGCCTTCGCGTTGTGTTGCCGGCTTTTGCTCCAAAACCTACAAGGATGTGGTAAGTTTATTCAAGTTTCCCAGAGATCCCGAGCTGCATGCGAAGTGGGTGAAGCAAGTCAGGCGCACTCGTGACAAGTGGGAGCCCTCACCAACATCCGTCCTGTGCTCTGAACACTTCGATTTGGATTGTTTTGACACCCTTCCCAGCTTAAAGGAATCTCTTGGGTGTTCAGTTCAGCACAAACGTGTGTTACTACCATCAGCAGTGCCTACACAGTGTTGCCAGATTGGGAGGTTTCCCGCCCAGTTGGGCGGTTTCAAGTGCATTTTGGTGGGTTTTGAACATATTTTGGGCTGGAAAACGTCAGCAGTATCTGGCCAGTATTCCGGAGGGGGTCTACTAGTAGCTATGCCGGATCCAAAGACAGTCCTCCTGTCAGAACATGTGTTGTGAAACGACATAAGATAAAGGTACGTAGAGCTATAGATTCTACATGATGATCATAAATGTAATCATAAAGTCGGCGTGATATCAGTCATGTATTTGCTTGTGAAAGCTTGCGGTTTTCATGTAACCGCCGCCTAGCAATGAGAGGCAAAGGGTAAAGAGGGTAGGCTATCATAGATTCTATTCGGAAGAGATCAACACAGTTCTAGACTCCCAGAAGAGGAAGAGCTAGCACTAAAGAGTTCGCCGGCGTTTTCATGCGCCATTTCCATTGAGTAGAACCAGAGTAGAACAGCCAGTGAACCGCAGCGTGTTCTCCCGCTGACGTCACAACATGGCCGCGAGCCACGGACCCAGTTTTCTTGCGCTGTGCAATTAAAAGTTGGATATTTGCATAACAACAGCTTCTTTTCACGTAATTATAACAGAAATCTAACATGTTTGGCATGTTGTATAGTTTATTTAAGAAATTGCATAGAGTCATGTTGGGCGGCACGGTGGTGTAGTGGTTAGCGCTGTCGCCTCACAGCAAGAAGGTCCTGGGTTCGAGCCCCGGGGCCGGCGAGGGCCCTTCTGTGCGGAGTTTGCATGTTCTCCCCGTGTCCGCGTGGGTTTCCTCCGGGTGCTCCGGTTTCCCCCACAGTCCAAAGACATGCAGGTTAGGTTACCTGGTGACTCTAAATTGACCGTAGGTGTGAATGTGAGTGTGAATGGTTGTCTGTGTCTATGTGTCAGCCCTGTGATGACCTGGCGACTTGTCCAGGGTGTACCCCGCCTTTCGCCCATAGTCAGCTGGGATAGGCTCCAGCTTGCCTGCGACCCTGTAGAAGGATAAAGCGGCTACAGATAATGAGATGAGATGAGATAGAGTCATGTTCGTGTCATCAGCCCTTTAAGCCTTTATGTTCCACGCGTTAATTGCGCTTCAGCTACGGGATGTTGATGCGCATAAGTACAACCACACTTACTGTCTATTAGACTGCGCAACAGCAGCGCAATGTTGATGTATACAAATGCAACCAGGTGGTACACATGTCTGGCATGAGGAAGTGAACCTGTTTGTGTTCATGTTTATTTTGGATGTTCCACTTCTCTTGGCAGATTGTTGGGTTATTAGTTAATTCGAGTTCTGTGATTTTGTATGAGGTGATGTTTAATGAAAATAGTCGTATTTATTTGTGAATTATGTGCTTTTTTTAGTAGGAATAGTTCATGGTGCTAGCAACAAGTGGAACGATACATAACAGCAGTGGAGTTTAGCTGGACTGGGATTGAAACACATCCAGTGTGAAAGAGAGATTTTAGACAAAATATGGACATTAAGTGGAATTTAATGGGCATGACTGACAATCTCTGGTTGGTAGACTAATCGTTTTGCAGAGTAAATGCTGATTTTGAAAAGTATTTGTTGTGTAGTTGAGTAAAGCATGTAATAATAGGGGGCCAGGTGTGTTTGTGTCAGCTTGATCATTAGGACACCTCCTGCAAATGATGTAGTTTTATAAAGTATTAGAAAAAAATATATATATACACTAACATGTTATCCTGCTGACTCTTAAGATCTCTATAATTAACAACACAAAGTATATCAATACCTCAGGACATGTGCATGCTGACTGATAATCAGCTCAGAAAAGATGCTCTTCTTCTTCTTCCCCTGCCTGTCAGATTAATTTGTGCATGATCTAAAAGTGCTTTATCTCATTCGCCGGTGATTAGTGGAAGATTAGAAAATGGCAAATATGCTCGGATTAAAAATGAGCCTCAGTTCCTTGAGGAGGAAACAACCCAAGACCTTCAGGGTCAGGATCGTGACGATGGATGCAGACCTGGAGTTCAGCTGTGAGGTGAGTATATGGACGTGGATGATGGAGATGAACAATCCTGCTCCTTACGACTGTACTTCATGGTGATGATGATGTCGATGCATCATATCCTACACCATGCTACGGTACGGGACTGGACATTTTCCCACACATTCTTTATGACGAGTCTGAATGGACGAGAAGAGAAATAAAGCATGCAAAGAGGTGTTAGGAGTAGGCATGCACAGATCTGATACTTTATACAAACATCTGGGATGAGATTTTAGTTCTCTTTCGAAACATCGTCCTGGATTTTTTTTTTTAATAAATAGATGTTAAATAAAAGTCATTAAGATCTTTATTTAAAAGCAGCGAAAGCAGTGCATCGCTATTTCTTGGTGTTTGATGGTTTTTCTGGTCGATTTATGACCCGTAAGTCTCTTTCCCAGTGTGTCATGGTATTTTCAGTGCCACTGATTGATTGATTGATTGATTGATTGATTGTCTTGTGGATGTAAATCGTAGTCTTGGTGGATGGCGACTGTGTGTGTTGCGTGTGTCAGTATATTGTGGGTCTACTTGTTTTAGCTTACACTTAACCCTCATCCTACCATGCTATTTTACACCTTAATCTTACCATGTGGGGTCCGTTTGGACCCCAATACTTTTCTTTAAAATTAAAGCTTATAAAGACAAAATCACCAGATAAGTTTTGTTCAGAACATCTTGTATTAATAACAGCAATACACTAAAGGGCCCAAGGCATAAAGAACACACTTAACCTTCATCCTACCAGCCAATTTTACATACACAAACTACCAGGCGGGGTCCGTATGGACCCCAGGAGGGAATACCTTGAAATCAATGCAGTAAGAACCAATTCAATGCAGCAAACAGACATAACTTTATTGAAGAACAAAATCCAGTATGGCTGAATATCAATGATGTATTATAAATGCAATAACATTGCAATAATATTGCAATAACTAGCATACATGTAGCAAATTATAGCGCCACAAAAAAAAAATTGGCATTATATACATGATTTTTGCAGCTCATGCAGCTGTAAAACATTCTGGATTACAATTTAGGTCTTTTCTTCTCATCTCATCTCCTCTAGCCGCTTTATCCTTCTACAGGGTCGCAGGCAAGCTGGAGCCTATCCCAGCTGACTACGGGCGAAAGGCGGGGTACACCCTGGACAAGTCGCCAGGTCATCACAGGGCTGACACATAGACACAGACAACCATTCACACTCACATTCACACCTACGCTCAATTTAGAGTCACCAGTTAACCTAACCTGCATGTCTTTGGACTGTGGGGGAAACTGGAGCACCCGGAGGAAACCCATGCGGACACGGGGAGAACATGCAAACTCCGCACAGAAAGGCCCTCGCCGGACCCGGGGTTCGAACCCGGACCTTCTTGCTGTGAGGCGACAGCACTAACCACTACACCACCGTGCCGCCCCAGGTCTTTTCTTACAGAATTTAAAACAAAAAAGTAATTGTAAAATAATTTAGGGCTTTTGTTTTGCAGCCTGTGCTTATTGCAGCAGTGGGGTCCACACGGACCCCAAGAAGGAATGCCTTGGTAGTTTCATTATGGAACATAAAAGAAATAAAAGAAGTTAACTTTCAGTGTGCTATTCAATTATAAAATGAAAGACAGATAAACTTTACTCTGGGGTCCGGTTGGACCCCAGTAACAAATTAATTATACCTTCACAATGCAAAAAGCTGATCTTCCGGCGCTTTAGTGTTTTAATTAAGACATAAATTCCGACAAATTCATAAAACGGTGAGGCAGTATGTCACATATTTTTAAAATGGCAAACAAACATATAGGTGCGGGGTCCAGATGGACCCCACTTGGTAGGATGAAGGTTAAAGGTGCAATAAGTGATTTTTTTTTTTTTTGGCCTTACCTGTAAAAATAACCTGGAAGATATGAAGAAAACAGTGCAATACGGTAAAAAGAGGAAAATAAAACTAGCTCCATCACATGCGTGGATATTTAAAGTGACACAGGTCGATGTGTTGATATCTCAAACGTTAAGCCACAAGTCAGAAATGTCTAAATAAATAATCGCTTATCTGAAATGTAAATAATAAAACATTTCAGCATACGCTGTTCTAGAAAATGAATCAACGGCAGGCTGATGTGTTCAAGCGGGCTTTTATTACCACCCAAACTAATCCGCGGTTTTATATTCAGCAAGAGAACAGTCAACTCTCGAAGTCGACGTGTTGGAAGCAGAAAAAAACCGAGCAAGCGTAAGGATCTGAGCGAATTTCAAAAAGTTAACGCTGGCTAAAACAGAAAGGCGTCAGCATTGAAGTGACGCGGGTCGATGTGCGGGTTCAGGAATCATTTAATCCGCACCCCTTTCTGAATTCTTTGAGCTGATCCTCATCCGCATAGCTGGCGAGCATCATCTTGTTTCAGTACACTTTATTTCCTAATGCACGTGGGGCGTCCTAACTACGTGTTGGTCTGTTTACAAACCGCTCGCTCGGCAGCCAGTTTGGAAACGTCGCATGAGGTGAGGTCATGCGCAGGTCAGAGGTCACGACCGCGGAGCCACAGCAAACATGGCGGATTGCCCAGATCGAACGAAGACTCCTAAATCGAGACCAAAAAAAAAAAAGATTTTAACAAATATACTCCATGTCTAAATTAAAAAACAAACAACCTTTCTTTTCCAAATATAATTCAATTCTTTTCCATTTGTTCTAGGATTGGATGACATTTTTCCTCCAATATCAGATCCATCAGTTCCTGAATATTCTCTCTCTCTCTCTCTCTCTCTCTCTCTCTCAATCTAATTTGCACCAAAGCGCGTGTGTGTGTGTGTTGGATGGTGTATTCCTGCCTCATGCCCAGTTTTCCCAGCCAAGTGCTTCCTGAAGATGGATGGATGGATGGATGGATGGATGGATGGATGGATGAATGAATGATTGTGAAATGGCTCTCCAGTCCACTCTGCATGTTCTAAAGTGCACCACTAGGTGGCAGCATGTCTTTGAGTAAAGCTCCCTTTGTTCTCTTTACCACTCCACACACTCGAGCTTTGATGTTTATCGTCAGTTTGGTTACCAGCGAGAACGTAATGTAGCTGCGTTTATCACCTTTACACATCCTCTTCCATAATCTATGTTTTTCACACCAGGTTGAACCCGGGCCTGAGTTAGAATTTATTCTGATGTTCCAGGATGATGGAAACATCTGCTGAGCTAAGAGCAGCCGCAGGGCCATGATTAAGGCGATCGTGTGGAGACTGGAGAGGAGAGAGAGAGAGAGAGAGGAGCTCTGGCCTGAAACCAGAGAAAATAAATGACTCAAGTCGGTGCGGTTCTGTACAGAGTTTGTATGTGTGCTGTGATTTCCCAAACGTGAACACCAGGCTTTGCAGGAAGCGTTTGTTTAGTGACGCAGGCTGTAGTAGTGCGATGGCATTTTAATTCCAGCGAGAGTGAGAAACTGCGTGTGCGCCATTGGTTGGCAAAGATGACGATGATGATGATGATCGATTCAATTTATATAGCGCCTTTCTCACACCCAAGGTCGCTTTACAATTGGGGGGGGGGAGAGAGAGAGAGTAAGTGAGAGTGAGTCCACTAAAAGAGGGTCAGGATGTAACTCCAATGGCGTATCTACCACAGTCCCACCAGGTGTACGAAGATAAATCCCACACTGCCGCGATGCCACCGAGCAACATCACTCAGAACACCGTGCCAAGCACAGAAGCACCACCGCCCAGAGCGCTGGATAACCCCGATGTTAAAAGAGCAACGAGCAGCTCACTGCAGGCCATAACGAGGAGCACAGGCATCACCCACGGCGCACCAAGGCCTGAAGGAAACCGACGACAAAACTGGGTCTGGAGCTACACCACAACCGGCAGACAAAACACTCAAACCAAAAACAATCATCAAACACAAAAAAGAAAAAAACAAAGGGGGGGGGAGGAAAACTAAAAAGCTCTGGTGAGAAGCGGCAGCCAAAAAGCGCATGGCGTACATGCTCTCAACCGGAAAAGGAAAGATGATGATGATTTTTAAAAAATTTTTTATTTTTACCTCCGCCAAGGAGGTTATGTTTTCGGTAGCGTTGGTTGGTTTGTTTGTTTGTTTGTTAGCAACATTATGGAAAAAGTTATGAACGGATTGCTCTGAAATTTTTCCCAGAGGTGTGATGGGGCACAAGTAACAATCCATTAAATTTTGCCGGTGATCCGGATCACCTTCTGGATCCCGGATTTTTTAAAAGGATTCTTGGCGGAGGTCTGCGCTCTCCGAGTGCTTTTCTAGTTTAAAATGTTATTATTTCTTTCTGCTGGAGCGTGCATTTGCTTCACCAGAGCCTCTAATGCCGCTTTTCCACTACAAACGCGGCTGAGTCGGGCTGAGCCGTGCCGTGCTGAGTCGAGCTGAGCGGGGCTGTTGGAGTTGCATTTCGACTACAAACGCGCTGAACCGTGCTGGCTGGAAGTGGGTGGACACATTGGGTGGAGTTAGCGAAAGTGGGTGGACGTCACGTGATGTCGTTAAGCGGCGCAAACAGTGACATCAGTGATCTTTTAAGCGGTAGTCTCACGACCCGGATAGTAAACAATAAACATGGAGGACATGGAGTCGTTAGTGTTGCTGGTCTTGGTGCTGTGGCTTGTTGTCACCGACAACGCGGACAGATACTGGCAAGAGCGTATAGATGAGGCGAGGCGCATAAGGCTTCAGAAATTCTCATAATTCGTAATTCTTCTTCTTCCGGGTTTACGGTGTTTACAGATCCCAGCGTGCTCGCGGGGCGTGTGTGGGCATGTGAGGACACTCCTCCTCACCAATCAGTGCACAGGGGAGTGTCTGCTCACGCCCCCAGCCTCACTCAGCTCGGTTTGGCTCGCTTCAGCCCCACTCCAAAACCGTGCGAGTTTTGGGGGCTAAGCAGGGCTGAAGCGAGCTGAGTCGTGCTGTTTTGAGATAGTCGAAACGCGAGCCGTGTCGGGCTGAAGTGAGCTGAAAAAGGGTAGTGGAAAAGGGCCATATGTGCACGTGAGTGTGTGTTGATATCTCAAACGTTAAGCCACAAGTCAGAAACGTATAAATAAATAATCGCTTATCTGAAATGTAAATAATAAAACATTTCAGCATACACTGTTCTAGAAAATGAATCAACGGCAGGCTGATGTGTTCAAGCGGACTTTTATTACCACCCAAACTAATCCGCGGTCTTATATTCGGCAAGAGAACAGTCAACTCTCGTGTTGGAAGCAGAAAAAAACCGAGCAAGCGTAAGGATCTGAGCGAATTTCAAAAAGTTAACGCTGGCTAAAACAGAAAGGCGTCAGCATTGAAGTGACGCGGGTCGATGTGCGGGTTCGGGAATCATTTAATCCGCACCCCTTTCGGAATTGTCTGAGCTGATCCTCATCCGCATAGCTGGTACGCATCATCTTGTTTCAGTGCATTTTATTTCCTAATACACGCGGGGCGGTATCTGACGTTGTTTGTTTCAGAGACTGCCGGTTCCGCCGTGTTTGTTGCGACCTCGCTCATTATAATGAGGATAAACTTCGGCCGTTTCCGTACCTAAGTGTAAATATTAGAGTGCGGTGTTTTTCCAGCTCGTTCTCCTTCACAGGCATGAGGCAGCGGGCAGTACAGCGTGTGATTCAAGTACCGAGGGGTTATTCGAGCTCCACAGGGTACTGTTCGTCTTTTAAGTACATCGACCTGTGTCACTTTAACTTTCTCGGCAGTTTGCGCTCCAGGAGCTCTTCTGTGGGATTGGACCATATGGACTTGCCTTCGTGTCCTGTGTGAATCAGTGTGCCTTCGACACTCATGACCCTGTCGCCGGTTCACCGGTTGTCCTTTGGATCCTTGGACCACTTTTGGTAGGTAGAGGGAAAAGAGAAGGAGCAGAATCACATCAAGAAAGCACTTCAGAACTGCGGGTATCCCAACTGGGCTTTGTTCAAGAGCAGAAAAAGGAACATAACGGACAAGGAGGATAACAGGAACAAACGCAAGAACATTGTCATTCCCTACATTTCTGGTCTATCTGAGAAACTCAGGAGGATCTTCTACGGTACAAACACAACATTCTGGTACATTTCAGACCCAGTAACACCCTGAAGCAGAAACTGGTCCACCCTAAGGACAGAATAGCCAGACACAAACAGGACAACATAGGCCCTGTCCACACGGCAACGGATTCAGGTGACTCCGATACAATTGCTTATCGTTTAGGCCTGGCGTCCACACGGCACCGGCGTTTTGGGTGCCCAAAACGCAATCTTTTTGAGAACGGGTTCCAGAGTGGAAAGATCTGGCAACGTTGCCGTTGTGAAGTCGTCTGGATGAGTAGAACGGATTTGTTTACGATGACGTCACAACCACATGACTGTGAGTGCTTCACGCCGGGTAGAAGTGTAACGAATATCACCAGGAAAAAGCCTTACAGAGCACTAGTGAGAGTGAAACACGAGCTTGGATATTATTATTATTATTATTATTATGTTCAGTGGGCGGCATGGTGGTGTAGTGGTTAGTGCTGTCGCCTCACAGCAAGAAGGTCCTGGGTTCGAGCCCCGGGGCCGGCGAGGGCCTTTCTGTGTGGAGTTTGCATGTTCTCCCCGTGTCCGCGTGGGTTTCCTCCGGGTGCTCCGGTTTCCCCCACAGTCCAAAGACATGCAGGTTAGGTTAACTGGTGACTCTAAATTGAGCGTAGGTGTGAATGTGAGTGTGAATGGTTGTCTGTGTCTATGTGTCAGCCCTGTGATGACCTGGCGACTTGTCCAGGGTGAACCCCGCCTTTCGCCCGTAGTCAGCTGGGATAGGCTCCAGCTCGCCTGCGACCCTGTAGAAGGATAAAGCGGCTAGAGATAATGAGATGAGATGAGATTATGTTCAGTGTTAGTTCACAGTAGTAATGCAAGAAGCAGAATAGTGACAGTAATAGTGAAGCAAAAACATGCAATTGTACAAACACTGCAGCTCTACAGCAAAATATTCATTTATGAAATGGTCTGATTCTTAACACCAGTAGTGCCAATGATCTTCTCATTGCGATGCGATGCGAGTTGTCAACAAATCCTATAACTTGGTTCATGAAACGCGCTTACAAAATATTTTCACTGTGAATATTTATTGTGTAATGGTGCAAAGTGAGAGAGAGAGAGAGAGAGAGAGTCTCTGCCCTTAGGGCAGAGTCAATCCCGCCAGCAAAAATAGGGGAAAAAAAGGAGCGATCTCACCTCTTCAGATGTTGGTTTAAGTCCGACAATACATTCCTCAAAAAGGGCGTAGAGGAGCAAATTAATCCATCAACGTAGCATTCAATTTATTCCGGACCATTAAAGACGCCGCCTTCCGCGTAGAATCATACGTCATCCTCGCCGCCATATTGGATAGGTCAAAGCGGAGAATAAAGATTAGCTGCGTTTAACTGTACCAACAGGTTTACCGTCCAAACGAGATCACATGGGATTACCTTTCACAGGTGAGAAACAACAAATTATTCCATCAACGTGTATCATTCAATTTATTCCGGACCATTAAAGACGCCGCCTTCCGCATAGAATCATACGTCATCCTCGCCGCCATATTGGATAGGTCAAAGCGGAGAATAAAGATTAGCTGCGTTTAACTGTACCAACAGGTTTGCCGTCCAAACGAGATCACATGGGATTACCTTTCACAGGTGAGACTGGAAAAATACTTTTCATTGTATTTGGTCATTATAATGTAATTTTACGAACAGATTTTTCTGACTTTGTGGCTAATATGAAGTCTCGCGCATAATAGTTTATGCGCATGCGTCCTTACTTCTTCTATTGTTCTGGTGTCTCCGAAGGGACCGTCTTACAGCGCCCCTAGAGGTGTGGCATGTGTATTGCATCGTTTTCAGCAAGCGTTGCGTTGCCATATGGACCTGATATTTTACTGATTGTTGCCCATTTGGACGCGATATATTTTTAAATAACATCTCGTTGCCGTTGTCGTGTGGATGTAGCCGTAGTGTATGCCATTCAGTGCAGTGAGGAATGCACAGACGTATATTGGGGAGACAAAACAACCGCTTCACAGGCGCATGGCTCAACACGGGAGAGCCAGCTCCACAGGCCAGGACTCTGCTGTCTACCTTCATCTCAACAACAAAGGACACTCTTCAGGATTGCAACGTACGCATTTTAGCCAGAGAGGATCGTTGGTATGAGCGAGGAGTTAAAGAAGCCATTTTTGTCAACCTGGAACGGCCATCACTGAACAGAGGTGGGGGTCTAAGACATCGTTTATCAGTCACCTACAATGCAGTCCTTGGCGCACTTCCCAAACAACTGAATGCACACCAAAACCCAGCTGTTTTCAGTGACTCACAGGAGGACAGAGAGAATCAGCATTCCATTGATCATCCTAACGACTCTCGAGGCCGTTCACATCCAGCCCCCAGTGACCCACACCAACAGGATGACAAAATGACACCTTAAAGGAACAGTCCACCGTACTTCCATAATGAAATATGCTCTTATCTGAATTGAGACGAGCTGCTCCGTACCTCTCCGAGCTTTGCGCGACCTCCCAGTCAGTCAGACGCAGTCAGACGCGCTGTCGCTCCTGTTAGCAATGTAGCTAGGCTCAGTATGGCCAATGGTATTTTTTGGGGCTGTAGTTAGATGCGATCAAACTCTTCCGCGTTTTTCCTGTTTACATAGGTTTATATGAGCAGTGATATGAAACAAGTTCAGTTACACAAATTGAAACGTGGTGATTTTCTATGCTGTGGAAAGTCCGCACTATAATGACAGGCGTACTAACACCTTCTGCGTGCTTCGGCAGCGCATTGATACGGAGCTCAGATATCAATGCGCTGCCGAAGCGTGCAGAAGGTGTTAGTACGCCTGTCATTATAGTGCGGACTTTCCATAGCATAGAAAATCGCCACGTTTCAATTTGTGTAACTGAACTTGTTTCATATCACTGGTCATATAAACCTATGTAAACAGGAAAAACGCAGAAGAGTTTGATCGCATCTAACTACAGCCCCAAAAAATACCATTGGCCATACTGAGCCTAGCTACATTGCTAACAGGAGTGACAGCGCGTCTGACTGCGTCTGACTGACTGGGAGGTCGCGCAAAGCTCGGAGAGGTACGGAGCAGCTCGTCTCAATTCAGATAAGAGCATATTTCATTATGGCAGTACGGTGGACTGTTCCTTTAAGGCCAATTTATGCTGACAACCCAGTCCTCGCAGATGGCGTCACAGAAGGCGTCTGCGAAGCCCCCCCTCCTTCGCAGACGCTCTGCGCGCACCTCCCAAAAATTGTGACCACCGCAGAAGCCTCGCAGACAGCGTCGCAGACAAGAGGGCTCCGATTGGTCCACTCTACATCCGCTGTACACGCACTTCCGCTTCCCTACTTTCCCGGTTTGTTTTGTTTTCACGACCGCCATTTTTAAAAACACGAGCGAAGATGGAGCAGCACGAAAAGCGGTTGATCGAGGAAGTGAGGAAGTACGGACATCTATACGACTCCAGTTCTAGTCATTATAAGTAACCGGAGGATAAACACTCCACTAACCACACCCACCAACTACTCCTAGCGATTTCGCGACTTCGCGCCCCCTTGCGTTGTGGCGGTGAATAACATCGCGCACGCCTATTACTCCCCGCTCAACGATAAATTACAACTGTCTGCGAAAAGCTGTCTGCGAAAAGCTATCTGCGAAAGCCTTGTCGCAAGAGCATGCAGAGGCCTTTAGATGAGCTTTTCATCCATGAGAGGATAAATACCTGATGCTCCCTACCAGTCAGACAGAACTGAAGAAGCCTTTCGGATGAGAGGTGAAACGTCTTCAAGCAAGTCCAGTTGCTCTCTTTTACCACCCACAGCTTGCTGCCTGATGTGTCCCACCGCTTGACAGGTGCCACTGTAATGAGATTATCAACGTTATTCACTTTTTTACCTGTCAGTGGTCACGATGCTATGACTGATCGGTGTGTGTGTGTGTGTGTGAGAGATAATTAAAATAAAGACTTTAATACCAACACATTGTAGACACGCACACACTCTTCATCTGGGAGTCACAGACTTGCTCTAATCCACCTCACACTAAGGTTTTCCATACAGTTATACCGTTAGAGCCTTATTTCCTTTAAAGCAGCCGCTTTAAACTTTCATGAGGCGAAGTAAACTTATCCGCTGCAGCTCTCGTTGATCAATCGTTGCTGTTGAGAATAGTTCTGCTCAGGGAGTTTCTGTTTCTCAGAGGACCATGAGGTATTGCGTTCTTGTTCGAATTTCTATTCAGTGTTGTTTTCTGACAAAATACAGGGTTCCTACGCAGTATCGAATTAGATTTGAGGCATTTCCAGGTCTGGAGAAAGGAAAATAGAGGTTGGAGAAATATCTGTTTCCAGATTATTGCTCCTAGTTTCTTTTCTAGAATATAAAATGAAGCCAAAATGTTCAAACCAGTGTGAGTCTGATGTTGAGGTAAGAGGTGTGTGTGTGTGTGTGTGTGTTTGATATGTTGGAGGTGATTTCTGTGGCATCTACCTTGAGCGAACTATCTGACGTTAGCACATTGGGCTAGATCACACCTCTGTAGAACTAAAATGTTCACTACAAATGTAAGAATCGCAAGTTTTCGGAAAGCTGGCAAGTTTTGCTGGCGTTGTAGGGCGGCCCCCAGGCGTGAACGATGGCAGATATCGTGTGTGTTGTCTCTCTCTGCACTGCAAAAAAACGGCCTTTCAAAAATAAGAAATAAAAGATTAAAACGAAGCATATTTGCTTGAATCAGGTGAAAAAAATCTGCCAATGGAACTAGTCAAATTTGACTTGGTAAGATTTCTTAAAGTAAGATGAAAAGTCTAACCTGTTTTTAGATGAAATAATTCCAAAATAAGATTGGGGAACTTATTATGCGGGATCTGATTAACTCAAAATAATCAAAATAGTTCTTATAACAAGATCGTACTCGGCGCTCGAAACTAACGGTGTCCCGACGTCCCGGGGACCATAAAAAATGTCATCGGGACACAAAATTATCATATCTGGGACAATCCCGGGACAATGGAAAAAAATAGATCTAGGCAAGGCAAGGCAAGTTTATTTATATAGCACATTTCATACACAATGGCAGTTCAATGTGCTTTACAGAAGCAAAAACAAAAACAGTAAACAATAGAGAAATAAAATTACATAAAATAATTTTATTTTTAATCTAAAACAATTAATTAAAAGAATTAAAAGAAAATAATAAGAATTAAACAATAGTAGAAATAAAATAATAAAATGCCAAAAAGAAGAAAAAGAAACCAGCGGAATAAAATAGAATAAAATTAAAGTAAATTTAAAACATGCAGAGAAAGTAAAGATTATAAAAAATGTAAAAAATATTAATTATTTAACAGAAAGCATCTGAAAACAGCTTGGTCTTTAACCTAGATTTGAAGCTGCCAACAGCAGGAGCATTTTTAATGTCCTCTGGCAGTTGGTTCCATAGATGTACTGCATAGTAGCTAAAAGCTGCTTCACCACACTTTGTTTTAACAACTGGTTTTAATAGTAAATTTTTCTGTTGCGATCTGGTAGATCTGATTGGGTTAGGCCGCTGCAACATATCAGTGTAGCTAGAAAAAAAGTTCTACATTAATATTATTTACAAAGCCGTAACACATACGTAGACATTCACCTAATTTGTCAATTTTAATTTTAAAACGTTAACAGCGAAAAATACATAGTAGCTACACTTTCGATGCACCTGCATCCGTAGGCTACAGAGCAGCGCATTCTGTTCTAGAATCTTCGGCCGGAGTCCGCGTTATATGGACTTGGAATGGAATTGCTAGCGCACACGCTGCGCCGACTCTTGCCAGAACAAAAATACTGAAGTGGTTGAAGCGGACCGACCGCGGGGAAGAAACTGAAAGCCCAGACATAACGTCTCCGGGACCTTCAGGATCCAAAGTGTCATCGCCTGGTCTGCAGGCAACGCTAGCAACTGAATGAACTTAATGAACACTGTTAGACACGTTATAAAATACAACAGGAATGATGTGGATGATATTGACGGAAGATACCGTTCAACAGAATAAGTGAGTTTTCTTGGTGTCTTTCTAGTTCAGAAAGTTTAGTCAGTCAGCAGCACAACTAGGCTCGGACCTGCTGGCACTATGCTGATGTTGCTAACATTTGCACCCACGTTTCGGCAGCGAAAGTTCATAAAATGGATAACGGTAATGGATAACGGAAAGTTCATAAAAATGGATAACGGTAATGGTGAAAATTACAAGTTGGCCTTATAAATGCCAACAGATATTCAAGGTATAAGTAGATGAAATGAACATAAAAGGGGTCTTATTTTCAACTAAAATGTACTGCAGATGTAGGGAGTTGAAACATTTTCTGAATGAGCTAGTTGGCCCCTTTAAATAAACGGGTATCTATTCATACAGTGAGATCGCCAAAGTTTAATAAACTGAAAATGCAATAACTGTAATTTTGAAGTAGATGATGTATAGGACATGTGTCGCTTGTGTCTTGTGACTTATTGTAAAAATGATATAAAGGGTTCAAAATCGCATAGTTACAAATATCATATGAAGTTACTATTATAATATATATTTTTTAAAGATATTTTTTGGGCTTTTTCACCTTTATTGGATAGGACAGTGTAGAGACAGGAAATGAGCGGGAGAGAGAGACGGGGAGGGATCGGGACATGACCTGGGGTCGGAATCGAACCCGGGTCCCCGGATTTATGGTATGGCGCCTTATCCACCTGAGCCACGACGCCCCCCTTCATATGATAATATTAACCACTGGTTATTTCAGAGAGGAAAAAAATGGGGACACTATTGCTTCCATTCGGGACAATACAACACAGAATTCGGGACCACTGGGGGACACAAAGAAAAAAAGTTAATTTCGAGCCCTGATCGTACTTCTTACATTTAGCCATTCAAGTCATTTTTATTTATTTCATTTTAAGGGTATTTCACTTAAATTCATGACAAAGTCTTAGCAGTAAAAACTGAATTTAAAGGGGTACAAAATATAATATATACGGTTGCTGATGTGACAAAGTAATGTATTCTTAAGTATTCTATCAAATTTATATACTAGAAAACAATGAAATATCTTGGTAATTGTAAATATAATACTTTATACGCTAAACTGCACAAGAGTCGCCATTTTTAAAAGACCGTGACGTCAGCGCTACCCACTGCACTAGCGGAACTCTCCGAAATAGAGGAGATAAGCGTGTAATCATGGCGTCGGGCGCATCAAGTGAAAGCGACAGCTCTGTCGAATCATACGAAGAGATCCCGCAAGACACACTGCAAACAGGCTATGGCTTAGAAGGGTACCAGTTTGAACCTAGGAGAGGTACTCTCGACTCCGGTGATGAAATAAGAGAAGAAAGCTCGGATGACGGCGAGGATGAGACTGATGCTGACCATGGGCGTGGCGAGCGTGGGGCAGAGCGTCTGCGTGCAGGTGACACGGCGTGGTGCTCGTGCGGAAAATGTAACATGGAGTTGCTCACGAGTCCAGCAGAATTTATTTGCTGCAATGAGATAGGCGCCACCCGTGGACTTGCGAAATCGTCGCAAGAAGCAGAAACGGGTATTTCACACGTGCTATTCCCAACCTCAATGAGCCAACACAGCTGGGCACATACATACGTCATGAGTGTTACGCAGAGAAAATGAACGTGCATTCTGATTGGATAAAATTAATATCATGGCGGGCTGTTCACACTGCGGAAATAGTTTGCTCGAGCTACTTTCAAAACACTATAACTTTCCAACCTTAGAACAAAAAACTTTTGTAAGTCTTGAATAAGGTTCGTTAATGTGTGTTTTATTGTTATATTTACTCTATATATTGCCCTCTGTTCCCCTTTTAAGATAAATATACTAATATTAGGATTGTTAAATTCTACAACTAAGCATTGCTAGCTTAAAAGATTCTCCTTTTGTGACCTGTAATTAGTAAAATACTCTAGATATGAGACCAGAGACTATCTTGAATCAAGTTGACGACACGTGTAGCATTGCAACAAGTTTATTTTTATTTTTTTTTTCCCATTTCAACATTCAAACATTAAAACATCTCTTAAGATTCCACTTCCCCAGGACCTCAGGCACCAAAAAAAAAAAAAGTCTACGCATTTTGACTTACAGTGCTTACACAACGCCAAAGCAACAGTGCATTTTGGGGGCACTGACTATTCATGTGTACGAGGGGTTTACAAGATCAGGCACAAAAAAACAACCAACCAACCAAAAAAAACCACTGAACTTAACTCACAGCATTCCAAAAAGACCTCACTAAAACGCCCTCCACTCACTCATAGCCTTTTTGAAGGCACTTGTCTGGTCCAGAGTCTGTACAGCATCTAGAAGGACCTCGCTCTGAATGACTGAGAAAACAGTCGCAGTAAACTTAGGGCCCGTTTACACGAGGGCGCTGTCGGGTTAAAAACGACTAAATATTTTATCGGAAGTGCCTTTCGTCTACACGGGGACTGCGTTTCCGAGGCTGAAAAACGGAAAAAATTGAAAACGCCTTCCAGAGTGGATAAGTTAAAAACAGCCCCCGTTGCATATCCGTCTAAACTACCCAATACGCGAAACTCTGCTCGGATCTGCTCACGTCGGGTACGCGTTTACGTCATACATATGTCATATACTGTACATGCCAGCCCGGGAAGTAAGAAAGTAAGTAAAAAAGTAAGAGCATGTCTGATTACATCGATCCAACGGACCTTCAAGTTGCTCTGGCAGCTTTAATAAACGTCCAGGAGTCCTTCGAGCATCTATACCGAATCTGCACATATACCGTTAATGAACAGAGGCGGGTATAGTACGCTCTTACTTTTTTACTTACTTTCTTACTTACCATAGCCAGAGTAGTCAAAGTTTTCGCGGTGCAGATCAGACAAGACGGAAGACGTTGCGCATGCGTGCAGACATAGCGGAGGTCTTTCACAGCACCGCCTAGCCGCCTGGCATGCACATCCAATTGAATTCCACACATTTATGCGTCACCGTATAGACGCAGATTTCCTCCTTGAAAACGGTCGTGTAGATGCGGAAAAAAGAGAGAACGAAAACGGACTTTTGCGTTTTTGTTTCAGACCGTCCCCGTGTAAAGTGGGCCTTAGGATATGTAAGGTGGAGTTGAATTGTAATGAAAGATTCAAAGATTTCAGTAAAGTTCATTTATTCCCAAAACAAGCATACTTTGTTTTTTTTGTTCTTGAAACAAGATGAACTGCAGGGCGGCACGGTGGTGTAGTGGTTAGCGCTGTCGCCTCACAGCAAGAAGGTCCGGGTTCGAGCCCCGTGGCCAACGAGGGCCTTTCTGTGCGGAGTTTGCATGTTCTCCCAGTGTCCGCGTGGGTTTCCTCCGGGTGCTCCGGTTTCCCCCACAGTCCAAAGACATGCAGGTTAGGTTAACTGGTGACTCTAAATTGACCGTAGGTGTGAATGGTTGTCTGTGTCTACGGTGGGGTTTACATTAGACCGTATCAGCGGATCATCAGATTAACGGTTTTAAAAACGATTCGCATGCACACAGCAACGCCAATACACGGATACGCTAATCACATGACTAATTCGGCACGCAAGTTGAAATGTGTCAGTGCGGCTCAGCGCTTCCTCCTCAGCGGCTGCGCTCCAAATCACTCCGCCCTGAACAGCGAGTGCCCTCTGGAGGGTGCGCTCTCCGGCCCTGCGCAGCTCATAGAGCATGTGAGTGAAGCGCACGAGCAGTGATTCGGGACTGAGCCGCTGTGCGCAAGTCACTTACCATTTGCAAGTGGAAGGATGGCAAGCCTAAAGACCATCATAACTACACAATGGGCAGTATTTGCATCAGTATTTGCAGTATTTTCATACTTTTATACTCTTTAATGAAAGGTGATACAAGGCGGAAGTCCGCGCCGTTTTTCAGCAGTCGCGTCACATGACCAACGCCAGCGAATCAGGAAGGTGGATGTCACAGTGACGTTGTCCAATGACGACGCCAGCTAGAGCTCAGCACAGCGTATCCGCGTATTCTCAATGTTTACACAGCACCGGAGCTGACACGATCTGGATTGAATACGTGGACCCTGGCGGATTCCCGTTTCCCGGCGTTTCCAGGCGGTTTAATGTAAACGGACAGTGCATCCGCGAAGAAAATGAGACCGATACGGTCTAATGTAAACTTGGCCTATGTGTCAGCCCTGTGATGACCTGGCGACTTGTCCAGGGTGTACCCCGCCTTTCGCCCGTAGTCAGCTGGGATAGGCTCCAGCTTGCCTGCGACCCTGTAGAACAGGATAAAGCGGCTAGAGATAATGAGATGAGATGAGAAGGTGAACTGCATTTGACAAATGTCCAAAATGTACTTACTTGTTTTAAAAAAAAACTTGTTTTATTTTCAAAGGTGCTCCAAATAAGACTTTTTCAAGACATTTTGTCTGTACAAGATTTTCAAGATGGACTGTCTAAAAACTAGCCTTTCTAGCTAAATGAGGTTTTGCTTGTTGGGCAATTATGTCTTATAATAAGGGTGGCGAGATGTTTTGACTTGAAAATAGACAAATAAACTTCCTAAGATTTTAATTTTTTGTAGTGTGTCTGTCCGTCTCTGAGTGCGTGTGTGTGAGAGAGAGAGAGAGAGAGAGAACGTAGTTGCCCTTCCTCAGGGTTGTCAAACTCATTTTCACTGAGGGCCACATCGCTAAATTTCTAGATCATCAAGGGCCAAATGATCACTGAGCATCCATTTAAAAAGGGCAACTATGAAATCTGCACGGAAGAACGATTGGTTTATTGAAGTAGTTTTGAACGCTGGTTCATCGGGGATCTGTAAAACAGCGATGAGGCTCATTTCCCGTCCGTTTCATTTCATTTGATTCCATTTCAATCCATTTCCAACTTTTTGGTCGATATCATTTAACGCTGAAACATGAAAATGAGTGCAGTCAGTATTTGCATTCAGTATGTCAGTGGGCTATAAACTTGTAGCAGTAAAAACGCAACAATTTGGTTTCAATCGGAACATCTTTAAAATTCAACATTCATCCATTTCCAGTATATTCAACTATAGTTGAGGTCAGAAGTTTACATACAGTGACATGAATGTCGTCTTGGATATGAAGGTCATGGCAATATTTGGGCTTTCAGTAATTTCTCTGAACTGTTCTTTTTCTGGAGAACCCACTAGAATTTGGTGCACAAGTTTTCATTTTCTTTGGGTTTTCTGAAATCAACACAAGGTCAAAACTATACACACAACACACCTAATATTTGGGTGAAATGTCTCTTTGCAAGATTCACCTTGACCAAACATTTTTGTTTACCATGAACAAGCTTCTGGCAGAATTCTGGTTGGATATTTCACGACTCTTCATGGTAGAATTGGTAGAGTTCAATTAAATTTTTTTTTTCTTGGCATGGACTCGACTTATAAGCACGGTCCATATATTTTCAGTAGGGTTGAAGTCAGGACTTGTTTTAAGCTTAATGTTCGCCTGCTTTATCCTCCACAACCAGCTCTGATGCGTGTTTGGGTTCACTGTCCTGTTGTAAGTCCCAAGTCGTGTTCAAGTTTCTGATGGTTTATGCTGAAGGATTCTGAGGTAGTCCTCCTCCTTCATTATTCCATCCACTTTGTGCAATGAACCAGTTCCACTGGCAGCAAAACAGCCCCAGAGCATGATGATCCTACCACCACCACCAGCTGGTACAGTGTCCCTCTGTACATAGTGGTCATTTTGGCCAAACAACTCAATCTTTGTCTCATCTGACCATACAGCTTTCCTCCAGAAGGCTTTTTCTTTGTCCGTGTGGTCAGCTTCAAACGTTAGTTAAGCTTGAAGGTGTCAATTTTGTAGCAGGGGGTTATTTCTTGGATAGCAGCCTCTTAGTCCATGGTGATCTGAATTGTAGACAGTGATCCATCAGCTTCCAGTTCATGGCAGGGCTGTGCCATGGTGGTTCCCAGGTTGTTCCTGACCATCCAAACCAATTTCCTTTCGGCTGAGGGTGACAGCTTGGGTTTTCTTGAAGCAAAGTGGCTTGGCAAAGTGACTACACCTCACAATAACTTGGATACAATTGTTTGAACTGATCTTGGAATTTGCAGTTGTTTAGAAATGGCTCCAAGATACATTCTGGAGTTGTGTATATCTGTGATCCTCGTTCTCAGATTTGCACTGAGCTCCTTGGACTTTCCCATTTTATTGTGTGTTGGTCAATCCAATGAGTGCTGTAAACAAACCCTTTTTATGAAGGCACAGAGAAGCTACCAGCTGTAGTCAATCATGATCACTAACAGGAAGGTAAGCAGGGGCTTCAAAGTTTGAGAGAATAGCAGGGTACAAATAATTTACAGCAGGGTGCAAAATGGTAAAATGTCTGCCAGCGGCAGACATAATGCACGCAAAGCGTGCAGAGATAGACAGATAGATAGACAGATAGATAGATAGATAGATAGATAGATAGATAGATAGATAGATAGATAGATAGATAGATAGAGATATGCAAGTACGAATTTTTCATGGGGCGGGATGGTTTGGAACAGGCCATCTAAAAGTGGGATAACATTTACCCGGGACGGGTATTTGAAGCGGGTCGTCTAGCTTAAGCTTGATTAGCGTTGTTACGCACGCCAGTGTTTCCCACAGAAATTTTGGAGACTATGGGGGAGGCGCGGGGGTTGTTTAAAATTGAGTGATATGTTAAATATTAAGTTATTACTGAAAAACTATTGATTAAAAAAACAGACACTGGGAAATGGTCCTATAAACAACTTTACCAATATAAAAGATTAGCAGGACTACAAAAATGCAGAAAAATAGGCTTTACTTATCCAAATGCACCTGTTGGTTCAAAAGTTAAAGTGCAGAGAACCTCACAGCACAACATGAAGTTACCTTAAAATATAATATAAATGCCTCAGCTTTCATGTAAGAAAAAAAACTATTAATACTAGTACTGTGTGCAGGCAGTCTCTCCTGAAGACTAAATTAAACAATAATTATAAACTAATAAAATAAATGGCTCAGGCTTCATAGAAGAAAAAAAACAATTTGAACAGAATCTCACAGTATGCTGCTGAAGCTGCCTAAACAATGGAAAATAAAATACCATTTTGGCAAAAATGTTGGCATCCATTAATCCATTAATCCAGTAAAAAAATATGTTGCCAGATACTGCTGACGTTTTACAGCCCAAAATATGTTCAAAACCTGCCAAAATGCACTTAAAACCGCCCAATCTGGCAACACAGGTGTCAGTAATGGCTGCACTCGCGTCGAGGATGTAAACACAGTTGACGCGGCAACGGACATACATGACATAGCGGATGTAATTTACGTTCACAACTTTTTTTTGATGTCAGAAATATTTAATATTAAATTTTGTGACTCGACTGACAATAGCCGGCGGCATAACAAGCCATAGCCGGCGATTTGCCGCCGGTGACCGGCTACTTTTTTTTTTTTTTTTTTTTTTTTTTTAAAGATTTTTTTTTTGGACTTTTTTCACCTTTATTGGATAGGACAGTGTAGAGACAGGAAATGAGCGGGAGAGAGAGATGGGGAGGGATCGGGAAATGACCTCGGGTCGGAATCGAACCCGGGTCCCCGGATTTATGGTATGGCGCCTTATCCACCTGAGCCACGACGCCCCCGACCGGCTACTTTTGAGACCGCTGGGTAAGAGACCTCGGCCTTGGCAAGATAAGAGACATTTTGGAAGTTTCAGCACCTCTGAATTAATAATCGAAGTGAGTGTATATAAATTTTTGACCCTGTATGTAAAATTTTTGACCCTGTATTGATTTCAGAAAACCCAAAGAAAATTAAAACGTGCACCAAATTCTAGTGTTTTTTAATTAAAGCTGTACGCTGTACAATCATTCTGCCACAGAAAAAGAACAGTTCAGAGAAATTACTGAAAGCCCGAATATTGCCACGACATTCATATCCAAGATGACATTCATGTCACTGTATGTAAACTTCTGACCTCAATTGTACATTCCAGTGTGTTTTGTTTAACACGTAACATACAGTAGAATTATTCACGTTAACAAAAATAAGTGTGGTCAATGCAGCTGGATCACATGCTAATTTATAAACTACAGAATAATGATGATGGTTTTATTAAATATGGTTAATTATCTCGTTAAAGCTCTGAGTATTGGTGTTTTGGTATTTTCTTGGTATTAAGGATTGTGTTTTTGTGGGCTTTGGAAATTATTTGGATTGAACCAGGTAACTGTCTCGTTCCCACGACATGATTGTCAGATGAATTAATTATCTCATTCCTCATTATACTAGGTTATGGGGACAAATGAGCTCATCCGTTTACTTAATTATCTCATGACCTTGCAATGCGAAATGAACTAATTGTCTCGTTCCCATGACTTGATTATCTTGGTACCTTGCATTACTGAGTGGCGGGGAAGACTCATAATTATCTCATGACCTCAAATTACTAAGTAGTGGGGGCAACTTAATTGTCTTGTTCTTATGCCTTGATTGTCTTGTTACAACACATTAAGTAATGGCGACGACCTCATTATCTCGTACTTATGGTTAATTATCTTGTTACCACACGTTACTAAGTAGTGGGGATAAACTAATTGTCTCTTTCCATTAATTAATTATCTCATAACCTCATATTACTAAGTAGTGGGGATATCTTGGTTATGTTATGGGAATGAGACTATTATCTTATTACCACACATTACTAAGCAGTGGGGAGGACTTAATTATCTTGTTCTTATGCCTTGATTATCTTGTTAACACATTAAGTAATGGCAATGACCTCATTATCTTGTACTTATGGTTAATTATCTTGTTACCGCACATTACTAAGTAGTGGGAATAAACTAATTGTCTTATTCCTATTAATTATCTCATGACCTCACATTACTAAATAGTGGGGGATATCTTGGTCAAGTCATGGGAATGAGACAATTATCTCGTCACTACACATGAATTCATCCCCACTACTTAATTATCTTGTTACCTCCCATTACTAAATAGTGGGGACGACTTAATTGTCTTGTTCTTATGGCTTAATTATCTTGTTACAGCCCAAAGTCATGGGGATGACTTAATTGTCTCATTTATAGTTGAATTATCTCGATATGACACATTACTAAATTAGGGAAGACTTAATTATCTCGTTCTTATGGTTATCTCGTTACCACACATTAAGTAGTGGGAATAAACTAGTTGTCTTATTCCCATTAATTAATTATCTCATGACCTCACATTACTAAATAGTGGGGGATATATTGGTCAAGTCATGGGAATGAGACAATTATCTCGTCACTACACGTTAATTTGTCCCCACTACTTAATTATCTTGTTACCCTCCCATCACTAAATAGTGGGGACGACTTAATTGTCTTGTTCTTATGGCTTAATTATCTTGTTACAGCCCAAAGTCATGGGGATGACTTAATTGTCTCATTTATAGTTGAATTATCTCGATATGACACATTACTAAATAAGGGAAGACTTAATTATCTCGTTCTTATGGTTATCTTGTTACCACACATTAAGTAGTGGGAATAAACTAGTTGTCTTATTCCCATTAATTAATTATCTCATGACCTCACATTACTAAATAGTGGGGGATATCTTGGTTAAGTTGTGGGAATGAGACAATTATCTCATTACTGCACGTTACTAAGTAGTAGGGATGACTTGATTGTCTCTTATGGTTAATTATCTCATTACTACACAAGTTATGGGGATAATTGTCTCGTTTCCATGAATTAATTAATTATCTCATGACCTCACATTACTAAATAACTTCATTGTCCCAGTCCCATGACTTGATTATCTCGTTACTACACATTACTAGGTAGTGGGGATGACTTAATTATCTCGTGACCTCATTTTACATAGTAAGGATGACCTGACTTGTCTCATTCTCATGGTTTAATTATCTCGTTACCTCACATGACTAGGTAGTGGGGACGACCTTATTGTCTCATCCTGTGACTTAATGGTATTTTTATCTCAGTCATGGAGGTGATTTTAATTATCTCGTTCCCACATCATGGCCACTCGTTATTTTTATGAAGCACGGCTGTCCAGAGGTAGCTGCTGAGATCGGAGCTGATTTCCTCAGCGTCTGTTTGTTTGTGTTCCTGAAGCTGAATAATTTATGCAGATAAAGCGTTCTCTAAAGAGTAAGCAGCTCATTTGTGTCTTCAGCCATATGGCCTGGTGTTTCATGCTTCTGGCGAAAATGCACCTCTTTAGTAAATGGAAGTAGTTTCTCTCCGCCACACGGATGGGTTTGTTTATGTATTTTTTTTGATGAGAAAGTGATCTGGGTTTTTGCAAAGAATTACATTTGCAGTCCATTTGCCAGCGTTTCAGACAAACACTCGAATTATTCATACAGCAGTTCATCCACAGTTGTTTGCAAAAGTCAGTACACCCCCTTGGTTTCTGGTAAATATTAGAATAGAAGCCTTTTTTTTTTTAAATGGCTCATTGACAGTCCACGTTAATTTAATGGTGTTTTCTTATGGAGTCGAAGACAAGCTGTCGTTTATTGACTAGCTTAAAATGTGATTTGATTTTATTATATCCTCATAAAGCTGTTTAATGACTTAACACAGTAAATATGGTGACCGTTTTAAGCCTGATATAAGGCATGAGGAGCTTAAACAGGCTCAAGCTCTCGGAGCAGTTTGCTGAAAGCAGGAAAACAGCTCTCGGGTAAGTGTAAAAAATATACATAAGCGAAGCTGGAGAGGGGGATAAAGTGATTTACAGAGGCTGGAATAAATCTTCAAATCATCACCATCACAAATGGAAGAAAAAGAGATGCGCAGAGAGTGGAGGAAGCGAAAATGTGAGGCATGAAATTAAAAAAAAGAAAGGTTCACAAAAATCCAAAACAAACGAGGAAAAATTTGGATTGGTTGATTATTGGTCGGGTGGCACGGTGGTGTAGTGGTTAGCGCTGTCGCCTCACAGCAAGAAGGTCCTGGGTTCGAGCCCCGGGGCCGGCGAGGGCCTTTCTGTGCGGAGTTTGCATGTTCTCCCCGTGTCCGCGTGGGTTTCCTCCGGGTGCTCCGGTTTCCCCCACAGTCCAAAGACATGCAGGTTAGGTTAACTGGTGACTCTAAATTGACCGTAGGTGTGAATGGTTGTCTGTGTCTATGTGTCAGCCCTGTGATGACCTGGCGACTTGTCCAGGGTGTACCCCGCCTTTCGCCCGTAGTCAGCTGGGATAGGCTCCAGCTCGCCTGCAACCCTGTAGAAGGATAAAGCGGCTACAGATAATGAGATGAGATGAGATGATTATTGGTCCCCGTCCTGTCCCCCAGGTCAGACAGGGACTCGTCCTGTCACACGGGCCCCCGTCCTGTCCCCCGGTCACTCGGGTCCCTGTCCTGTCCTCGGGTCACTCGGGTTCCCGTTCTGTGCCCCAGTCATACAGTCTGTTTTATCTTCTAATAAAATCCTTTCTTCTTCTTCTGTTCTCCAATAATATGTCGCTTCTTGTTTTTGCTGTGAAGGTGAAGTGGAAAGGGAAAGACCTGTTTGAACTGGTATGCAGGACACTGGGACTCCGGGAGACGTGGTTCTTCGGCCTGCGGTACAATGTCAAAGACACCGTGGCATGGCTGAAGTTGGATAAGAAGGTGAGTTAATTATCAAAGAACACATGGCCAGAGTAGAGGTGTGAAATGTAATGTCCAGCCTGCCGGTCAGGATCTTACGGAAGCCGAGAGAGACCCTTCATATAATCCTTTTTTTATTCACCTTGTTATCCCGAGATAACATAATGAATTCAGGATGTCGAGAAAACAACACAACTAATTCGAGATCTCGAGAAAACAAAACGAGGGTTATGTATATAACCGCGGTTCTATGAGTTTCGGATGACCGCCAGAGGCGGTGCTTTCAGCACATGGATATCCATCACACGAACGTGCAGGTCGAGTAATAGTAACAACAAAGTCACGTGTGACCTGGGTGACGTCACCCCGTGACCCCGGCATAAAAGACCGGTAAACCCAGGAAGTGACCTCTTGGCAAATCTTCTCGTGTACACTCCGAGTGACTGCCAAGCTCTGGCGGTCATCCGAAACTCATAGAACCGCGGTTATATACATAACCCTCGTTCTATTTCGTTTCTACTGACCGCCAGAGGCGGTGCTTTCAGCACATGGATGACTAATACCAACCAGGTCATGAGGAGTGCCTACCCGTACCCAGTGCTGCTGCGACGGGCCTGGAATGACAGCCGTCGCCACAGGATTATGTGGGACGACATTAAGATGGTAAAACCTGGTGAAGGTGCAGCTGGAAGCCCAGGAGGCTGCGCTGCATATGTCTGAAAGGGGCACGCCCTTCAGTGATGCCCATGAGGCTACCACGCCCCGTGCAGAGTGCGCCCTGGCAGCCGGAGGAATCGGGAAGCCACTGTGCCTGTAGGCATGTAATATGGCCTCGACTATCCACTTGGATAGCCTCTGCTTAGAGAGCGCCAGACCCCTCGACGGTCCTGTGTGGCACAGAAACAGGGCGTCACTCCTACGGGAGCCCTCTGTACGCGACACGTACACCCTGAGGGCGCGAACTGGGCACAAAAGTTCCGACCTCTCACCATGGCCCGCCTCGAACGCCGCAAGGCTAAGGGGCTGGTTGACGAAGGTAGCAGAGAGGGTCTTCGGGAGGAAAGAGGGGTTTAGGCCACAGGGTGACCCCACCGTCGCCGGAGTGCCACTGCAGGCACTCCCCACTGACTGACAGCGCGTGTAGTTCCCCGACGCGCCTCGTCGATGTAATGGCCAGAAGAAAAGCAGTCTTCAGGAAGAGCCATGAAATGTCTGCCGTGAGCAGGGGCTCAGAACGGTGCGTCGCAGAGAGCCTGCAGCACCAATGAGGGTCCCATGTGGGTACCCGGCTCCGTCGGGGGGGTCTCAACCGGAGAGCACCCTTCAAGAAACGTGCCACCAAGGCGTGGGACCCCACGGTCCTTCCCCCAACTCTGGCATGCTGAGCAGAGATGGCAGCTGCATAGACCTTGATGGTGGCAGGGGTAAGACCCTTATCAAAGCAGAGACTGGCGGAACAGTCAAATGGTCGGCAGGGGGCAGCATGTAGGCTCCTCCCCCCGAGTTAAGCACCAGTTGGAGAAAAGCCTCCATCTGTTGGCATAGAGGGCATTGGTGGGGGGTGCCCGAGAGCTTGCAATGGTATTGACCACTGCCGGCTCACAAGGACCTCGCAGGGGGTCCGGCCCTTCAGCGGCCATACCCAGAGCTGCAGACGGGCTGGATCCGGGTGCCAGATCTGCCCTCCCAGCTGTGATAGCAGGTCAGTCCTCACTGGCAGGCACCAGGGGTCGCCGTTCAGAAGTTGCAGCAACTTGGGAACCACACTCTGCCCGGCCACCGGGGGGGGCGACAAGCAGCAGCCCGTGGTGGTCCATCGCAACCCTGTGTAGGGTTGGCACGATCAGCAGCAGAGGGGGGGAGGCATACAGCAGTTGCCTCGGCCAAGCATGTGCCAGCGCATCCTGGCCCAGGGGACTGGGGCCGTGGAGGCTGAACCACAGAGGGCAGTGTGTCGACTCCTGGCAGGCAAAGAGGTCCACCTCTGCCCTGCCAAAACGTTCCCAGATGGCGAGAACCACCGCTGGGTTGAGTCTCTATTCCCCGGGATCGGGGTCCTGGCGGGACAGCAGATCTGCTGCCCTGTTGGCAGTGCCTGGCAAGTACATGGCACACAGGCTCAAGAGATGTCGATGGGCCCACCGCAGAAGTTGGCCAGCCACTTCCAAGCACTGGAGGGACTTTGTGCCTCCCTGGTGGTTGATGTAGTACACTACCGTAGCGTTGTCCGTCCGCACCAGAACGTGTCTGCCGGTCAGGCCTAGGAGGAAGTGCTGTAGGCCGAGGAACACAGCCCGTAGCTCCAGCACGTTGATGTGCTGCGCCCGTGCAGCACCGGGTGGAGGTGGAGACCGTTGAACCACCTCTGAAGCGGCATAAGTCCAGAAGTCCCAGCGGGACCAGAGAGGAGGCTGCCGTAAGCATGCCCAGCAGGCGCTGAAAGGTCTTCAGGGCGAGTGACCTACCCCGTCCGAAGCGGCCAAGCAGTAGGCGGATGTTGTGGATCCTGGTCTGGGAGGGAGTTACCATCAACGACCTCGAATCCAGGTGCATGCCCAAGAAAGTCGTCTCCCGGCTGGGCACCAGCGAGCTCTTCTTGTAATTCACCCTGAGCCCCAGCTCTACGACATGCGAGAGCACAGTCGCGATGTTGGTGCGGGCCTGAGCTGCTGACCGTGAACAGACAAGCCAGTCGTCCAGGTAGGGCAGGACACGTAAACCCCTTGCCTGAAGTAGTGCCGATGCCGCTGCCGCACATCCGGTGAACACACGGGGTGCCAGCGATATCCCAAAGGGCAGAACATTGAACTCGAAAGCCTGGCCCTCGAAGGCAAACCGCAGGAACTGCCTGTGGTGTGGCACAATGGGAGCATGGAAGTAGGCGTCTTTCAGGTCGAAGGTGACAAACCAGTTGCCCGCCTGGATGTGGTGTAAGACATCCACTGTACGCAGCATGCGGAATCTCATGGTCCTCAAGTGGGAATTGAGGGACCTCAGGTCGAGGATTGGGCGGATACCGCCGTCCTTCGGAACCAGAAAATACCTGGAGTAGAACCCACCTTGCTGTCTCTGCCTGTCGACGGGAGAGACTGCTCCTTTCTCCAGGAGGGTGGCGATTTCCTGCCGGGGGACGAGGGACTTCCCCGGATGGCTCACGGTGGTGTTTGACCCCATGAAACGTGGTGGACGGCGGCAGAACTGGATGCGGTAACCCTCGGTGAGGGTCACCAGCACCCAGGGGTCAACGCTCTCCAGCTTTGGAGCTGTTCGCTGGAAAAGCGGCCGACCGCCGGCGCGCTGATGTCAGCGCCGTCCAGAGCGCCCCCGTCGGTCACCATGGGGGCGACGAGGAGTGGACTGGGTGTAGGGGGCAGCACCGCGGGTCCGGGAGGTGGTGGGGTGGCGAAAGTCATCAACCCGTCTGGTCTCCTGGCGGGTGCGTGGCCGAGACAGAGTCGGTGTGGGCCCCCTGAAGGACTGGGCAGCATTGCCATGGTGGTGGGCCTGGCGGGGGCCAGCGAACTGCTGTTACGCCTAGATGACCTGGGCACTCCGATCCAGGGCTTGCTGAGTGGCTTCGCCAAACAGCTCCCCGGGGACAACAGGGAGAGAGTGCAGCACACGCCGGTCAGGCTCGGCCAGAGGGGACTGTGCCCGCCATATCTGCTGGCGGCCGAGGGTGAGATACGACATCAGCCGGCCCAGTTCCCGCGACGAGTAGGCAAAGGCCTGGAGCCGCGTCACACAGCTCCCGTGATGCCGCGCTCGTCCCCTCCAGCGTCTGGGGGTCCATGACACCTGGCTGGCAGAAGGGAACTTAAATAGGGCGAGAACGCTCCAAGTAAGTAGCCCAAAATAAACTATCAGGCGGAAATAAAAAATAAACGACCGGGCGAACACACCCGTGGTCGGGAATATTAACAAGGATGGCGCCGTGCGCTACAGAACTGATAAACAGCGGCGAGAAACACCGCTTTAATTTAAATGAATGAAGACCGCTTACCTGAGCGACAACAAACCGGCCTCCAGCAGCGAGGACACGCCTCGGAGGGCTAGTCAGCTAACTCCACCGAGCGAGAGCACTCAGCTTAACGGAGTAACAAACAATACGAATATAACACACAAGACAGCCGGCCCGTGAGCAGGCCGGAGACAAGGCTACACAAAACAAGCGGTTGATAATATTAACAAGGATAGGCACTGTGCGCCACAGAACTGATAAACAGCGGTGAGAAACACCGCTTTAATTTAAATGAATGAAAGCCGCTTCTCAATGTTGGGCATCTGCAGGAGGCCATAGGTAGGGGTGTCCTGCATTGCCGCCAGGGCCCTGCAGCGGGAACACTGCCCCCTGTGGCGGAGGCTGAAGATTCGCCAGCAGGGCCTTCATCTCCTCCAGCTCGGTGGACGTCGCCTCCACCTTCTGAGCCAAATCGCCCGAGCGCTTCTTTTTCGCCTTAAAAGCGAAGACGTGTGGGGGAACCCACGGCGCTTGCTGGGCCCCGCTGCTACAGCCGACACCGTGTCCTGTCCCCCCGAGGCCCGGGGGATGTCAGACGGAGAATCCAGCCGAGCCAGCCTGGCGGTCCGCGCAGCCACGCTCAGGCACATGCAGCGCAGCGAGAGAAGAGGTCCATGACGCCTGGCTGGCAGAAGGGAACTTAAAAAATAGGGCGAGAACACCCCAAGTAAGCAGCCCAAAATAAACAATCAGGCGGTAATGAAAAACGACCGGGCGAACACACCCGTGGTCGGGAATATTAACAAGGATAGGCGCCGTGCGCCACAGCACTGATAAGCAGCGGCGAGAAACACCGTTTTAATTTAGATGAATGAAACCCGCTTACCTGGGCGACAACAAGCCAGCCTCCAGCGGCGAGGACACCGCCCCGGAGGGCTAGTCAGCTAACTCCACCGAGCGAGAGCGCTCAGCTTAACGGAGTAACAATACGAATACAACACACAAGACCGCCGGCCTGTGAGCAGGCCGGAGACAAGGCTACACAAAATAAGGCGGTTAATAATATTAACAAAGATAGGCGCAGTGCGCCACAGAACTGATAAACAGCGGCGAGGAACACCGCTTTAAATTAAATAAATGAAAACCGCTTACCTGAATGAGGACAAGCCGGCCTCCAGCGGTGAGGACACCGCCCCGGAGGACTAATCAGCTAACTCCACCGAGCGAGAGCGCTCAGCTTAACGGAGTAACAAACAATACAACACAAGACCGCCGGCCTGTGAGCAGGCCGGAGACAAGGCTACACAAAATAAGGCGGTTAATAATATTAACAAAGATAGGCGCAGTGCGCCACAGAACTGATAAACAGCGGCGAGAAACACCGCTTTAAATTAAATGAATGAAAACCGCTTACCTGAATGAAGACAAGCCGGCCTCCAGCGGTGAGGACACCGCCCCAGAGGACTAATCAGCTAACTCCACCGAGCGAGAGCGCTCAGCTTAACGGAGTAATAAATCAATACGAATACAACACACAAGACAGCCGGCCTGTGAACAGGCCGGTGGCGAGGCTACACGAAACAAGGTGGTTAATAATATTAACAAGGATAGGCGCCGAGCGCCGCAGAACTGATAAACAGCGGCGAGAGGAACGCCGCTTTAATTTAAATAAATGAAACCCGCTTACCTGAAGCGAAAACAAGCCGGCCTCCAGCGGTGAGGACACCGCCCCGGAGGGCTAATCAGCTAACTCCACCGAGCGAGAGCGCTCAGCTTACGGAGTAATAAATCAATACGAATATAACGACAAGAGTTGGTGGACTTAGCGCAGTTTCTTGGAGGGTGCATAAGCACAGCCCCAACCCTACGGGTAACGAAACTACCACAGCGCTTTGTCCAAATTTCAACCCAACTCGCAACCTGCAAACGCGAGAAGATGTAAGAGGTCACTTCCTGGGTTTACCGGTCTTTTATGCCGGGGTCACGGGGTGACGTCACCCAGGTCACACGTGACTTTGTTGTTACTATTACTCGACCTGCACGTTCGTGTGATGGATATCCATGTGCTGAAAGCACCGCCTCTGGCGGTCAGTAGAAACGAAATAGAACCATTATTTTGAGATCTCGAGAAAACAAAACAATTATTTCCTGATCTCGAGTAAACAGCTGAGAAATGGTTCATTCAGGTGCGCCAAGAGACTTGTGATATGCTGACTTTGGGGCTATTTCTCATTCTGTATAGACGCAACTTTGGTCATGAGAATGTCTGGAATAATCGATCACCTAATAAGGCAATATCGTAAAAACCCATTTCTGCTCTGTTACATGTCCGCCAATTTCTAAGTCTTCGGTGTCTGACCCACAGGGGGCGCAGCTCTGCTAGAAATCTCAGCTGTTTTCTCGAGATCATGAAATAATTGTTTTGTTTTTTCGAGATCACGGAATAATTGTTTTGTTTTCTTGAGATCTCGAATTAGTTGTGTTGTTTTCTCGACATCCTGAATTAATTATGTTGTTATCTCAGAATAACGGTTTTGTTTTCTCGAGATCTCGAATTAGTTGTGTTGTTTTCTCGAGATCCTGAATTAACCTCCTAAGGCCCAAGCTGTTTTTTTACATGCATTTTTTATTTTTCTTTGCTATTTGGGCTTATTAGAACCTGATTAGAATAAAAACTAAGCATCATCTTTGATAAGATGTACTTTTAGAGAAAAAGTATGTCCACATATGTGGATTCTTGTTCTGAATTTCTAAAAAGTGCTGTCCACGCATGTGACCGCTAAGCCCTAGGAGGTTAATTATGTCGTTATCTCGGAATAACGGTTTTGTTTTCTCGAGATCTCGAATTAGTTGTGTTGTTTTCTCGAGATCCTGAATTAATTATGTCGTTATCTCGGAATAACGGTTTTGTTTTCTCGAGATCTCGAATTACTTGTGTTGTTTTCTCGAGATCCTGAATTAATTATGTCGTTATCTCAGAATAACGGTTTTGTTTTCTCGAGATCTCGAATTAGTTGTGTTGTTTTCTCGACACCCTGAATTAATTATATCGTTATCTCGGAATAACGGTTTTGTTTTCTCGAGATCTCGAATTACTTGTGTTGTTTTCTCGACACCCTGAATTAATTATATCGTTATCTCGGAATAACGGTTTTGTTTTCTCGAGATCTCAAATGAGTTGTGGTGTTTTCTCGACATCCTGAATTAATTATGTCGTTATCTCGGAACAGCGGTTTTGTTTTCTCGAGATCTCGAAATAGTTGTGTTGTTTTCTCGAGATCCTGCATTAATTATGTCGTTATCTCGGAATAACGGTTTTGTTTTCTCGAGATCTCGAATTAGTTGTGTTGTTTTCTCGACATCCTGAATTAATTATGTCGTTATCTCGGAATAACGGTTTTGTTTTCTCGAGATCTCGAATTAGTTGTGTTGTTTTCTCGACATCCTGAATTAATTATGTCGTTATCTCGGAATAATGGTTTTGTTTTCTCGAGATCTCGAATTAGTTGTGTTGTTTTCTCGACATCCTGAATTAATTATGTCGTTATCTCGGAATAATGGTTTTGTTTTCTCGAGATCTCGAATTAGTTGTGTTGTTTTCTCGACATCCTGAATTAATTGTCGTTATCTCGGAATAACGGTTTTGTTTTCTTGAGATCTCGAATTAGTTGTTGTTTTCTCGCGATCCTGAATTAATTATGTCGTTATCTTGGGATAACAAGGTGAATAAAAAAAAGATTATATGAAGGGCCTCTCGCGGCTTCCGTAGGATCTTGTTCTAATTTGGTGCTGGGAATTTATTTCTATTATTTTTTGGGGCAGGTTTTAGACCAAGACGTTCCTAAAGAGGAGCCCATCGTGTTGAACTTCCTGGCAAAGTTTTACCCTGAAAACGCAGAGGAGGAGCTCGTCCAGGACATCACACAGCACCTCTTCTTCCTGCAGGTGAGTACAGCAATAAATCACCGTAGTGACGTTGCAACAGTCTCAGCAGCAACGAACACAAGTTCAAACTAAAGTGCAATCAGAGAGCGCAGACCTCAGCCAACCAAACGCCGGATCTCGGAATGTTTGTGAAAAGGAAACTAAATGCATGCTGTGATTCAGATCTGCTCCAGAATTGAATGGGTTCTTGCTTGGCCAATGCTGCACCTTTCCACCAAGTTTCATGGGAATCGATTTGGTAGTTTTTGAGCAATATGACTTAAAAACACACAAATGAATCAAAAAACCGTAACTGTATCTTCCTTGTTGGAGGAAATTTAAAAGGTTTAAATGACATCATATGACTGTTTTATTTAATTTTTTGGACAGTTGAAGATCGGAAGAAGACCAGGAGACATTTTTCCAGCGTCCAGCTCGATTCTTGTTACTTAACCCTTTGGTGACTGACCCCTTGAAAATGGTTCCTCCAGGAACCATGACGTTTCAGTTGTCAAGACAACGGAAAAACTAAAATACAAATACAAGAGCATTTTGTTTTGTGCACAAGAGCATTGTGACGTATCTTTCTGTTTTTGTATTTTAGTTTTTCCGTTGTCTTGACAACTGAAACGTCATCGTTCCTGGAGGAACCATTTTCAAGGGGTCAGTCACCAAAGGGTTAAACAGTAGAAAAGGCTGCACTCTCGCTTTATTTAGCTTTATAAACCTTAGACACAGAAATGCATTGGATTAAAAGGAATAGCTCACGCAAGACCCTTATTAATACATCACTAACCTCATTTCTGAGTACTGTGCAAAAGTCTTAGCCCCCTATTCCCCCCCCCCATACGAACGTTTTGTTATAGATTTCTATTTTATGACTTCTACATTATCGAGTCAGAAATTACAAAAATGTTTTAGAGTTCCAAACATTTTTTTTTCCAGTGCAAAATTAAATGTTACAGAAAGTAACTAAAGTCATAGTAATTTGCGCTAGCTGTTACAAACTGGGACGTCTGCTCACCGTACCCTGTAGATCCGGAATGTTAAGAGATGGAGAATGATGCTTAGTGAGGAAAAGTTGTGCCCTGCCAACCTGAAAAAAAAACACTGATTGAAAAAAATCCCATTTTTCATGGATCTTTCCGGATCAGTGATCCAGATCAGCACCAAAAGTCATAGCAGTGTAATTCATCCCAGAGGTGTTGTTCATGTGAAATTTGGTGATGATTGGTTGAAATAGCGTCCTAAAAACATTAGAAGAATAAAAACAACAACATTATTATTGTTGTTATAATAATAATAATAATGAAGTAGAAAGATCCTGAGTGAGCGTAACCATTTGCGGTACCACTGTTGGCGCATATTAATGAACTCTACTGATTTTTTTTTTTAATCTTAAAGTTCTTATTATACACAAGTGAAGACATTTTCACTTACTTATGACGTTTCGATGTCTTTCTTAGCCGACATCTTGTTCACATCTAACGCTTGGTGTCTCTGGCCACCTCCAGATGGTGCACCTGACCTAGAAATCAGCTGATCCCATGTATGGCTGAGTTGGTTTGTCCCTATGTCCTGATTCATGCAGCAGTCTGCGCTAGGTCACACGCACCGTCTGGCGGTGGCCAGAGACGCCAAGCGTTAGATGTGCTCAAGATGTCGGCTAAGAAAGACATCGAAACGACATAAGTAAGTGAAAATTTCTGCAGGTGTCTATAATAAGAACTTTTTTAAGATGAGTAATCAACCAACTGGATGAACCTTTTCGAGATTTCTGGTGCAAAACTACGACGCGAGTGTGACAAAGTGTCCAGAAGAACTGTCTGGTTCTGTAAGACGCTCAGCAAAACCTACAGGTCATGTCCTTATAAAACTGCACTCGTTGGACCTGAGACGACTATTTTATTTTAAAGCAAAGGGTCGTCTCACACCAACTATTGCCTTTGTTTCATTTATTATGGCTCACTGTTTAATAGTATATATTTTTTTTAACGTTGAAACATTTCACTTCATTATTTTTAAGCCATGTTTGGTCTCCAGCATTTCTTTCCACGTGCCGAAAGCCTAGGTCACAACCGGACGTACGATTTTTTTTGGCCGTGCGATTTTTGGCGTTTCCCAAATCGCTGCGTTTTTTTTTTTTGTTCGTGGAGAAAGACGCACGTTGGCCGTAAGTTTGTCTTGCAACCTGAAAAAAACGTAAGCGCCCTCCGTGCTTGTTTGACATGACAAAGAACCTCTGCGGCCGGTCTACGGCTCGAAAATCAGCACGTCGCACGCGCGCCCTCCGTGCGTTTCTTGCGTTTTTTGCACGTAGACTAGGGCTGTGCCGATAGACGATGCCATCGTCCATCGACGATGGTGGTCATCCATCACGATGGAGAGCCACCATCGTGATACCACGCCCCCTCCTGTCATAAACATGCATATACGGTATCATCTGGGCCTATTTAACCTAAAAAGTTAGTTTTTTGTTAGTTTAATTAGTTAGTTTTGTTTAATATATAAATATATATAAATACATAATTATATAAATCATTATAAAGTAATATCCTATTACTGCTTGTTCACGTAGGCTATGGTGCAGGGACGTGCTAGTGAACATAACATGTGGTTACACAAATACAGTATGCTACTAATAATAAATTTTGACTTCATTTTTTAGCCTACACTATACTTTTAATGTAAAATTTGTCATGTTGTTCAAACAAATAGCCACTATTAACGAATTCAGTCGGGAAATATTGCACCTTATCAAACGGCAGTGAAGCGCAGACTTCGGCAGAAGTCAAATAACTTTAATCTGGTAAACAGGCCTACTTTCAGACACAAAATGGTCCACTCTAAGCCGTAATGTCAAACCAAATGGAAGAATGAAGGTGATTCTGACAAATGTAAAGACGGTAAAAAAAACAATATTAAATCATGATTTTAAAAGCTGGTGCAATAATTCAAACACTAATAAATTGGAAAAATTAGCGCGTTCAAGTGCGCACTAAAGGCCGAAACGCATCTTCAATTGATATGGTGTAAATAAACAATGAGTAATAGCTTAAGTGTAGTTAGTTTGAATACTAGTCTTTCATTGTGAGAGCAGATTAATATCTTGCCGTGATCAGTGAGTGCTCGGGGAGGTTCATTTCCACCTGCGCTTTGCGCAGCTCATTTCTCCGAAGCCAGCTGTGCGCAAACGCAGTGTTGACTGCTCGGCAAACTCCAAACGCTCGGTCTGTACTGGCCCTCTGTTGCGCAAGCGAGTTGGTTATGGCCAGGTTCAAATTGTGCCCAAAACAACTTAACCACGGCCATTTCAATTGCCTGATGGCTGTGACGATATTCACCCTGTTGTTATGCAGGCAATCTTTTTCTCCTCGTCTCGTCTTGTCTTCTTCTTCCGCTTTATCCGGGACCGGGTCGCGGAGGCAGCAGTCTAAGCATGGAAGCCCAAACTTCCCTTTCCCCAGACACCTCGGCCAGCTCCTCGGGAAGAACACCGAGGCGTTCCCAGGCCAGCCGAGAGACATAGTCCCTCCAGCGTGTCCTGGGTCTTCCCCGGGGCCTCCTCCTGGGGGGACATGCCTGGAACACCTCCCCAGGGAGGCGTCCAGGAGGCATCCGAAAAAGATGCCCGAGCCACCTCAGCTGGTTCCTCTCGATGTGGCGGAGCAGCGGCTCTACTCCGAGCTCCTCCCGAGTGACTGTGCTTCTCACCCTATCTCTAAGGGAGCGCCCAGCCACCCTGCGAAGGAAACTCATTTCAGCCGCTTGTATCCGCGATCTTGTTCTTTCTGTCATTACCCAAAGCTCATGACCATAGGTGAGAGTCGGAACGTAGATCGACCGGTAAATTGAGAGCTTCGCCTTTTGGCTCAGCTCCTTCACCACGACGGACCGGTAAAGCGACCGCATCACTGCGGAGGCTGCACCGATCCGCCTGTCGATCTCACGCTCCATCCTTCCCTCACTCGTGAACAAGATCCCGAGATACTTAAACTCCTCCACTTGAGGCAGGACTTCTCCACCAACCTGGAGAGGGCAAGCCACCCTTTTCCGGTCGAGAACCATGGCCTCGGACTTGGAGGTGCTGATTCTCATCCCAGCCGCTTCACACTCGACTGCAAACCGCCCCAGTGCATCCCCCAGTGCATCTCCTCTATTTTCCATTCGGCAAGTGTCTCGTGCAATGCGTCTTCTAAATTGTCCGCTGAATGTGTCTCTGGCATGAAACTCGTCTGCAGGCGTTTGGACTGCATTGCCCACTCTCGGTCCACATAATGTACGGTAGCTGACATATAGGGCATCATGTTGCAGCTGGACCACATATCCGTTATCAAGACCAAATATTCCACATCACCTAGCGCTTTTTTTCTTTACGTGCCAAAGCCTCGGATGAGTATCTAATACTTTTTTAATAATAATAATAATATATTTAATAACATGGTATTAAAATCCCCCCCGCCCACGATATGATCGTCCATCACAATGTTTGCACTGTAAACATCGTCGATGCCAATTAAGGGGACATCGCACAGCCCTAACGTAGACCGGCCGTAGGAGCACGTACGGCCGGTTGTGACCTAGGCTTAAGACTTTGTCGCATGCTGGATTTGTCGCGCTGCATTTCAAGCACGCGGCTGCCATGATGGCGATTCTGGTTTGCATTACAGCACTGCAGCTACCATCAACTCATCACACTTCTTTTAAAAAAAAAATTTATTAATTTTTATTTGTTTATTTTTATTTGAATCTGATCCGGAGTGACCGATTTTTTTTTTCTTTCTTTCCCCCCTTTGTTTGCGTTCACAGCTGAAATATCTCAGGCTTGAAGGCTAACTTTACAATCTGGCGTCTCATCCTCTTTTTTTTTTTTTTTCTCTTCTCTCACCTGTCTAAGCTGCTGTCTCCTCCTGTGCAGACAGACACGTGCCCTCTGCGCTTCTGATAACCTCAGCAAAGTGCAGCGCTGGTTCCGAGAGACACTTGGAGATGAAAGGAAAAAGATGTGCTTCGTTTTCGTCAAGTCCTCAGAGACGCGAAACGCATTAAGACACTGAAGCTGTGAAGCCGCTCTCTGATGTCACCCGTCTGTCTGTAAATCGGTTTTAACCCTCTGAACCAGACTGATGCAAATTGCGGTCAAATTCACATCCCTTTTTCTGGGTGGAATTGCTCGTGAAGTGTTGATCGCAGCAAGGTGGATCAGATATCACAGGAAACGGCACGACTAGACCTTTTTGACGCTGCTAGTTTCTTGTCTATGTGATGTTCTTTTAGCGAGGGGGGGGATAATTTAGAAGTTAGATCAAATTTAGTCGTAGTTACAATGAGTAACCAGCTCTCTGCCTCCATCGCCACACCCATTACTCTTGTTATTCGCTCATCTGACCATAAGGCTGATGAGCTGTTGCCATGGTGTAGCGTCCGTCGTCCGCAATTCAGTTAAATCTAGTGCTGTCAAGCGATTAAAATATTTAATCGCGATTAATGTCGCGACTGTCATAGTTAACTCGCGATTAATCGCAATTTAATCGCACATTTTTGTCACATGAAAAACCATTGTAATTCTCTTATCAGCGTAAAAAAGTGAATGGGCTTGCTCACCGTTCGAACTACGGGGGTACTCGGGGGATCCGAGATCCCCTGAAACAGACATGATTTGGGAAATGTTGGGTGTAGGGCTGTAACGATACACCCAACTCACGATTCTATTCGTATCGCGATTTTTGACCCACGATTCGATACGCCCACGATTTTTTTTAAAATGTTTTTTTAAAGTAGTAAATTTGACTTATTAACATTTACTTACTTGCATTAACTATTTAATAACAAATAATTCAGACCACTGCAGAGAATGAGTGATGTGTATGCAAAAATGAACAAATGTATATCCAAAGACTGTTTTATTTCTCAAAATAATACTGTTGAGCCGGAAGCTCTGTTTTTTTCGGTTCTGAAAAAGTCATTTTTCCAAATCGTGTAAATCCGTTAAGATTTTTTTTGGGGGGGGAGTGGCTCTCTCACTGTATCACTCTCATAGGGCCAATGATTTTCTGTGATCGCGGAAAACAGATGGAAATTGCGGAATTTTTATAGTGAAACATTGCTCGCGTGTCAAAATGTAACTGCCGCAGAAGGCTTCCGCCCAAGCAGACATGCCTTCAGTGTTGCCAGATATTGCTAACGTTTTCCACCCCAAAATATGTTCAAAACCAGCCAAAAAGCACCTAAACCCGTCCAATCTGGCAACACTGCATGCCTTTCCGGTCAAGTGATTGTGATTGGCTTGTGGCACACCTAGCCAGCCAATGAGCTGCTTGTTTACAGATTCGCTCCCCGCGTCGCAACCCGAATGGCGACCGCTTAAAGGAAATGAATGCTCTGCCAGTGGCGAGTGTGGACGTTGCGTGACTCGCAGAAGATTGTCGTAGGTCGGCGAAAAAACGACTTACTAATAGATATAAAAAAATAAAAGTAATTTAAGTAAGTTTAAAATGTAATTTAAATAAAAAGTAAAGTATTCATAAATTGAAGTTTGGAAGCGCCTCTGTTTTTGGGCTGAGGAGAAGTTTGAAAGGGTGTACCGCGATTCTGCCTTCTTGTATCGCGATACGGATCGTGGCTCTGCGTATCTCGATTTCGATACGCATATTGTTACAGCCCTAGTTGGGTGGTCTCTAAAATATTGGCAAAATGATGTTTATTGACATAGCAATTGTGTGTAACGGGAAGCATTTGCATATCCGAAGTGAGCGCGCGATGGAGATCCGCGCTCTGAGACAAGCGCAAGCACCCCCCCCAAGGGGCCCCCCGAAAATATCGGCATAGTTCGAACACTGGTTGTACCAATGGGTTTTTTTTTTTTTTTTTTTAATTGCAGAGCATAACACGTCTTGTCACAGCCACTGCAAAGTGGGGCTGGAGCCGCCGATGGGAAAACGAAACCTAAGCCGAGCACCGTGGCTCTTCGGGGGAGGGCAGAGGACTCTGGCTGTGTGGGGCGTGGCATTACAGTCTAGCTGCTATCGTTTTTCTAAGCAAAGTCTCTGTTCCAAGTTCCTGGCAGTTTCAAAAGCTTATGAAAAACATGTCACAGAGCGTTAATCTCGCGATAAAAAAATTATCGCCGTTAAAATTGAGTCAAGTTAATGCGTTAATAACGCAACATTTTTGACAGCACTAGTTAAATCGTATCTCCTTTGTCAGTTCTACAAGGATTTCCGTTCCGATCGTTTTGTCTGAAAGAACTCGTCACTCCGCACAAAACTTGGTCGTTGTATTGTCAAATTTTTTGCTAATGAGTTACTAATTAGGCCAAATTAACGAATTTTCCAGGCCTCTCACTAGAATTGTATCTCCTCTCTCACAAGTTCTCATCCGCTTTCAGTTCTGATCGATGTTTTGGGTCGATCTTCCTTCAGGGAACAAAACTTGCTTGGTTGTTTTGTTGATTTTTATTATACCCCCGCTCTTGGGGGGGGGGGGGGGGGGGGATACTGTTTTTTTTTTTTTTTTTTGGGTTAATAAAACCTCTGTCTGTCTATCCGTCCGAAACACCCTTTTTCTCAGCAACCACAAATCATCGCCACTTGGTACCAAACTTCAGCTTGGGGTTCTATACCATGTATAGCGTTTTCAGGTCTGTCACACATCGACTTCCTGTTTACCGACTGAATGCATTTACGAAACATTTAGCGTGCATTTATAAAAATTTCCTAACACTTTTCTCAGCAACTACAAATCACAACTGCTTGATATTTGGTACCGAGCTTCAGCTTGGGGTTCTATACCGTGTGTACCGTTTTCAGGTCTGTTGCACATCGACTTCCTGTTTACCGACTGAATGTATTTACGAAACACACGGCGTGGATTTTGGCGCCATTTCAAGAAGCAAAATGCTATTTCAGAATGACAGTTTACCAGGATGCTGTTTGAAATCCCTGCGGAGAGACACTGCTCTTTACTTATTTGTTTCAGGGTTCATTATTTCTTGAAGTCAACATTCATAATAAGTGTCCTATTCCTTCGATTGCTTGCATTCTGTGATATACTGTAAGTGCGAGCGGCGGGGATCTTGTTTTTCTCCTGTTGTGAACAATTTGTTTACAACTTTACTTATTTTCCGTTAAATCGTATCTCCTCCTCCAGTCCTCAGTGGATTTCAGTTCTCATTATCTCTAGCCGCTTTATCCTGTTCTACAGGGTCGCAGGCAAGCTGGAGCCTATCCCAGCTGACTACGGGCGAAAGGCGGGGTACACCCTGGACAAGTCGCCAGGTCATCACAGGGCTGACACATAGACACAGACAACCATTCACACTCACATTCACACCTACGGTCAATTTAGAGTCACCAGTTAACCTAACCTGCATGTCTTTGGACTGTGGGGGAAACCGGAGCACCCGGAGGAAACCCACGCGGACACGGGGAGAACATGCAAACTCCGCACAGAAAGGCCCTCGCCGGCCACGGGGCTCGAACCCGGACCTTCTTGCTGTGAGGCGACAGCGCTAACCACTACACCACCGTGCCGCCCGGATTTCAGTTCTGATTGTTTTATTTGAAAGAACTCGACCTTCTGCACAACACTTGGTCATTGAACAAATTAGTAATTAGGTCACCTTAATGCATTTTATTCTGACTAGAATTGTATCTCCTCTCTCATCATGTGAATTCAGTTCTAATCGATGTTTTGGAGATCTGATCTTCCATTGAAGAACAAAATTTAGTCCTTTGTTGATTGTCCTGTTGTAAACAGTTTGTCGTGGAGGTTGGTCCTCTCTCACATCGTCACGTTTCAGTTCTGTTTGTTTTGGTCGTCGTGGTGGTTTTGTTGGCAGGTCAGATGAGCTCCTACGTCCTTACCCCCTCGACGTCCTGGTGATTACTTCTGCAAAGTCATTTTTATTTTTTTTTACTAATTCCACCCATTTTCACTCTCCTGATTCTCGGTTGAATAGCTATCAAAGTCCCGATTGCTTCACATTTCAAAATAAACCGCAAAACTCACCCTTTCCGATGATCCTGGGTGTGGATCTGTATGATAAAGCATTAATGAGTTATCTAGTTTTTAAATTCACAGCAAATTAACTACTGCTAGCGTTTTATGGGGGGAAAAACCATAATTTCATCAGACATGATCTTTTTTCCCTTGATATAAAGGTTAATATAAAAAAAAATATTCAAGTATTATCATGTGAGATGATGGAAGATTTGGATCGCCTAGACTCAACTGATTTAAAATAAAACGGATAGCATCTAATGGTTAACCTTTATAATGACTAAGATAAGAGCTTACAGATTACAATAGCTTAATCAGCACTGCGGCGCGTGCCGAGTCCAAATCACTAGTTGTGATGGACAAACTGGAAAAAGAAAGTGAGAGATCCTCAATGGGATTTCTCCTCAACTCTTCACAGAAGTTCAAGCTCCAGCCGGTAAACGACTTTAAATAATTTCTTGTTTACTGGCACGGAGATTCTGCCTCCTAATAACGAATAACGTCTTGTTGATATCAACCGGTTCCAGCCGGGACCAGCAGCTGCCTCTTACGCGGCTGTGTTTGGAGCTACAGCTTGCTCGTTCCGGCAAACCCGCAGTGTAGTATTACACAACATATTGGCACGTAAAAACTTGGACTCGGGCACTACACAGTCTTCGGGGATGTCGCTGCAGTTTCATTAGTTCGATTTGTTGTCTGGAGATGTTTAGAGTCTTGACTGGTTCACTGATTTGGTTATTAATGAATAGAGGTGTCGAAGAGAAGGGGATTTGAATCAGAAAATCGTTCCAGTGGTCTATGTGGCTGGAAGCCAAGATCTGGTTTGAATCGAAAAGGAATACTGCACCCCCCCTCAAAAAAAACAAACAAACCTGGATCCTTCTATCTAAAATCAGTGCACATTCTCTGATTTGGGTATATGTGAGAGAGAGAGAGAGAGAGAGAGAGAGAGTGAGCTTAAATTTCTCTCGGAGCTCAAAGGAAGTTGTGTTCTCGTTGCCGACAGACAGGGTGGTGGGATTAAATAATGATGCACCTTACTTTACCACAGTTAGCAGAAGTTGTTAGCTTACGTTAAAGCAGCTATAAAGAGTCGTTCACTCACCAGCCTGTCTTTATTTCCTCTTTCTTGAAGTAAAAAAAAAAAAAAATGCAGCTGGTAACCAGAAAGTGTAAAGCTGCAGAGTAATTGGGTCTGAATTGAATCATATTGGATGGAGTCTGGATCAAATCGGATTGGGACTGAATTGAATCATACTGGATGGGGTCTGAATTGAATCCTGTTGGATGGAGTCTGAAATGAATCATACTGGATCGGGTCTGAATTGAATCCAATCGCATTTGAACTGAATCGGATCGGGTCTAAGTCGAATCATGTTGGATGGGGTCTGGATCGAATCGGATTGGGACGGAATTGAATCATATTGGATGGAGTCTGAAATGAATCCTATTGGATGGAGTCTGAAATGAATCATATTGGATCAGGTCTGAATTGAATCCTATCGCATTTGAACTGAATCGGATCGGGTCTAAGTCGAATCATGTTGGATGGGGTCTGGATCGAATCAGATTGGGACGGAATTGAATCATAATGGATGGGGTCTGAATTGAATCCTGTTGGATGGAGTCTGAAATGAATCATATTGGATCGGGTCTGAATTGAATCCGATCGCATTTGAACTGAATTGGATCAGGTCTAAATCGAATCATGTTGGATGGGGTCTGGATCGAATCGGATTGGGACGGAATTGAATCATAATGGATGGGGTCTGAATTGAATCCTGTTGGATGGAGTCTGAAATGAATCATATTGGATCGGGTCTGAATTGAATCCGATCGCATTTGAACTGAATCGGATCGGGTCTAAGTCGAATCATGTTGGATGGGGTCTGGATCGAATCGGATTGGGACGGAATTGAATCATATTGGATGGAGTCTGAAATGAATCCTATTGGATGGAGTCTGAAATGAATCATATTGGATCGGGTCTGAATTGAATCCGATCGCATTAGGACTGAATCGGATCGGGTCTAAATCGAATCATGTTGGATGGGGTCTGGATCGAATCGGATTGGGACAGAATTGAATCATATTGGATGGGGTCTGAAATGAATCCTATTAGATCGGGTCTGAATTGAATCATGTTGGATCGTGGATGAATTGAATCCAGTTGCATCAGAACTGGATTGGATTGGGTCCGAATTGAATCATGTTCGATGGGGTCTGAATTGAATCCATTCGGGTCTGAAATGAATCGTGTCAGGTTGGGTCTGAATTGAATCATATTGGGTCGGGTCTGAATTGAATCCGATCACGTCCGAACTGAATTGGATTGGGTCTGAAATGAATCCTATCGGATCGGGTCTGAATAGAATCAGAATCACTTTTATTGCCAGGTATGTGGACACACACATGAGGAATTTGACTCCGGTTTCACTTAGCTCTCATAGTACAAAACAGATAAAAAGCGTATACACAAAACAAAAAACAAAAAAAAAATGGTGCAATAGGTGCATAGTGCAAAGTAATCCAAGTATGTCAAGTATGAAATAGATAAAGTATATAGTGTGCACAGAATGACGATATGAGTGTGCAGATATTTTACAAGTGATATTACTGATATATGATTCTGGATTTTAGCTGTTCATCACAGAAAGGATTTTCCCTTTTGGTGCAATATGGTGCATAGTGTAAAGATGAAATAGTAAATAAGTATAAATATGAGTAACAGTGAGCACAGAATACAGGATCATGTTTGATTGGGTCTGAATTGAACCCAATTGCATCTGAACTGAATTGGATCGGGTCTGAATTGAATCATATTGGATGGAGTCTGAAATGAATCATATTGGATCAGGTCTGAATCGGATCAGGTCTGAATTGAATCCGATTGCATTTGAACTGAATCGGATCGGGTCTAAATCGAATCACGTTGGATGGGGTCTGGATCGAATCGGATCGGGTCTGAATTGAATCATATTGGACGGGGTCTGAATTGAATCTGATCGCACCTGAACTGAATCGGATTGGGTCTAAAATGAATCCTATTGGATCGGGTCTGAATTGAATCCGATGGCATCTGAATTGAAGCGGATCGGGACTGAATTGAATCGTACTCGATGGGGGTCCGAATCGAATCGTATTGCATCTGAATTGAATCATGTCGGATCAGTTGTGAAATGAATCGTATGAAATGTTTGCTTGTTTAACTCGATTATAGACCACATGCGTTTATTAATGAATGAATGTTATTTATTCAGGAAAGTTGCTCTTCTTATTTCACTTTGAGCTCCTCTGGGGATTCATAAACGCGGCATTCCGGTTATTTGTGTCTCAGAATCAGGTTAGGAGAGTACGCACGTTTCTGTTTGAAGAAATGCAGAACTGACCATGTACTGTTTCTACATCTTAAAGGTGCTTTCGGTAAATTATTATTATTTTTTTTCGTGTTTAAATAAAGACTCGGTCTCGAAGGGTTCAGCATTTGAGTAATTCCTGTCCATGTTCATGAAGTTTCCCTTCAGGAGCAGCGGTGGCCTGTAGAGCGTCTATAAAATAACTGACACTCGGCACGTCCAAACACACACGAGCATTCTGGATCAGAGATCCGTTTTCCACTTGATACACTTTTGCTAAGGCCACACCAATTTAATTAGTTGGTTCTCGGATTTTTTCAGGAAAAATATGAAGCGGGCGCGCGAAATAAAAATAAAATTTAAAAAATGCTCTGATGGTAAAATTAGCGGTGGAAATAGAGGGCTTTCATAATAGAGAAACAAAACAAAGACAATACATTATTGTTACACATTTCATATGGCTCTTTTAATAGCTTCTCTTATTTCCACCCATATGCATTAAGGGCGAGCTCTGGCTGCACGTCTTTTATCAGGCAAACCAGTAAACAGAGGCTAAATAAGTGATTGAATTACAGTCAATCGAACATCTACAATAGGGTGCATCAGTTGCCCCCTAAAAATGAAAAGTTCCTCCGATCATGATGCATTTTTGTTTTTATGTTCCTTTTGGTCAGAAAACACACTGGGTGAAATATTTTGACAAAATTAATGGTGGCACCAGGAGCTCAAAGTTATGGAAAAAGCTGCTATTTTATGACTTTTATGACAAAATTTCGATCACTTTTCATGAAACATTATGGCACCTTATAGAGTATACCAAATATCTTAGATACACATTTTTAGTGCATATTCTAAATATATTATCAAGCACAGTTTGAGTTTTAGCTGCTCATTGAATCATTGTTCAACTACTTTTAAACAATACAAATGCATTCTGAATCACATTAATGCTTCTCAATCCCTTGCAAAGGTTCTTAACATGATCTCTGGCTCACAAGAAATCAAGAAATGGAGTCCAACATTGTGATTCAAACCTTACGCCAAAACATAAAATAAGCGTTTTTTGGCAAAAAAAAAAAAATGAACCTCATGGTGCCACTTTTTTGAATATGGTCAAAAATTTTACAGGATGTCTTTATTGGTGAAAAGGAACACCCAAACAAAAATGCATCAGATTTTGAAAGTGAGGGCAACTGATGCACCCTAATCTACAATGCACAGAAAAAAAGATTTGACCAGGAGTAGGCTACTTCTGATGGCTAAATATACGTTGAATGATTTTTTTTGTTTGCCCCTCACATTAATCAATGAAATATATAAATCAAACCCACCTCCAGAGTTGTAGTCCAGGTTGGCACATCGCAGGGTAACAAGCTCACGGCATCTTGAGTACAACGGTGCAAAGTTTCCCCCCTCTTGAATTTCGACACACCTGTCAAAGATTTCACGCTTCTGTTGGCTGAATATCCTAACGATCACAAACACAGGCTCTGCAGGATTCCCCTCCACAGGCATGTTTCTTCCGCAAGTCTTTAGATAAAGTGAAAGGGGCGATTTGATTGGTTTTCGATGTCACGTGACCTCAACCTGCAGTCGATTTCGATTTTTTATTTTTTTCCATTTTGCATTTTCTTCAAGCGGCGATTCCGAGAACCAACTAATCGAATTGGTGTGGCCCAAGGTTTCAAAAAAAAAAAAGGGCAGTTTTCAGCTTTAACTGTAGTAATGTGGTGGAATTTACAGACTGTTTATAATTGAAAGATATGCAGATAACCGAATTTTTAGGTGAAGTAAATTAAATCTTGCCTGGAGGCAGGGACGAGAATTTTCCACGGATCTGCGGAATTCCGAGTTTTTCCCGCTGAAAATGTCATTTTTGTGAAACGCGTAAATCTATTGAGAAAATTCGGGGGGGGTAGGGGTCGGCGCGAGGCGAGGCTTGTGGTGGCACAAGCAGGCAGGACCGACCGACCGACCGACCGCCCGCCCGCATCTTTCGGCAGCGCTCATCACAAAATTAGTTGCGGCTGTGATAACGGAAATCGTCATTGCTTTCTTCAATATTTATGCTAACGACAACTCACGACGATTTTTGGCAACGTTTTGGCGCTAGTTTCATCTCACTTCTACAATTCACGGAGAAACAAGCTATACGTACACGGTTTTGATCACTTCTTAAGGTCTAGTTATTTTGGTTAGTTTTCAAAGTTACTTCGCCAGTATGGCAAAAGTTTTGGACTGCAAAAATGAGGATCGTGCCAGGGAAATCGATAAATCGAACGGGATAAAGAACTGTTTCCGATGGGCATGGCTTGATAGTAGCGTTACCGTGCAGATAGGGACACAAACTGTGACGACGTGCCTGACGGAACATATCCGAAAAGTGGACGTGCCGGGAAAGGTTCTGTGTATTCTGTGCTCAGATATGATCAATTATGGAAACAGAGGAGCTAGAAACATCCAGGAGCACATCAAAACAAAAAAGCACAAAGGTACGTTTTACTTAAATTGTCAAAGATAGAGTCAGGAGGAATCTAATATATCGTTACGGTTACCTCCATTATCGCTCACTATATACAGGGGTGATAGCGTTCCGGCGCCGCGCCGGATTTCCGGCGTACCGCGGCGCCGGAAAAAAAAAAAAAATCTAGTTCGCCCATTATCCTGTGTCATTCTGAGATGCGCAGATAGACAGTAAAGGGAATTCCGAATTCCCTTTACTGTCTATCTGCGCATCTCAGAATGACACAGGATAATGGGCGAACTAGATTTTTTTTTTTCCGGCGCGGTGCCGGAACGCTATCACCCCTGTATATATGTGTGTGTGTGTGTATATATATATATATATATATATATATATATATATATAAAATTATATCTGTAAGGATTTGTTATCTTAAAGTTTATATATATATATATATATATATATATATATATATATATATATATATATATTTTGTGGGAAATTTGGCAGACATTTCAGAGTTTTTTTTTTAAATGTCCCATTCTCATCCCTGCTGGAGGGGAAAAATCCCACAAATAATTTGTGTTCCTGCTTGTTTTGTACACAACTCCTCAGTATCAGTTATTTAAAAGGTTGAATTTATTTATTTTTTTGGCCATCTTCCTTCAGAACGTAATGAATTCAGACCATCTTTGAATATACCATTCCGTCATCTTCATCTTTAGAGGATATTACACCTGGTCAGGGTCGTGGAGGGTTAAATAAATTTGAAGATTTCATGTAACAAAATCTGTTCCAAGACGAGAAGTCGTCGGATCAGGTAAGAGTGAAGTAAAATGTCGAAGGGGTAGCGGACTGTGAGGTTTCCACGTGAAGGCTCCGAAGCGGCGTGTTTGGTTTGTACTAGGGTTGCACCGAATCCAAGATTCGGTTTCGGATTCGGCCGAATCTTGGCCTTTTTAAAGGGGTTCGGTTTCGGCCGAACCCTAGAGCGCCGACCGAACCGAATCCTACGTGCAGCGCACGTGCATGCGATTACGTCGTCAATGTTTAGGAGAAGATAGCCTCCATTGTGCTTGCAGTCGAAATCGACAATGGAAGCAGTGAGCCGAAAGTGTTGTGTGGCAGTGCTTTCATGTGAAAGAGGGAGATTCAAGTCGTGCAACATGCACACTTTGCAGTACAGAGTTGTCTCGTGGTGGGAAAGATGCTAAACAGTACACAACATCTCCGCTGTTAAAACATCTTCGCTCAAAGCATCCGACGGAGGACGAGTCGTGCATGGCCGAATCTAACGTCAGTGAGGCTTCAGGTACCGCAACCGCACAGTCACAGATAAAAAGTGGTACTCAGACCACCATTACCAACGCTAGCTATAGAACTAGGTTGTTAATAAAATAGCCTACGGGGAGACATGTTCGAGTTTTTTGTGCTACAGTTTGTTTAATGTATCTAATTAAGCCTACAGTTGTAAGTGCTTGAAATTGAAGTGAAATAGCCTATAATTTATGTTCCATGAGTGTAAGCATTAAACATGATCAAGATCCCCAGTAAGTTTTTTTTTTTTTTTTTTTTTTTTCCTTTCCTTTCCTGAAGAAAACAGATTCAGCATTAAATTTATGGGCGGCACGGTGGTGTAGTGGTTAGCGCTGTCGCCTCACAGCAAGAAGGTTCCGGGTTCGAACCTCACGGCCGACAGGGGCCTCTCTGTGCGGAGTTTGCATGTTCTCCCTGTGTCCGCGTGGGTTTCCTCCGGGTGCTCCGGTTTCCCCCACAGTTTAAAGACATGCAGATTCGGTACAATGGGGCCACTGTAATTGGTGCAAGCTGTTGTGGTTTCCCATGGTGTGTGTGTATATATATATATATATATATTAGTGCTGTCAAGCGATTAAAATATTTAATCGCGATTAATGTCGCGACTGTCATAGTTAACTCGCGATTAATCGCACATTTTTGTCACATGAAAAACCATTGTAATTCTCTTATCAGCATAAAAAAGTGAATGGGCTTGCTCACCGTTCGAACTACGGGGGTACACGGGGGATTCGAGATCCCCTGAAACAGACATGAGATCCCTTGAAAACATGATTTGGGAAATGTTGGGGGGGGTCTCTAAAATATTGGCAAAATGATGTTTATTGACATAGCAATCGTGTGTAACGGGAAGCATTTGCATATCCGAAGTGAGCGCGCGATGGAGAGCCGCGCTCTGAGACAAGCGCAAGCACCCCCCCCAAGGGAATAGAGGGACCCCCCCGAAAATATCGGCATAGTTCGAACACTGGTTGTACCAATGTTTGTTTGTTTTTTTATTGCAGAGCATAACACGTCTTGTCACAGCCACTGCAAAGTGGGGCTGGAGCCGCCGATGGGAAAACGAAACCTAAGCCGAGCACCGTGGCTCTTCGGGGGAGGGCAGAGGACTCTGGCTGTGCGGGGCGTGGCATCATGTCACAGAGCGTTAATCTTGCAATAAAAAAATTATCGCCGTTAAAATTGAGTCAAGTTAACGCGTTAATAACGCGACATTTTTGACAGCACTTATATATATATCTTCCTATGGCAAAAGCTAAATAAATTAAATATCACCTTTGTGTTTGAAAATTAAGTAGGCTTACATGTATGCAAGAGTTAAAATGTAAATGTGCTATGCTTTGCTGCATTGTATCTGCAGAGATTTTTTTTTTTACTTTTTATTTTTTGTTTAACAAAGAGCACTTTAGCAATGGCTCACTGTTGCTGACGGGCCTTATTCTTTGAGCAATAATGTCACTTTTTGCTCTTTTTCTTTGTTCTTTATAATGGACAGTATACTAAAGCCTGTACACTGAATGACTTTAAGCTGAAAATTTCAGTGGTGTTCTCTGTGACTATTCAAATACAAAATAGTGGCAGAAGTTATTGCCTTTGTTTTCACAGTTTAAAATAAAATAATAAAATATTCCTTCTGGATAAAGTATCTCTATCTTACTATTAAGAAAAGGAAACGTGCAATGTTTTTCACTGCATTATAATGTACTAGCTAATGTTCAGAGTAGGATTCGGTTTCGGATTCGGCCGAATCTTAAAGTGCCATTCCACCATTGGATGTATTCTTTGGCATAAAATACAATATATTTTATGACAACATGACTAGACAGAGAAATCTTTTAGCTTCAAAATGATATATCAAACATAATTTTTTGACAACGACAAGTATATTAATTTTGCGGCCAAAGTCGCCTACCCTTTTAATTTCCGTGCGGTAGTGAAACGTGATGTCATCGGCAGGTTCCCCTTCTTGTGTACCACGTGTCGGTCTGTTTTTAGACCAGGAAACCCCCAAAGTGAGAGAGTCATTTCTCCTCGTATATGGGGGCCAAAAAAATTGCGAAAAATTTTGAGTTAATCTTTCAGTTAGCTAGATTTATTGGTATTAGCTAGATTTATTGGTATTATTTTTATCGCGTTCTATCCGCCATTGCTGATAATATGTGCCACGTCACACGTCACGTGGTACACAAGAAGGGGAACCTGCCGATGACATCACGCACGGAAATTAAAAGGGTAGGTGACTTTGGTCGCAAAATTAATATACTTGTCGTTGTCAAAAAATTATGTTTGATATATCATTTTGAAGCTAAAAGATTTCTCTATCTAGTGATACCGTTTATATACGTTGTCAAAATATATTGTATTTTATGCCAAAGAATACATCCAATGGTGGAATGGCACTTTAAGCAGTGGATTCGGTACATCCCTAGTTTGTACAGCGCTTTTATCAGAGGACATTGTCCCAAAGCAGCTTTACAGAAACGTGGCTGTAGATTTAGATTCAGAAGCGCATGTTCAAGATCATTACCCTGTGGATTTTTTACATTTTTTTGAATCAGCGGCTGTGTTCGGTTGTAATTGCTGCAGGTGAAGATGATGATTCTGGAAGAGGAGGTGTATTGTCCCCCTGAAGCCTCAGTGCTGCTCGCCTCATATGCCGTCCAAGCAAAGGTCAGTGTGTCTCTCTCTCTCTCTCTCTCTCTCTCTCTCTCGGTATCTGTGAAAGTACTGTACATAGAGAACATTACATGATTGCATAAAGATCTGAAGTTTATCTTTGAGTGCTGAACGTCTACGTCACGAGTGAGCAAAGGGAAGATAAACTTCATATCTTCGCACCACCGTGTAATGTTCTTTATATTATCTGGACACATCCACAAAAAATACGCAAGTTAATCGAAAGAATTTTAATTGTGAACCGGTTTGCCGTTTTGACAACACACATCCAGTCAGCGGGAAAACACTGGGAGTGACGTCATCGGAGTGAAATATCAGTGATTATTATACATACAGGACCCTTTTTTTCGATGGAATAAAACCGTGTTCGATTCCCTTCTAGCGGGTTTCATTCATTTGGTTTGATAGCATGCAATATTGTTAGCATATCGCTTATCCTACGTGTATTACGTCACTCTACCCAATGGAGAATGAGTGTTGAATATGGTTTACGATATTGCATGGTTGTCAAGACAACATGACGTCACACGCCGGAGACGTAAAACTTCTGCGCTAGCGAGTGAGCGACTGGGACAGTTTGTAAACAAACATGGCCGCCAGGTTTGCTTCGTTAAAGATTTTGAGAGAATTTTGAAAGACAAAGACGTGTCGAACACCTGAAAGGAATGTGTGTGGATAATAATAATATTGGCTGGCTTTTTTTCGTGGTATGTCAGATATATATTCCATTCAGCTCCTCGTCTTTGACTCATTCAGGATCATGCTAGCTGAATGGAATATATCTGATATACTACGACAAAAATCCAGCCAATATCATTTAAATACACTACCGTTCAAAAGTTTGGGGTCGCTTTGAAATGTCCTTATTTTTGAAAGAAAAGCACTGTTCTTTTCAATGAAGATCACTTTAAACTAATCAGAAATCCACTCTATACATTGCTAATGTGGTAAATGACTATTCTAGCTGCAAATGTCTGGTTTTTGGTGCAATATCTCCATAGGTGTATAGAGGCCCATTTCCAGCAACTCTCACTCCAGTGTTCTAATGGTACAATGTGTTTGCTCATTGCCTCAGAAGGCTAATGGATGATTAGAAAACCCTTGTACAATCATGTTAGCACAGCTGAAAACAGTTTAGCTCTTTAGAGAAGCTATAAAACTGACCTTCCTTTGAGCAGATTGAGGCCCTGTCCACATGGCAACGGATTCAGGTGACTCCGATACAATTGCTTATCGTTTAGGCCTGGCGTCCACACGGCACCGGCGTTTTGGGTGCCCCAAACGCAATCTTTTTGAGAACGGGTTCCAGAGTGGAAAGATCTGGCAACGTTGCCGTTGCGAAGTCGTCTGGATGAGTAGAACGGATTTGTTTACGATGACGTCACAACCACATGACTGTGAGTGCTTCACGCCGGGTAGAAGTGTAACGAACTCGATGCGAGTTGTCAACAAATCCTATAACTTGGTTCATGAAACGCGCTTACAAAATATTTTCACTGTGAATATTTATTGTGTAATGGTGCAAAGTGAGAGAGAGAGAGAGAGAGAGAGAATAGCCCGTAGGGCAGAGTCAATCCCGCCAGCAAAAATAGGGGAAAAAAAAGGAGCGATCTCACCTCTTCAGATGTGGGTTTAAATCCTACAATACATTCCTCAAAAAGGGCGTAGAAGAAATTAATCCATCAATGTGTATCATTCAATTTATTCCGGACCATTAAAGACGCCGCCTTCCGCGTAGAATCATACGTCATCCTCGTCGCCATATTGGATAGGTCAAAGCGGAGAATAAAGATTCATGTGCTGCGTTTAACTGTACCAACAGGTTTACCGTCCAAACGAGATCATATGGGATTACCTTTCACAGGTGAGAAACAACAAATTAATCCATCAACGTGTAGCATTCAATTTATTCCGGACCATTAAAGACGCCGCCTTCCGCGTAGAATCATACGTCATCCTCGCCGCCATATTGGATAGGTCAAAGCGGAGAATAAAGATTAGCTGCGTTTAACTGTACCAACAGGTTTGCCGTCCAAACGAGATCACATGGGATTACCTTTCACAGGTGAGACTGGAAAAATACTTTTCATTGTATTTGGTCATTATAACGTAATTTTACAAACAGATTTTTCTGACTTTGTGGCTAATATGAAGTCTCGCGCATAATATTTTATGCGCATGCGTCCTTACTTCTTCTATTGTTCTGGTGTCTCCGAAGGGACCGTCTTACAGCGCCCCTAGAGGTGTGGCATGTGTATTGCATCGTTTTCAGCAAGCGTTGCGTTGCCATATGGACCTGATATTTTACTGATCGTTGCCCATTTGGACGCGATATATTTTTAAATAACATCTCGTTGCCGTTGTCGTGTGGATGTAGCCTGAGTTTCTGGAGCATCACATTTGTGGGGTCGATTAAATGCTCAAAATGGCCAGAAAAATGTCTTGACTATATTTTCTATTCATTTTACAACTCATCTCATCTCATTATCTCTAGCCGCTTTATCCTGTTCTACAGGGTCGCAGGCAAGCTGGAGCCTATCCCAGCTGACTATGGGCGAAAGGCGGGGTACACCCTGGACAAGTCGCCAGGTCATCACAGGGCTGACACATAGACACAGACAACCATTCACACTCACATTCACACCTACGGTCAATTTAGAGTCACCAGTTAACCTAACCTGCATGTCTTTGGACTGTGGGGGAAACCGGAGCACCCGGAGGAAACCCACGCGGACACGGGGAGAACATGCAAACTCCACACAGAAAGGCCCTCGCCGGCCCCGGGGCTCGAACCCGGACCTTCTTGCTGTGAGGCGACAGCGCTAACCACTACACCACCGTGCCGCCCATTTTGCAACTTATGGTGGTAAATAAAAGTGTGACTTTTCATGGAAAACACAAAATTGTCTGGGTGACCCCAAACTTTTGAACGGTAGTGTATGTCACTCAGATCCGTGATGTATTTCGTTTGAAAAATGTGAGTTTTTCAACACGAGAAGATTAACTTCATATCTTCAAGCCAACGTGTGATTTTTTTTTTTATTTTTATTATATCGACACATTCACAAACACAAAGCGCCCAAATTTTATCAAAACAATTATGACATATAGAGATTGTCACGGTTTTAGTTCTCCATGTCCCTGATGGAGCTCGTAAGAAAAATATGAGTGGTGTATTTCCCAGTAAAACGCTCATGTCTATATAATATGTAAATAATATTGGCTGGCGTTGAGTGGTATATCAGATATATTCCATTCAGCTCGCATGATACCGAACGAGTCGAAGACGAGTAGCTGAATGGAATATATCTGATATACCACGAAAAAAAGCCAGCCAATATTATTATTATTATTATCTCATCTCTCATCTCATCTCATTATCTCTAGCCGCTTTATCCTTCTACAGGGTCGCAGGCAAGCTGGAGCCTATCCCAGCTGACTACGGGCGAAAGGCGGGGTACACCCTGGACAAGTCGCCAGGTCATCACAGGGCTGACACATAGACACAGACAACCATTCACACTCACATTCACACCTACGCTCAATTTAGAGTCACCAGTTAACCTAACCTGCATGTCTTTGGACTGTGGGGGAAACCGGAGCACCCGGAGGAAACCCACGCGGACACGGGGAGAACATGCAAACTCCACACAGAAAGGCCCTCGCCGGCCCCAGGGCTCGAACCCAGGACCTTCTTGCTGTGAGGCGACAGCGCTAACCACTACACCACCGTGCCGCCCTATTATTATTATTATTATTATTATTATACATACACGCTCTCTTCACATCAGCATTCTTGAAGGCGAACTCTAGCTTACCCGCTACTCTGTGCTGTTAGCGCAGCAGTCCTGTTACCTTCCAGCCGGTGTAGTGTTCGCAAAGGCTAATGCTAGTGCAGTCAAGCCGAATATTATTATTATTATTATTATTATTATTATTATTATTATTATTATTATTTTCTCTGCATAATTTACTTGGTTACTTTTAAAATCAAGAACAACACACAACGGAGCGACCTGGCAGCCAAAATTCTCTCAAAATCTTTCGCTTTTAACGAAGCAAACCTGGCGGCCATGTTTGTTTACTCACTGTCGCTGTATGACGTCGTGTTGTCCTGACAATGTGCAATGTTTATAAGAATATCGCACGCTCATTCTCCATTGGGCAGAGTGATGTAATACACGGAGGATAAGCGATATGAGAACAATATTGCACGCCATCAATAAACCCACTAGAAGGGAATAGAACACATGCTTTTATTCCATGGAAAAAGCGCCCTGTATGTATAATCAATATTGATTATTGTGCTGAAGTTACTATTCTGTTCTCAGTCAGAAACGGATCCCGAGGAACTCATGGATTTGCGTCAGATCTGTTTTGGCAGCTCGTGTGGTCTGACGAGATGAAAAATGATTTCTGATTATTGTATGGTTTATGATGAAATGCAGTGAGGGGGAGGAGCTTGATTTGAGTTACAACTGATGAACTGATTGCAATTGAGTGATCACTTGCCTGTTTCTAGCTCCACCCATATTTCCCGTTCGGGTCTCATGGTACGCTTGGTGGTACGAGGGGCAATCGAATGAAGCGTGGATTCTTTACTGGTCACCTGACAACGGAAATAACCAAATGAACAGGGTTATGGGTTTGCCCCCATACCCCGCCGCAGACACCAGCTCCTTCTGACCCCTTTCCGCGGTTCTGATCAGTCCTTTTTCACTTCCATTCCGAACACACACAACTCTTTCTTCACCAAGCGACCGGCTGATTGACGGCTGAAGGGCTTTCTGTGCGATTTATCCCTGAGCCTCGGCTGAGCGTGGTGCGCGTTACCTTGCTGCCAATTTGCAGCTTTTTCTCTCCTAGAGAAGTGGTGTTACTGAAGCTTTCAATCAGCCAACCTTTACGACTGTATCTCTCTCTCTCTCTCTCTCTCTCTCTCTCTCTCTCTCTCTCTCATATTTTTCTTTTTCTTTTCTATTTTTCTTCTCATCCCTCCCTGATTCTGCCTCTCGTTCCTATCTGAAGAACCTACATGGCTCTTTGGACCTGCGCCACTGCTTGCGGTTTTAAATTTCTCTCGAAGCAATTTGCAGCCTCGAGGGAACGCTCAGGTTGTTCAAACGGTTGAAGAAAAGAAAAGAATTACGGCATGCAGGTTTTACTGTCTGCCAGTTCCGAGGTGTGATGAGGTCTCGGAGACCCAGCGTGAATTTATTAGCTCGAGTCCAGCAGCAGGAAGGAATGTAGCTGCTGATTTATTCGAGCAGGTGCAAGGGGTTGACAGGCAGCAGGGCTTTTTTTGTTCCTTTACCCATTTAGAGAGACGTAAACAGCATGGACACGACACGGTAGTGGGCTAATGGTGGGCAGGGAGGATTGAGACAGCAGGTGGGCAACGACGGAGAGGTGGACGGAGGGCAGACAGCAGATAGAGGCTAAGAAATAAGAGGGGAGGATTGAGGTAAAGGAAGCTCAGAGCTGTGCTGTCGACCGTAGCCTTCAGGTTTGGGAATGAACTGAAATTAAATTAAATTAAATTAAATGACTGTCTTTAACTTTTAATTTGAGCAGCGGTCTCACCTTTTTTCTGGACAGAAACCTGAGGCTTGTTCAGTTCTTGTTAAAGGCTTCTACAGTTATAAAGTAAATCAAAGATCGTCAGTAAATTCCCAGGTATCACACTTTTATTCATTTCTAGTCACTGCTTGTTGTTTTTAAATATTTATATTTTCTTACTAAGCTAGTCGTCATCATCATGTAATCTTAGTTTTACGTACTGTACGGGTCGGCAGTAATTAGCTTTAGCTGTTGCGGTTTCCCTGCTTTACAACCCCGATTCCAAAAAAGTTGGGACAAAGTACAAATTGTAAATAAAAACAGAATGGAATGATGTGGAAGTTTCAAAATTCCACATTTTATTCGGAATAGAACATGGATGACATATCAAATGTTTAAACTGAGAAAATGTATCATTTAAAGAGAAAAATTAGGTGATTTTAAATTTCATGACAATAACACATCTCAAAAAAGTTGGGACAAGGCCATGTTTCCCACTGTGAGACATCCCCTTTTCTCTTTACAACAGTCTGTAAACGTCTGGGGACTGAGGAGACAAGTTGCTCAAGTTTAGGGATAGGAATGTTAACCCATTCTTGTCTAATGTAGGATTCTAGTTGCTCAACTGTCTTAGGTCTTTTTTGTCGTATCTTCCGTTTTATGATGCGCCAAATGTTTTCTATGGGTGAAAGATCTGGACTGCAGGCTGGCCAGTTCAGTACCCGGACCCTTCTTCTACGCAGCCATGATGCTGTAATTGATGCAGTATGTGGTTTGGCATTGTCATGTTGGAAAATGCAAGGTCTTCCCTGAAACTGGATGGGAGCATATGTTGCTCTAGAACCTGGATATACCTTTCAGCATTGATGGTGTCTTTCCAGATGTGTAAGCTGCCCATGCCACACGCACTAATGCAACCCCATACCATCAGAGATGCAGGCTTCTGAACTGAGCGCTGATAACAACTTGGGTCGTCCTTCTCCTCTTTAGTCCGAATGACACGGCGTCCCTGATTTCCATAAAGAACTTCAAATTTTGATTCGTCTGACCACAGAACAGTTTTCCACTTTGCCACAGTCCATTTTAAATGAGCCTTGGCCCAGAGAAGACGTCTGCGCTTCTGGATCATGTTTAGATACGGCTTCTTCTTTGAACTATAGAGTTTTAGCTGGCAACGGCGGATGGCACGGTGAATTGTGTTCACAGATAATGTTCTCTGGAAATATTCCTGAGCCCATTTTGTGATTTCCAATACAGAAGCATGCCTGTATGTGATGCAGTGCCGTCTAAGGGCCCGAAGATCACGGACACCCAGTATGGTTTTCCGGCCTTGACCCTTACGCACAGAGATTCTTCCAGATTCTCTGAATCTTTTGATGATATTATGCACTGTAGATGATGATATTTTCAAACTCTTTGCAATTTTACACTGTCGAACTCCTTTCTGATATTGCTCCACTATTTGTCGGCGCAGAATTAGGGGGATTGGTGATCCTCTTCCCATCTTTACTTCTGAGAGCCGCTGCCACTCCAAGATGCTCTTTTTATACCCAGTCATGTTAATGACCTATTGCCAATTGACCTAATGAGTTGCAATTTGGTCCTCCAGCTGTTCCTTTTTGTACCTTTAACTTTTCCAGCCTCTTATTGCCCCTGTCCCAACTTTTTTGAGATGTGTTGCTGTCATGAAATTTCAAATGAGCCAATACTTGGCATGAAATTTCAAACTGTCTCACTTTCGACATTTGATATGTTGTCTATGTTCTATTGTGAATACAATATCAGTTTTTGAGATTTGTAAATTATTGCATTCCATTTTTATTTACAATTTGTACTTTGTCCCAACTTTTTTGGAATCGGGGTTGTATATTCCCAGGTAACATCACGGGAGTTCCTGCAGTTATTAAGTAAATTTCTGTCGCTATTTAAAAAAAAAAAAAAAACTCAAATAAGAGCGCAGTTAGGGCGGCACGGTGGTGTAGTGGTTAGCGCTGTCGCCTCACAGCAAGAAGGTCCTGGGTTCGAGCCCCGTGGCCGGCGAGGGCCTTTCTGTGCGGAGTTTGCATGTTCTCCCCGTGTCCGCGTGGGTTTCCTCCGGGTGCTCCGGTTTCCCCCACAGTCCAAAGACATGCAGGTTAGGTTAACTGGTGACTCTAAATTGAGCGTAGGTGTGAATGTGAGTGTGAATGGTTGTCTGTGTCTATGTGTCAGCCCTGTGATGACCTGGCGACTTGTCCAGGGTGTACCCCGCCTTTCGCCCGTAGTCAGCTGGGATAGGCTCCAGCTTGCCTGTGACCCTATAGAACAGGATAAAGCGGCTAGAGATAATGAGATGAGATGAGCGCAGTTAGCGTTAAAAGTTTCCACAGTTATCAAGTAAACTTCAAGTTACAGAAAGTTTCCATCCAGGAGTGTATTCAGAGGGAATGATATTCTTTAAAAAAGAAAAATAAATAAAATAAAAATTTTATTACCAAAAAAGAAGCAACGTTTATTTTCCTGTTCTTTATCAACTTAAATATTCATTTTGTTGAATTTGGAAAAAAACAAAACAAAAAAAAAACATTCTTTTAAGTTCGTTTCTTAAGACACGTATTTTTAAGTATGTTACCTCGCTTGTTGACAGTTTCGGCGAACACTTCCGCCTTCTTCAAAACAGTCACCAGATGTCGAGTGGTGACGTGCCTTATCAGCTGATGTTACTCTATGGAGTATGTAACATCTATGGAAGAGAATAGATATCAGCGTTGGATTTTAGAGGCAGTGGAGATACGTAAGCAGGCGCAGAGGACGATGAACCGGGATGAGGGAGCGTACGCGCTGTCACACACCAGAGCGCAGTCCTGGGGCAGCGACCTGACAGCAGGAGGCGTGGACTACCTGTCAAATTGGGTGGGACGTTCACGCCTCCATAGAGTAACATCAGCTGATAAGGCACGTCACCACTCGACATCTGGTGACTGTTTTGAAGAAGGCGGAAGTGTTCGCCGAAACTGTCAACAAGCGAGGTAACATACTTAAAAATACGTGTCTTAAGAAACGAACTTAAAAGAATAGTTATAATTATCAGACATAATGAATTTTCACTACATAAAAAAAAAAAAACAACCAACCCAAAACCCTTTCGTTTGTTGTAATGGTTATTTACCCACATTTGTAAATGTTGGAGTAAAATATCATCACCTATTTAACTCCAAATATTCCTTTTACTAAAAATGAAAAGTTAATCACAAATAGATTAAATCTTTTCTTAATAAACTCTTAACATTTGTACTCCCTCCATTTGCTTCTATTTTCTTTATCTTTCAGCAGCCTGTAAAAGGGGAGCTCTGATTTCTCGTTAGCTCATCCGGCCGGCCAGCGGGCGTTGTCCACGTTTCACGAAAATCATTTCTTCTCTCTCAGTTCTTCACTGATTTTTATTCTTGTTGGCAGGAAGGTAGGTCTGCCTGGGGTGCTTATAGCTTTGACCCAAATGTGCATAATTGCAATTAATAATGAAGATATGGAGTAATTAATCAATCCCTAACGAGCAGTTTCCACACAAATCGCTGCTTTTCCCTCAATTCTTCACCGATTTTTGATTCTTTTTGCCATGAAGATAGGGGTACCTAGGGTGCATATACTGTAACTTCTACCCAAATTTGCTTCATTACAATTATTAATGAAGTTATGGACTAATTAAGCCTTAATGATCAACAGGTCAACAAAAATAGCTTCTTCTCGGTCAATTCCTCACCGTTTTGGATTCTTTCTGGCAAATACAGTGGTGCTTGAAAGTTTGTGAACCCTTTAAAATTTTCTATATTTCTGCATCAATATGACCTAAAACATCATCAGATTTTCACACAAGTCCTAAAAGTAGATAAAGAGAACCCAGTTAAACAAATGAGACAAAAATATTATACTTGGTCATTTATTTATTGAGGAAAATGACCCAATATTACATATCTGTGAGTGGCAAAAGTATGTGAACCTTTGCTTTCAGTATCTGGTGTGACCCCCTTGTGCAGCAATAACTGCAACTAAACGTTTGCGGTAACTGTTGATCAGTCCTGCACACCGGCTTGGAGGAATTTTAGCCCGTTCCTCCGTACAGAACAGCTTCAACTCTGGGATGTTGGTGGGTTTCCTCACATGAACTGCTCGCTTCAGGTCCTTCCACAACATTTCAATTGGATTAAGGTCAGGACTTTGACTTGGCCATTCCAAAACATTAACTTTATTCTTCTTTAACCATTCTTTGGTAGAACAATTTGTGTGCTTAGGGTCGTTGTCTCGCTGCATGACCCACCTTCTCTTGAGATTCAGTTCATGGACAGATGTCCTGACATTTTCCTTTAGAATTCGCTGGTATAATTCAGAATTCATTGTTCCATCAATGATGGCAAGCCGTCCTGGCCCAGATGCAGCAAAACAGGCCCAAACCATGATACTACCACCACCATGTTTCACAGATGGGATAAGGTTCTTATGCTGGAATGCAGTGTTTTCCTTTCTCCAAATATAACGCTTCTCATTTAAACCAAAAAGTTCTATTTGGGTCTCATCCATCCACAAAACATTTTTCCAATAGCCTTCTGGCTTGTCCACGTGCTCTTTAGCAAACTGCAGACAAGCAGCAATGTTCTTTTTGGAGAGCAGTGGCTTTCTCCTTGCAACCTTGCTATGCACACCATTGTTGTTCAGTGTTCTCCTGATGGTGGACTCATGAACATTAACATTAGTCAATATGAGAGAGGCCATCAGTGCTTAGAAGTTATCCTGGGGTCCTTTGTGGCCTCGCCGACTATTACACGCCTTGCTCTTGGAGTGATCTTTGTTGGTCGACCACTCCTGGGGAGGGTAACAATGGTCTTGAATTTCCTCCATTTGTACACAATCTGTCTGACTGTGGATTGGTGGAGTCCAAACTCTTTAGAGATGGTTTTGTAACCTTTTCCAGCTTGATGAGCATCAACAACGCTTTTTCTGAGGTCCTCAGAAATCTCCTTTGTTCGTGCCATGATAAACTTCCACAAACGTGTTGTTTAGATCAGACTTTGATAGATCCCTGTTCTTTAAATAAAACAGGGTGCCCACTCACACCTGATTGTCATCCCATTGATTGAAAACACCTGACTCTAATTTCACCTTCAAATTAACTGCTAATCCTAGAGGTTCACATACTTTTACCTCTCACAGATATATAATATTGGATCATTTTCCTCAATAAATAAATGACCAAGTATAATATTTTTGTCTCGTTTGTTTAACTGGGTTCTCTTTATCTACTTTTAGGACTTGTGTGAAAATCTGATGATGTTTTAGGTCATATTTATGCAGAAATATAGAAAATTCTAAAGGGTTCACAAACTTTCAAGCACCACTGTAGGTCGGTATTCCTAGGGTGGATATCGCTTCTATGTAGAACTTGTATATCGTGTATCTAGCTTGCAACATTTATTGCACAAGGTGGCCCACTTTAGATCGTTCCTTCTGGACTAGATGGAGCCGGAGTGAGCTACGCCGTCATTGACGGCCTCGTTAAATTTGTTTGTATAGTCGCACAACAGCTTTTTACCATTGTGTGCGTTTTTGTGGTATTAGAGCTGTGTTACTTCCACCTCCAGTGAAGTCACCTGTACAGTATTTCCGCTACTGTACGTCACTTTGCTGTCTAAATAACGCAATTACAACTAGGAAAAACTAAGAGATTATGCAGCCTGATAATAATCGCATCTGTCATTCCATGCCTAATGGTTACTGAAAAAAAAAAAGCCGTATGGAAATTCCCAGTTTTCCACTGTTATTTCTAAGCTTCCACAGTAAACACAGTAAATGTAATCAAGCTACTGAAACATTTCTGTGAGTAAATCCCAAGGTGTCTCAGTTATCAATTTCAAGTGACTTTAAAAAAAAAAAATCCAACAGTAGTTACAAAAGAAAAAAGATTACCGAAGTAAATTCTCCTTTATCAGTAAACATTTCCACAGTTATGTAGATAGTCCGGGTTTCCATCAGTAAATAAATTCCCAATGCTCATGAAAAGTTTTTACAATATTATTATGATAAAAATATTGCTGGTCAAAACTTTTGTCAAGATAACTTCAGGTCATTTTAATTTCATGTTTCAAAGCGCAAATAAAATTTGGTTTTCATGCTTGCATGCAGGTTTTTTTATTTTTATTTTTTTAAATTAATTAATTGTTAAGCAAGACCTTGGACGTTTTCATAGTTACAAAATTGCCTTTTAGTTCACTAGTTCGCAATTTTTCAAAAACATTTAGAAACAGAACTTTTCAGCTTGATTTTGCTCCTTTTAGGGGCGTGGTTAATCCTGCGTGGGTTTCCTCCGGGTGCTCTGGTTTCCAGGGTTCTAACTCGGCCTTTTCGCCATATCGGGCCGATACGCAATGACTCCTTAGCGCTACGCCCACGATATTGCCGACACGCCTGTAAAAGTTGCCGCTACACTAATAAAAGGACTCGTCAGTCTTGAAAATGTGGTCTTTGTAAAATTAATTTTCTCTTGTTATCCTTGTTGCGCTGCCATGCGAACGTTCTACGTTCAGACACGCTCCACTCCACGTCCACGTAAGTGCCCAGCGCGTAGCTGCCGGAGTCGTTCCGTGTGGAGATCGTCACTGATCATGCTAGTCTGGTTTACCTCCTTCCTCATGCTGTGTTCATGGTAAAGTGCCGTCCGTGTTAAGAGGCGCTTACGCAACAGACACGTAACCCGTTCCGGTCCGTGAGTTAGATCTGGATAGTCATGCGTTGTAATTGATTGGCTGAAGCTGAAAATAAAGCCGATACTTGGTGAACATCAACTGGTGGTTTTATTCTTATTCCATAAATGTCGCTAATATAGTTGAGTATTATTATTATTATTATTATTTATTTATTTATAATACCTCCGTTCTGGAAGGGGGGGGGGGGGGGGGGGCGCTATACTGGTTTACCTCCGTCCGTCTGTATCTCCGTCTGTCCGAAACACCCTTTTTCTCAGCAACCACAAATCATTGGTACTTGGTACCGAGCTTCAGCTTGGGGTTCTATACCATGTAAACCGTTTTCGGGTCTGTCGCACATCAACTTCCTGTTTACCGACTGAATGTATTTACGAAACATGTAGCGTGGATTTACAAAATTTTCATAACAGTTTTCTCAGCAACCACAAATCACAACTGCTTGATATTTGGTACCGAGCTTCAGCTTGGGGTTCTATACCGTGTGTACTGTTGTCAGGTCTGTCGCACATCGACTTCCTGTTTACCGACTGAATGTATTTACGAAACATATAGTGTGGATTTTGACGCTATTTCAAGAAGCAAAATGCTATTTCAGAATGACAGTTTACCAGAATGCTGTTTGAAATCCCTGCGGAGAGACACTGCTCTTTACTTACTTGTTTCAGGGTTCATGATTTCTTGAAGTCAACATTCATAATAAGCATCCTATTCCTTCGATTGCTTGCATTCTGATATAAGCGAGAGCAGCGGGGGATACAGGGTTTTTTCTAGAAAAATTTAGTATAAGGGCGCTCACCATGGCGAGGGAGCGAAGCGGGGGGGAGATGGTGCCGGTTGTCCCCCCCCGCCGTGCAAAGCCTTTGAAAAACGCTCCAATGGGACATTCTGAGGCTATCTGAGAGGGAAATTGTAACAAATTGTCTGTCAACATTGAAAAAGAAAGAAATAATCTTCTTCTGCCCCGGACAGTCTTTGGCTTTCTTCCGTTTCGTGCCGCGGGATGACATCTTTAAATGCCCAAGTGTCAACAAAAACAACTCGCGAACTACTTCTGTCAAAAGCTCCCGCGCCGGTGGGTGAAAGGTCATTCAGTCTCGAGAAATCTCGCTCTACAAGTCAGCTGACCTTATATGTAACCCATGTCAAATCTCGCGAGAGCAGCCGCGACAAGTAAACAACTAAACAACATGGCGCCTCAGTCTGGAAAACGCCAATTCGGATTGTTTTTGCACCGTCTGGCGGTGTATCTACTATGATTGGAATATTTTTGGAGCAATTATAACGTATTTGATGATCAGACACATTGTCACGTAGTGTTGCTGGGATGTTTTCACGGAGTCGGTAAGGGGGCGCACGCCGAGAGTAAGAGGGCGCAGCACCCCTGTTCCCCCGTTTAGATGAAAGCCTGGGATACGTACTGTAAGTGAGCAGTAGCTCACAGTTGGTCTTGTTTATTATAATAAGTCTAAAGTCAAAAACAATCACAACAACTTTTGGCAAAAAAAATAAAAATCTCACTAATGTTACCAAAAAAGAGTGATTCTCAGGGAGGCCTGCAAGTGCCAGGAAACACACGAGAATGCATCTCCATGTCGCATGTAGAACCTGTGCACTTTCGGGGGCCACCTAGCCGTTATGACTGGTGCCACTATGCTGATATTTTGGTCTCGTTAGAACCCTGGGTTTTCTCCTACGGTTCAAAGACATGTGGATTTGGTCAACTGGTGACTCTAAATTGCCCATAAGTGTGAATGTGTGTGTGAACGGTTGTCTTGTGATAGATTAGCGACCTGCCCAGGTTGAACCCTGCCCCTCACCGTAAGTCAGCTGGGATTGGCTCCAGCTTCCGCCGCAACCCTGATGGATAAGCGTCATAGATGATGGATGGATGGTTAAAAAACCCTTTTAATATAATTAGCATGATGTATAGAGTTAAAGGTATTCTATCTGTACGAACCCAGCATTAAAGGAGAACTGAAGTCATTTTTAAACTTGCTTTATTTCTTAATTAACGTGTTATTCCATTATGTTTTCGGTTTTAGTAACCTTATATCGTGACTCGTATTGGCAACTAATTGCAGTTAAATATTATACTTATCGGCCTATTCGGTTTTTAGCCGTGTTGAATTGAGTTCGTTTGGTCCACGGCAGGCGTCGCTTATCCGCGCGATCTTCACGAGACTTGTGCAAGACTTCGAAACGTGAAGTGTCAGCCAGGTGTCGGTGCCGCCATTTTGAAAACTGTTTTCCAAACGAAATATTGCACAAAAACGAGTTTAAATGACGATTACTGCCTACTTTTTTCAAACTTTCCTGATCGCTATCAGAACAAACAAAACTTCCGGCTTGATTACATCAGCATTCGAAAGAGGGCGCGTGCATCTTTTGATGATGTTGGCAGATGCCGGTCACTTTGATTTCCGCTGTACGTTTTACTTCCGTCCTACGATGTCTCGCACAGGTCTCAACAAATCTCGTTTACGCCCATCGCTTTGACATATGGACTGATATATTACAGAGCATATTTCAAACACTCATAACTTGCTATAGCAGCGACAAAATAGCGATCAAAAATGTGTTCCAATATTTAATAAAATGAGAGAAATAGACAGGGGTGATAGCGTTCCGGCGCCGCGCCGGATTTCCAGCATACCGTGGCTGGGGAAAAAAAAAAAAAATCTAGTTCGCCCATTGTCCTGTGTCATTCTGAGATGCGCAGATAGACAGTAAAGGGAATTCCGAATTCCCTTTACTGTCTATCTGCGCATCTCAGAATGACACAGGACAATGGGCGAACTAGATTTTTTTATTTTTTTTCCCCCAGCCACGGTACGCCGGAAATCCGGCGTGGCGCCGGAACGCTATCACCCCTGAATAGAATTTTGATTATAAAAAATTTGCCTTCAGTTCTCCTTTAATTAAAAAAACCAACAACAAGTACACTACCGTTCAAAAGTTTGGGGTCACCCAGACAATTTTGTGTTTTCCATGAAAAGTCACACTTTTATTTCCCACCATAAGTTGTAAAATGAATAGAAAATATAGTCGAGACATTTTTCTGGCCATTTTGAGCATTTAATCGACCCCACAAATGTGATGCTCCAGAAACTCAATCTGCTCAAAGGAAGGTCAGTTTTATAGCTTCTCTAAAGAGCTCAACTGTTTTCAGCTGTGCTAACATGATTGTACAAGGGTTTTCTAATCATCCATTAGCCTTCTGAGGTGGGGTTTACATTAGACCGTATCAGCGGATCATCAGATTAACGTTTTGAAAAACGATTCGCGTGCACACAGCAACGCCAATACACAGATGCGCTAATCACATGACTAATTCGGCACGTAAGTTGAAATGTGTCAGTGTGGCTCATCGCTTCCTCCTCAGTGGCTGCGCTCCAAATCACTCCGCCCTGAACAGCGAGTGCCCTTTGGAGGGTGCGCACTCCGGCCCTGCGCAGCTCACAGAGCGCGCGAGTGTAATGCACGAGCAGTGATTCGGGACTGAGCCGCTGTGCGCAAGTCACTTACCACTTGCAAGTGGAAGGATGGCAAGCCTAAAGACAATCATAACTACACAATGGGCAGTATTTGCATCAGTATTTGCAGTATTTTCATACTTTTATACTCTTTAATGAAAGGTGATACAAGGCGGAAGTCCGCGCCGTTTTTCAGCAGTCGCGTCACATGACCAACGCCAGCGAATCAGGAAGGTGGATGTCACAGTGACGTTGTCCAATGACGACGCCAGCTAGAGCTCAGCACAGCGTATCCGCGTATTCTCAATGTTTACACAGCACCGGACCAGACACGATCTGGATTGAATACGTGGACCCTGGCGGATTCCTGTTTCCCGGCGTTTCCAGGCGGTTTAATGTAAATGGACAGTGCATCCGCGAAGAAAACGAGACAGATACGGTCTAATGTAAACTTGGCCTGAGGCAATGAGCAAACACATTGTACCATTAGAACACTGGAGTGAGAGTTGCTGGAAATGGGCCTCTATACACCTATGGAGATATTGCACCAAAAACCAGACATTTGCAGCTAGAATAGTCATTTACCACATTAGCAATGTATAGAGTGGATTTCTGATTAGTTTAAAGTGATCTTTATTGAAAAGAACAGTGCTTTTCTTTCAAAAATAAGGACATTTCAAAGTGACCCCAAACTTTTGAACGGTAGTGTATTTTAGTAATTGGACAAATGAAACCAGTAAAGCGGTGCTGGCTCAGACCGAGGTGAGCAGGACAGCCATCCTGGATTTGAGCTGCACCGCAACTTTTCTTCACCTCACACTTCCTTTTCTCAGATCGAGTGAGAATAAACGAACACGCTGCCACTTTATTTAGCCAGTTGAACTTCACCTACACACACTTTTTTTTTTTTTTTCCTCCCTCCTCAGCGCTGTCCTGCTGTTTCTAACGCGTGTTGTATGAAATGTGCAGCGTGCTGCCCGAAGCAGTGGATTTGACACCAGTAATGAAGATGGAGGAAGGCAATTTGGCTTCGGTTCGACCAACTTGTCTGTCTCTCTGATTTTAGCGAGCTCCTTCAATTTGCTCTTGCTGTGAGCAGTCATGAAAGTCTAATCGATTCCAAAGGTTACAACATGGCAGTTTTAATTAAATTTGTATTATTTTTTACACACCTGCTGAGAGAAGGAGAGATGATGATGATTGATATGATGAAAATGAGAATATGTGCAGTGACAAAATGTTGAAATCCTTCTGATGAACTGATTTAATGACTTTGTTTTCATGTTGCGTCTTCAGTACGGAGATTACGACCCCAATGTCCACAAACCAGGCTTCCTGGCCCAAGAAGAGCTTCTCCCAAAGAGGGTACGTGATTTATTCCCTGATTTTTAATGATCTGATTTTTATCCCCCGCTGGCCAAAAGGCCCGAAGGGGGATTATGTCATGGCGACGTCCGTCCCGGGAAGGGTACTCACCTTCTGAAATCAACTCCTCTCACAATTTGTGGAGGAATTTTACCAAACTTTGTAAAAGGCTTTGTTATATGACAGTTATACGTGTATTGAAATTTTGTTTAATTTGGGCAAATTTTCCCAAAGTTATGCCTTTGATTATTAACAAACTTGTACTTTGGCAATTTCTTTTTTTTTAAAAGATATTTTTTGGGCTTTTTTCACCTTTATTGGATAGGACAGTGTAGAGACAGGAAATGAGCGGGAGAGAGATGGGGAGGGATCGGGAAATGACTTCGGGTCGGAATTGAACCCGGGTTCCCGGATTTATGGTATGGCGCCTTATCCACCTGAGCCACGACGCCCCCGTACTTTGGCAATTTCATCAAGGTGTGCTTGCTTTCCGAAATCGGCTTCCCTCACAATTTTTATCTCCTGCTGGCCGGAAGGCCCGAAGGGGGATTATGTCGTGGCGATGTCCGTCCATCTGTCCTGGGAAGGGTACTCGCCTTCTGAAATCAATCACAATTTCTCACAATATTTGGAGGAATTTCACAAATTCCTCCTGTGAAGGACGGCCCCATGTGGACCGTTGGGGGTCGCGCCTGGAGGACGCTCTGGACTCTTGCAGTGGTGCTTTTGTGGCTGGGACTGCGGTTGACTTGCTGACTTTGGGGCTGCGGTTGTCGTGAACGGTTTTGCGCTCGGGTTTCCGTCGGTGGGGGGTTTATAGCATCAGCGAGGCTGACTTTATGTTAGGACTGTTAATGTTATAGTCATGCTGTCTGTTGTTGCCCAAATGAGGATGGGTTCCCTTTTGAGTCTGGTTCCTCTCGAGGTTTCTTCCTCATGTCGTCTGAGGGAGTTTTTCCTTGCCACCGTCGCCACAGGCGTGCTCATTGGGGATAGATTAGGGATAAAATTAGCTCATGTTTAAAGTCATTAAAATTCTGTAAACCTGCTTTGCGACAATGTTTATTGTTAAAAGCGCGATACAAATAAACTTGATTTGACAAAACTTGACAGGATTCTTTGTTATATGTCGGTAATGCGCATATTGCAATTTTGTTCAGTTCAGTCGCATTTTACCAGAGTTACGGCCAGCGGGGGATATTGTGGTCTTCGAGAACGTTATTTATTTATTTTTTAATTTTATTTCCCCCTCATAGTCAAGAACCAAAAAACTCCAAACAACCAAAAAAAATTTTGAGAAGAGACACGACAGATGAATACGATCGTTTAAATTTCAACAATCAACGTCACAATCTTTGCTATAGTTGATTTTCGAATATTCATTAAGTGATTTATTAATAAAGTATTTTTCATATTTCAGAAAACTTCATGCATATAATTAAATATATATAAGTTTGCAGACTCGGGAAAGCCAAAATTCTAGATTTTGAATGTTGTCTGAATTTAACTATTTATTTCACTGTAAAGAAGACCAAAAAAAAAAAACAGACCAAGTTTAAAAATGTAATAATAATAGTAATGATGATAATAATAATTTCTGTATTGTTTATTTGTGGAAAAATAATTCATGGTTTGTTCAAAAAAACGTTTTAAAATATAAAATCGAACATAAATCAACAATTTCTTAACATTTTTGAGGAAATCTTCTGTCATATTCTTCTAAGTAGTATTAGAAAAGAAAATTGTAAAATGAAAATTTTTTTTTTGTTAAAAATTGTGTAAATGTATGTCATCTCATCAAATTGATGTTTTTGATTTAGAAGTTTGAGGAAAAATTGTTGTTATTATTATTATCAGTTGAATAATTCACATTTTTTAAATTAAATTTGGCTATTTTATTCATTTTGTTTATTTTAATTAGTCATTTACTTATATATATATATATAAAAAAAAAGACTCGTATGAGCCGGGGCTGTGTGTGCGTGTGGTCTGTGTGAGTTCTGTCTCTGTCTAACGCTGAGCTCGGTACTGTGCAGGTGATTAATCTCTACCAGATGACTGCTGAAATGTGGGAGGAGAGAATCACACTCTGCTACGCTGAGCACCGAGGCAGGACCAGGTAACACTAGCGTGTGTTCACACACACACACACACACACACTGCCTTGATTTGACTTCACATCCAAAGAAAGGCAAGCAGCAAGTTAATGACTGACCTACAATCCCATTTCTACATTTTTACTATAATACAGAACACACAGTAAACTATTAGTGACGTGTGTAAGGATTAAAACCGAGCAGTTATTTGAGAATAACGCACGCCTGGGTGATGCAGCACTACGCTGAAACCACAATCCTGTGGAATCTCGTATGCAGTCGGCGTACACAGGGGTTTCCCTGTATGGTATAATGAGACTGGAATAGCGGCCTGCCGTGATAACGGTGATCAATACACGAGACGCGTTTCGTGGTCTGTCGTGTTGAAAGATTCCGTATTTTCCGGACCGATATAGCGATTTGCACCGTGAAAGGGTTAACGAAGCTTTCAAAGGGTCAGCGGGGAACAAAAGGATATGGGACATGGATTTTTTTTCTGGGTATAATTATGTATAAAGGACATAAGAAATGCCATCTAAATCACTGCAGGGCGTCAAAAATGTGAAAATCATCACATTATTCAAGTTTTTTTATACATCAGCGTAAAACAAGGATTCGTTAATGAGCTAGGTGGTCACGTGACCCGTGACGTCACAAAAACTTTCCAAGGAGCCAGCGCTTGGGAATCTAATGTAAACAGGCTACCGAAATGGACACCATCGACAGTGACATTCCTGATGTTTCACAGAGATGTGAAGTTAGACCTTATCTGATAATGGTGATCGATACACGAGACGGGTTTCGTGGTCTGTCGTGTTGAAAGATTCCGTATTTTCCGGACCGATATAGCGATTTGCAGCGTGAAAGGGTTAACGAAGCTTTCAAAGGGTCAGCGGGGAACAAATCGCGCATTTCCACCAGGGAAGTCAACATTTTTTACATTAGACCGTATCAGCGGATCATCAGATTAACGTTTTTAAAACGATTCGCGTGCACACAGCAACACCAATACACGGATACGCTCGGCTCCGCAGGCATCCTGCGCTCCAAATCACTCCGCCCTGAACAGCGAGTGCCCTCTGGAGGGTGCGCACTCCGGCCCTGCGCAGCTCACAGAGCACGTGAGTGAAGTGCATGAGCAGTGATTCGGGACTGAGCCGCTGTGTGTGTGATCCCAGCGCATATCACTTACCACTTGCAAGTGGAAGGATGGCAAGCCTAAAGACCATCATAACTACACAATGGGCAGTATTTGCATCAGTATTTGCAGTATTTTCATACTTTTATACTCTTTAATGAAAGGTGATACAAGGCGGAAGTCCGCGCCGTTTTTCAGCAGTCGCGTCACATGACCAACGCCAGCGAATCAGGAAGGTGGATGTCACAGTGACGTTGTCCAATGACGACGCCAGCTAGAGCTCAGCACAGCGTATCCGCGTATTCTCAATGTTTACACAGCACCGGACCAGACACGATCTGGATTGAATACGTGGACCCTGGCGGATTCCCGTTTCCAGGCGTTTTAATGTAAACGGACAGTGCATCCGCGAAGAAAACGAGACAGATACGGTCTAATGTAAACTTGGCCTCAATCTGCTCAAAGGAAGGTCAGTTTTATAGCTTCTCTAAAGAGCTCAACTGTTTTCAGCTGTGCTAACATGATTGTACAAGGGTTTTCTAATCATCCATTAGCCTTCTGAGGCAATGAGCAAACACATTGTACCATTAGAGCACTGGAGTGAGAGTTGCTGGAAATGGGCCTCTATACACCTATGTAGATATTGCACCAAAAACCAGACATTTGCAGCTAGAATAGTCATTTACCACATTAGCAATGTATAGAGTGGATTTCTGATTAGTTTAAAGTGATCTTCATTGAAAAGAACAGTGCTTTTCTTTCAAAAATAAGGACATTTCAAAGTGACCCCAAACTTTTGAACGGTAGTGTATATCATTTTTTTTTTTTAAAACAAAAAAAACATGAAATGCGAGCACAGTGTAGGACGTGTTTTGAAATGAGATGATTTCTACAGATGTAGAAACATGTTTGAAAATTACTTACAGCACCTTTAATTTTTTTCACATACCTATATATAATAAAGCTTCTGTTTTGTTTGTCGTGCCATCGCCTCGTGTTTGCCTCTTTCTTTTTCCTTTCCCTTCGACACTCTTGCTCATTTGTCATTTGTTCCAGAGACGAAGCCGAGATGGAATATTTGAAAATAGCGCAGGATTTGGAGATGTACGGGATCAACTACTTTTTTATTCGGGTAAGAATTGCTGTAAGCCTGTCTCACAGTGTGGCTATAGATTTTCTCACGCTCACACCGCTCCACTCTCACTCCAAGATGAGTGACTCTTACTAGCTATTGACCTGGTCTCATCCCCCCAGAGTAGCATTTATTTTCTTTTTTCTTTTGAAGAATAAAAAGGGAACAGATCTGCTGCTCGGCGTCGACGCTTTGGGGCTGCACATTTACGAACCGGAGAACAGACTGACGCCTAAAATCTCCTTCCCTTGGAACGAAATCCGCAACATCTCTTACAGTGACAAAGAGGTACAACACAAACACGCTTCGACATCTGATCATGTGAACAAAACACCTTTACACTATTTTAATTTCTCTTCTACCATGACGTTTTTTTAAAAAATTGATTTAAAAGCATGTTGTAGTTTTTATCCATTTCTAGCTACATTCAGTGTTACAGAATATCTGTCTAGCAAGTTTATTCAGCTCACGTAGCACAGACTAAAGGTCCGCTCTCAGAGTACCGATAACTATCACTGCAACTATAACGATAACTATAAATCAATCAGTCTTCTGCAGTTTATGTGGTCGATGCTCACATCAGCCCGATCCCTGTAGCCCAGGCCTGGGTTTATCCGTATCGCTGAGATTGCTTCTAGAGCCATTTTTCCAGACCTGGGGCCACATTACAGAAACTTCCTAAGTGTAAAATCCTATCTTATCTTAAGTTAGGAAGGCATTTAGGAGTTTTGGTATTACAGAAGGAGGTTTCCTAACTTAACTTAGGAAGAAATCCTATCTTATCTTAACCTCCTAAGGCCCAAGCTGTTTTTTTACATGCATTTTTTATTTCTCTTTGCTATTTGGGCTTATTAGAACCTGATTAGAATAAAAACTAAGCATCATCTTTTGATAAGATGTACTTTTAGAGAAAAAGTATGTCCACATATGTGGATTCTTGTTCCGAATTTCCATAAAGTGCTGTCCACGCATGTGACCGCTAAGCCCTAGGAGGTTAAGATAGGAATTTAGCCATTACAGAACCATCCTAAGTTAGGAATATCTTAAGTAAGGATGCCTAAGTTACAAGGCCATACATTCTGTCCTAAAATTCAAATTTTCAACTGTCAGTAACTGAAAAAATGGCAGCAGCACTGCTAGTAGGTCTGTATGAGGATGAAGAGAAAAGAAATGTAATGGTTGAAAGGCTACTGAGACCACATAATGACATGTTGAATTTTTCGGATCGTGTTTTGATGTCTTTTTATCGCCTGCCAAGACATTTAATTTTGAATTTGGTGGAGTTGCGTCCAGCCCTGGAAAGACCCACATGGAGCCTTGCCTGTGGTGATGCAGGTAACAAATGTGGCAGATCACAGAATCCAGGGACACATGTCGGCCCGGGGGCATTTTGAGTTATTGACAGATTCAGAAAGTACAGTTTCTAAGCTTTCCAATGATGCCTTCCATGTGGAGATCTGACAATATTTGAAGAATGTGTGGCCTTTTGAAAGTGTATACTTCTTAAAACAGAAAAGGGAGAAAATCGCCCTCAAAGTTTTCCATCTCAGCTACTCTGGGTGCAGGGCGGGCACATAATGCTGCTCATCTGCATGATATTAAGGAAAGCCCTACCCCCTACGAGCTAGCACGATACTACTTTCATGTAAACAAAGATCACCACGTCAATTTTCCTTCCATGCAAAGTATGCCCAACACAATTATGAAGTACAAAAATAAGTCCTAAAGTATACTTTAACGTTTTGTGGTTGAAAAATTACTCACACCGTAAGAAAGAAAGATAGCACGATGATGACACAACTAACACAACGCTAGTTTCATGTAAAGCCTCGGTCACAACCGGCCGTACAGTACGCGCCGGTCTACACGCAAAAACGCAAGAAACGCATGGAGAGCACGCATGAAACGCACGAGAACGTGTGTGTGAAAAGCACGAGAGCGCGCGTGTGATGTGCTGATTTTCGAGCCACAGACCGGCCGCAGAGGTTCTTTGTCATGTCAAACAAACTCTACGGGCGCTTACGTTTTTTTCAGGTTGCAAGACAAACTTACGGCCAACGCGCGTCTTTCTCCGCGAACAAAAAAAAAAAACGCAGCGATTTGGGAAACGCCAAAAATCACACGGCCAAAAAATCGTACGTCCGGTTGTGACCTAGGCTTAACCAAACCACAACACTCTCCGTTACATGCAAAAATAACCACACAGCCTTAGATTAATAAACTTACCCCATCAGAAAGAGAAACGGCGCCTTGCACACACCAATGCCTCCGATGGAATAATGTAGTCCTAGAACGGTCCGTGTATCATCCGATCGTTCAAGTATTCCATTCAATCTGGAAAACGAGGTTGCGTTTTTTTTTTGCTAGAAATGGTGATCTCCGATGTGTGTCAGCTCCTCTGCGCTCTGTTTAGTAACTCATTCCATAGTGAAATTACACGCCTGTATGCAGTTAAGTAGCCATGCGCTCAACTCGGATCATACAGCTGATTCGCGGAAAAAAAAAACAAAAGACTTAAATCATCATGTGAATGGCCCATATGGTAATTTACCCACACCCCCCAGCAGGCTACAGTCCTGACAAAAACGAGACAATTTGCAACAAAAAAAGTATGCTTTTCCAACAAAACAATCTATTATCTGAAATACTGATTGCATTCTTCAAGATCTCAACTTGCACATGATGGAAAAAAACAAAAATCACAAATTTCGAAAAAAAATGCTTCTTTTGCGATTATCTCGGATTCGTTTCGGCCGACATGCGTCCCTGGATTCGGTGAGGGGTCACAAATGCTCTGCGTTTTTTTGCCAACGGTGACTTCCAGACTGAGGTTGCAAGCCTCTCTTCGGTGTCACAGCCATGTATTTCAAGGAATCTCATGGAAGTCACTAAGGCCATCTGCAGTCTCGCACCTAACTACATACAGTTTCCATGTGGAGAAGAGCTGCAGCGGATTAAGGAGGAGTTTTTAAGGCAGAGTGGGATGCCAGGGGTAATTGGGCTTGTTGATGGGTCTTTATTCCCTATCAAAGCCCCAAGCGGTCCAACTGAGCCAGCATATGTATGCCGTAAGGGATACCACGCCATCAATGTTCAGCAACCTCCTGCCACTTTTTTTCCTTTACTTGGGATGTTAAACTCGCCGAAAATTTCCCAAACAAGGTGGACTTCCTCTCGTCCACCGCCACAACTAAAGCCTCCAGCTTGTCATGTGCAAAATTAAATGCCCTCCGCTTCTTTTCTGTCATTTTTGTCAGCTTTTCTGAAGACTTTCTAGGTCTTTTCACCTACAACCCCGATTCCAAAAAAGTTGGGACAAAGTACAAATTGTAAATAAAAACGGAATGCAATAATTTACAAATCTCAAAAACTGATATTGTATTCACAATAGAACATAGACAACATATCAAATGGTGAAAGTGAGACATTTTGAAATTTCATGCCAAATATTGGCTCATTTGAAATTTCATGACAGCAACACATCTCAAAAAAGTTGGGACAGGGGCAATAAGAGGCTGGAAAAGTTAAAGGTACAAAAAAGGAACAGCTGGAGGACCAAATTGCAACTCATTAGGTCAATTGGCAATAGGTCATTAACATGACTGGGTATAAAAAGAGCATCTTGGAGTGGCAGCGGCTCTCAGAAGTAAAGATGGGAAGAGGATCACCAATCCCCCTAATTCTGCACCGACAAATAGTGGAGCAATATCAGAAAGGAGTTCGACAGTGTAAAATTGCAAAGAGTTTGAACATATCATCATCTACAGTGCATAATATCATCAAAAGAGTCAGAGAATTTGGAAGAATCTCTGTGCGTAAGGGTCAAGGCCGGAAAACCATACTGGGTGCCCGTGATCTTCGGGCCCTTAGACGGCACTGCATCACATACAGGCGTGCTTCTGTATTGGAAATCACAAAATGGGCTCAGGAATATTTCCAGAGAACATTATCTGTGAACGCAATTCACCGTGTCATCCGCCGTTGCCAGCTAAAACTCTACAGTTCAAAGAAGAAGCCGTATCTAAACATGATCAAGAAGCGCAGACGTCTTCTCTGGGCCAAGGCTCATTTAAAATGGACTGTGGCAAAGTGGAAAACTGTTCTGTGGTCAGACGAATCAAAATGTGAAGTTCTTTATGGAAATCAGGGACGCCGTGTCATTCGGACTAAAGAGGAGAAGGACAACCCGAGTTGTTATCAGCACTCAGTTCAGAAGCCTGCATCTCTGATGGTATGGGGTTGCATTAGTGCGTGTGGCATGGGCAGCTTACACATCTGGAAAGACACCATCAATGCTGAAAGGTATATCCAGGTTCTAGAGCAACATATGCTCCCATCCAGACGACGTCTCTTTCAGGGAAGACCTTGCATTTTCCAACATGACAATGCCAAACCACATACTGCATCAATTACAGCATCATGGCTGCGTAGAAGAAGGGTCCGGGTACTGAACTGGCCAGCCTGCAGTCCAGATCTTTCACCCATAGAAAACATTTGGCGCATCATAAAACGGAAGATACGACAAAAAAGACCTAAGACAGTTGAGCAACTAGAATCCTACATTAGACAAGAATGGGTTAACATTCCTATCCCTAAACTTGAGCAACTTGTCTCCTCAGTCCCCAGACGTTTACAGACTGTTGTAAAGAGAAAAGGGGATGTCTCACAGTGGGAAACATGGCCTTGTCCCAACTTTTTTGAGATGTGTTGTTGTCATGAAATTTAAAATCACCTAATTTTTCTCTTTAAATGATACATTTTCTCAGTTTAAACATTTGATATGTCATCTATGTTCTATTCTGAATAAAATATGGAATTTTGAAACTTCCACATCATTGCATACCGTTTTTATTTACAATTTGTACTTTGTCCCAACTTTTTTGGAATCGGGGTTGTATAACGGTTTAGGTCGTTACAAAGTAATTATCTCGTGCACATTCGAAGTGGCAGAAACAGACACGACCAATCGAAAAAAAATCACTCTGACAGAACAGTTAGGATTTCCTAACTTAAGATATGATAGGAGGCCAAAGATAAGATAGGAAACGGCCAGCAATTTAGGAATTGTTTCTGTAATAGGAAGTTAGGATTTTTCCTATCTTTGAGTTCCTATCTTAAGTTAGGACGAGCGGTTAGGATTTTTTCTGTAATACGCCCCCTGGACCTGATCTGATAAAACATCTGACCAATCAGGTCATTGTGTACTGTACATGTGACGTCGTCTGAGCACGAGCTATTTTTCCCTGTACATCCTTGTTGCATCATGGATTCACGGAAAATAAAAAAAAATTAAAATAATACAAATATTCACGGATATTCGATTATTTTCCGTCAAATATTAATAATAAATTAATAATAAAATAAACATAAATGCAGGTAAGATACATTAATTATGAACATCCAAACGTTTTAATTGTTTTAGATTTCTTCTTAATTTATTATCCGTGAAGCATCATCCGTATGAAATCGGTAACCAGTCTGTAATAAACTGAAACGTCCGTTAGGGTGCATCAGTTGCCCTCACTTTCATAAAATCTGATGCATTTTTGTTTGGGTGTTCCTTTTCACCAATAAAGACATCCTGTAAAATTTTTGGACCGTATTCAAAAGTCTAATGGTGGCACCATGAGGTTCATTTTTTTTTTTTTTTTTTGCCAAAAAACGCTTATTTTATGTTTTGGCGTAAGGTTTGAATCACAATGTTGGACTCCATTTATTGATTTCTTGTGAGCCAGAGATCATGTTAAGAACCTTTGCAAGGGATTGAGAAGCATTAATGTGATTCATAATACATTTGTATTGTTTAAAAGTAGTTGAACAATGATTCAGTGAACAGCTAAAACTCAAACTGTGCTTGATAATATATTTAGAATATGTACTAAAAATGTGTATCTAAGATATTTGGTATACTCTATAAGGTGCCATAATGTTTCATGAAAAGTGATCGAAATTTTGTCATAAAAGTCATAAAATAGCAGCTTTTTCCATAACTTTGAGCTCCTGGCGCCACCATTAAACTTTTGAATTTTGTCAAAATATTTCACCCAGTGTGTTTTCTTACCAAAAGGAACATAAAAACAAAAATGCATCATGATCGGAGGAACTTTTCATTGTTGGGGGCAACTGATGCACCCTAACGTCCGTGACCAATCCGTAAATTATCAGCATCCGTATTAAAATCCGTAACCGCTCCGTATTTTGTATCCTTTTTTATTATATTTCCGTAATCCGTGACTTATCCGTATTATATCAACCACTGGAGTGCATACACGGGTTGTTTTGAAGTCCAAGCTGTACAGTACGACCCGGAATAATGCGCTATTACTTGGAAAACACTTCCATGACTATTCCTAAGTTGCATGTGTTTTATTTCCCTGAGTGTCAGGACCAAGCGATATTATAGTCAGGGTTATAGTTGTGGTGTTTCTGCTCCAGACTGGAACTAAATTCAGCCATAGGGATGGTCAGAGTTGTAGTTGTAGTTGTAGTGATCGGTGTTGTGGGACCGAGGTGTAAAACACAGGTCGCACAACATCACGCCATCACCCTTGATTATTTTCCTTCAACAACAAATCCAGAAGTGTTTTTTATTCCTCTTCCACCTCAGCAACCTGTTAACAATAATGCAGTTGGATTATTTATTAAAGAGCAATATGTCATAACTTTTATTTATTTTTTTAAAATATTCACTTCCTGTTCACACTTGCGTTATAGAAGCAATGTTGTGGAACGTCCACAGAAAACACGCATTATAGCAGCTGTAAACGGTCCTTCCTTCCTTCCTTCCTTCCTCAGCCTTTTTTGTTTTTTCTCTCTCGACGTTAACGGGACAAAAAATCGCAGCTCATGATGTTACCATGAAACCGGAAAAGCGTAAACTCTCCCTCGCTTTCTCTCTGACACTGAGACTCCTTCCAACAAGTGTTCAGATTTAATATTCTCGAATGCGGCGCGTCCTTCAGACAGACTCCTGTCTGAGTTGTTGCTATAGTAACAGTAATGTAATAATCAGCGTCAGAAAAAGAATCAACACTTTCTGACCAATCAGAATCGAGAATTCAGCACTAGATGTTTTGTAACGGTTCACACTCTCCTTAAGTTTTTTTTTTCGTTAAACGTTTTTATATTTATTCACGCTGCTACTAATGAAACGACCATCTCAAGACTTTGAGTACTGAGTGTCCTCCCAGAATGCATTCTGTCCGCTTGGATTATTCCTCAGATCGGCCAGTTCCTGCTGCTTAGGATGAGATTTTGTTCATTCAGGAAATGAAGGGTCATGTCTGTCTCGCTCTGAAGAGATGCTCAGAGCCTCCTTATGTTGCTTGTCTGGTTTTTATCCGCAGTTCGCTATTAAGCCCCTGGATAAGAAAGCGGACGTGTTCAAATTCAACTCCTCCAGACTGCGGGTGAATAAGTTGGTAAGTAACAATTGGATGATGATGATTATTATTATTATTATTATTTTTAACGCTGATGGATGCAGAATGGTCGAGCTGCTCAGTTACCTTGTCGTAATGATGAGAATATTTAACTTCCTCAGTTAATTGAACACAATTGAGCATTGTATCAGTGAGCTAAGCTAATGTGGCTAACCCGAGAGGTTGCCATGTTTGTTGTTTTTGGTTGATTGATGTGTTAATTTCTGCGCTTCCCACACAGATGTTTTGACCGTATATCATAAGTTACACATTTTCTTTTTATTTTGAGCTTGATATTCCTTTCCTGAGCTCAGTATTTGTTTGTTTTTTGGTTTGTTATGCATCTGAAAGAATACAGGAGTGTTAATAAAAAAAAATACAATTTAATTATGCAGCAATTAATTTTTGCCTCCACTGAGCTTCCCAGTCTCGGGTTTTGTTTACCAGTATTGTGCGTTAGAGTTATAAGGTGCTTGTTGCAGGTTACGTTTTCCAACCCCAAAAAAAGTCAAGCTACACTTTTTTTTAAAAATGCAAAAATCGTAAAATGTGAACACAGCAGAAGGTACCGCATGAAATGAGATGTTTTGTTAAAGGTGGAGAAACATGTTTGAAATTTACATACTGCACCTTTAATTTCAAGGTTGTGCTTTTTTTTTCTATTTTCCTCTGTTTCCTCTTAATTTTTCAATTCATCTAATCTATATTGCTGTCTGTCGCTCTCTGTATATTGCTCTCTATCTCTCTATCTGTATCGCTCTGTCTTTAGCTCTCTATATCGCTGTCTCTCTATCTTTATCTGCATCTCTCTCTCTCTCCCCGTCTATATTGTTCTCTATCTCTCTATCTGTATCGCTCTGTCTCTAGCTCTCTATATCGCTGTCTCTCTATCTTTATCTGCATCGCTCTATCTCTCTCTCTCCCTGTCTATATTGCTCTCTATCTCTCTATCTGTATCGCTCTGTCTCTAGCTCTCTATATCGCTGTCTCTCTATCTTTATCTGCATCGCTCTATCTCTCTCTCTCCCCGTCTATATTGCTCTCTATCTCTCCATCTGTATCGCTCTGTCTCTAGCGCTCTATATCGCTGTCTCTCTATCTTTATCTGCATTGCTCTCTCTCTCTCTCTCCCCCGTATATATTGCTCTCTATCTCTCTATCTGTATCGCTCTGTCTCTAGCGCTCTATATCGCTGTCTCTCTATCTTTATCTGCATCGCTCTATCTCTCTCTCTCTCCCCGTCTATATTGCTCTCTATCTCTCCATCTGTATCGCTCTGTCTCTAGCTGTCTATATCGCTGTCTCTCTATCTTTATCTGCATTGCTCTCTCTCTCTCTCCCCCGTATATATTGCTCTCTATCTCTCTATCTGTATCGCTCTGTCTCTAGCTCTCTATATTGCTGTCTATCTCTCTCTCCCCGTCTATATTGCTCTCTATCTCTCTATCTGTATCGCTCTGTTTCTAGCTCTCTATATCGCTGTCTCTCTATCTTTATCTGCATTGCTCTATCTCTTTGTTGCTCTCTATATCTCTCTCTGTATTGCTCTATCTCTCCCTCTGTCTATATTGCTCTCTATCTCGATCACTCTCCCTCTCTATCTTTATAATCGCTTTCTCTCTGTCTATCTCTATCACACTATAATTTTATCTCTCTCTCTCTGTGTCTGTGTTGCTCTCTATATCTCTCTCTGTATTGCTCTATCTCTCCCTCTGTCTATATTGCTCTCTTTCTCTCTCCCTCTCTATCCCTATAATTTGCTTTCTCTCTGTCTATCTCTATCACACTATCATTCTATCTCTATAATTGCTTTCTCTCTGTCTATCTCTATTACGCTATCATTCTGTCTCTATCGCACTATCTCTATATTGCTATCTCTATCGCTCTATCTCCATCACGCTCTCCATCTCTGGCTCTCTCTATCTTGATCACACCATCACTCTATGGCTCTATCTCCATCGCTCTATCTCCATCTTTGTCTCTATCTCTCTATCATTCTCTCTCTATCTCTATATCGATCTCTCTATAAAGATACAATTCTTGATAAAAGGGGTGTGTGTGCGTGTGTGTGTGTGTGTGTGTGTGTGTGCACGCTTCAGATTCTGCAGCTGTGTATCGGGAACCACGACCTGTTCATGAGGAGACGCCGAGTGGATTCACTGGAGGTGCAGCAGATGAAGTCTCAGGCCCGAGAGGAGAAAGCTCGCAAACAGGTGAGAGAGAAAGAGAAGAATAATGAAGATGGAGAGACTAGAGAGATGGAGAGGTGAGAAGGGGAAGCAAAGAGGAAAGGATAAAGAATATTGGGAAGTGAAGTTGGGGAAAGAGGGATGAAGGAGAAACAAGATGGAGTGGGAGAGAGGGAAGAAAGGGAGAAGTGGGAGAGAAGAGGAGAGACTGGGGAAGGGGAGGGAAGGTGGAAGAGCGGAGAAGGATGAATGAGAGATTAGGTTGAGCGGAAGATAGAAGTATGAAGGAGGGAGAGGAGGATGAAGGAAAGAAGTAGAAGAAAAGGATAAAGATGAGAGAGGGAGGAATGGGAGATAGGGTTGAGGAAATAAGGATAAGGGAGAGAAGAAAGAGAAAGGGATGAAGGAGGAGTAGAGGAAGGAAGGGTGAAGGGGAGAGAGAAAGAGGAGGGGAAAACAAGGACAGAATGATGGAGAGGACAGGTGGAAGAAGAGAATGAAGGAGAAAGGGATGGAGGAGGAGGAGTGGAAGACAAGGATGAAGGGGTGAGAGAAGGAGGAGTGGAAGAAAAAAGGCGTGAAGGGGAGAGAGAGAGGAGTGGAAGACAGGACAAGATGAAGGAGTGCGAGAAAGAAGGATGGAGAGAAAAAGGAGTGGAAGATGGAAGGGCAGAATGATGGAGAGAGAAGGAGAAGAAAGGGATGGAGGAGATGGAGTGGAAGATAGGAGAGAAAATCAAGAGGAAGGACAATGATTGAGAGAGAAGGAGAAAGGGATGAAGGAGAGGAGGAGTGAAAGATGGAAAGAGAAGGATGAAGGACAAGAAAGGTGTGAAGGAGGAGTGGAAGACAGAAGGAGAGAATGATGGCAAGAAGGAGAAGAAAGGAATGAAGGAGTGGAAGATGGGAAGAGAGAAGGATGACGATGCAGAAGGGTGTGAAGGGGAGAGAGAGAAGGAGGACTGGAAATTAGAAGAGTGAAGGAGAGACGTGGAAGAAAGGGATGAAGGAGGAGTGGAAGAAGGAAGGGGAGAGAGAAGGAGTGGAAGATGGAAGGAGAGAAAATCAAGAAGAAGAGGAGGAAAGTTGTTTAAACATGAAGGAGTGTAAAGAATAAAGAAAGCGAAGGCTGTAGTAAATGGACGCTGTCCCACGTCCTCTTCACACCGAGTCCCTCCTCAGCCGTATTGAAAGACTTGGTGTTATGAAGTCCAGGGTCTCTCTCTCTCTCTCTCTCTCTCTCTGTTTGAAGATCCCTCGCTTTTGATGTCGACTCTTTCACTCCTGTTAGCACCAGGGTTTGATGTTTCTTCCACGGTCCCTCGTGCTGAAGAAGCTGATATCGATTTCCGTCCGTCTGTCCTTTTGTGTGTAGATGGAGAGACAGAGGCTGGAGAGAGAGAAGCACCTGCGTGAGGAAGCCGAGAGAGCGAGGGATGAGTTGGAGCGACGACTTTTACATCTACAGGATGAAGCTCTGATGGCCAATGAAGCTCTGGTGAGGCTGTTGGACAGCAGCTGGCCATATAGTGTGTGTGTGTGTGCGTGTGTGTGTACGTACGTACGTCATGTGTGTGTCTGTATGGGTCATGACCAGCGGGATGGAGGTATCGATGTCTCCTTAGATATGATGATGCTCTCGAGCTATAAACGCATGGATTAAAGTTTTCCGTCATGTGACGGATTTCCGTCAACTGAACTCTCCCAAGGCCAAATGTGAGGTTGGTGCTGATCCGAGGAGAATTAAAATGACGGGTGGTTGGGTAGAGATTGGGTTATAACACTGATGTGTCGCAACACCATCAACTATCAGCAGGGTTTATTTAACTTTTTTGTTTTTGAGCCATGCTTTGTGTCGTTCATTTCCTATCTTTGATCATGTTTAAACGTTCGCTGTCTACGGTGCGGGGTTAAAAAAACATGCGCTGTCAAAATTGGCAAAATACATTCCCATGTGCTTGGCGTGCTTGTGTCTGACCATTTCTGTTTTGTATTAAATTAAATCTTGCCAAAATGACTTAGTTCAAACCTGGACATACAGTGGTGCTTGAAAGTTTGTGAACCCTTTAGAATTTTCTATATTTCTGCATAAATATGACCTAAAACATCATCAGATTTTCACACAAGCCCGAAATGTAGATAAAGAGAACCCAGTTAAACAAATGTGACAAAAATATTATACTGGGTAATTTATTTATTGAAGAAAATGACCCAATATTACATATCTGTGAGTGGCAAAAGTGTGTGAACCTTTGCTTTCAGTATCTGGTGTGACCCCCTTGTGCAGCAATAACTGCAACTAAACATTTCCGGTAACTGTTGATCAGTCCTACACACCGGCTTGGAGGAATTTTAGCCCGTTCCTCCGTACAGAACAGCTTCAACTCTGGGATGTTGGTGGGTTTCCTCACATGAACTGCTCGCTTCAGGTCCTTCCACAACATTTCGATTGGATTAAGGTCAGGACTTTGACTTGGCCATTCCAAAACATTAACTGTATTCTTCTTTAACCATTGTGGGTGGTAGAAAAGGGCAACTGGACTTGCTTGAAGATTCTTGAAAACGTTTCACCTCTCGTCCAAAAGGCTTCCTCAGTTCTGTCTGACTAATAGGGAGTATCAGATATTTATCCTCTCCTGGCTCAGAATCAGAATCAGAATTCTGATGACCAGCTCATCTAAGGTGTCACTGAGGCATCATGTTGGTGTGGGTCGCTGGAGGCTGGGTGTGAATGGCGAGTCATTAGGGTGATCAAAGGATTGCCCGTTAGGGTGATCAATGGCAATCTGACTCTCTCTGTCCTCCTGTGAGTCCCCGAAAACAGCTGGGTCCTGGCCAGGACCCAGCTGTTTTCGGGGACTCACAGGAGGACAGAGAGAGTCAGATTGCCATTGATCACCCTAACGGGCAATCCTTTGATCACCCTAATGACTCGCCATTCACACCCAGCCTCCAGCGACCCACACCAACATGATGCCTCAGTGACACCTTAGATGAGCTGGTCATCAGAATTCTGATTCTGATTCTGAGCCAGGAGAGGATAAATATCTGATACTCCCTATTAGTCAGACAGAACTGAGGAAGCCTTTTGGACGAGAGGTGAAACGTTTTCAAGAATCTTCAAGCAAGTCCAGTTGCCCTTTTCTACCACCCACAGTTTACTATGACCTGGATGATTGAGAATCTTCACAGACATGCTTCTTTAACCATTCTTTGGTAGAATGACTTGTGTGCTTAGGGTCGTTGTCTTGCTGCATGACCCACCTTCTCTTGAGATTCAGTTCATGGACAGATGTCCTGACATTTTCCTTTAGAATTCACTGGTATAATTCAGAATTCATTGTTCCATCAATGATGGCAAGCCGTCCTGGCTCAGCTGCAGCAAAACAGGCCCAAACCATGATACTACCACCACCATGTTTCACAGATAGGATAAGGTTCTTATGCTGAATGCAGGGTTTTCCTTTCTCCAAACATAACGCTTCTCATTTAAACCAAAAAGTTCTATTTTGGTCTCATCCATCCACCAAACATTTTTCCAATAGCCTTCTGGCTTGTCCACGTGGTCTTTAGCAAACTGCAGACAAGCAGCAATGTTCTTTTTGGAGAGCAGTAGCTTTCTCCTTGCAACCCTGCCATGCACACCATTGTTGTTCAGTGTTCTCCTGATGGTGGACTCATGAACATTAACATTAGCCAATGTGAGAGAGGCCTTCAGTTGCTTAGAAGTTACCCTGGGGTCCTTTATGACCTCGCCGACTATTACACGCCTTGCTCTTGGAGTGATCTTTGTTGGTTGACCACTCCTGGGGAGAGTAACAATGGTCTTGAATTTCCTCCATTTGTACACAATCTGTCTGACTGTGGATTGGTGGAGTCCAAACTCTTTAGAGATGGTTTCGTAAACTTTTCCAGCCTGATGAGCATCAACAACGCTTTTTCTGAGGTCCTCAGAAATCTCCTTTGTTCGTGCCATGATACACTTCCACAAACGTGTGTTGTGAAGATCAGACTTTGATAGATCCCTGTTCTTTAAATAAAACAGGGTGCCCACTCACACCTGATTGTCATCCCATTGATTGAAAACACCCGACTCTAATTTCACCTTCAAATTAACTGCTAATCCTAGAGGTTCACATACTTTTGCCACTCACAGATATGTAATATTGGATCATTTTCCTCAATAAATAAACGACTAAGTATAATATTTTTGTCCCATTTGTTTAACTGGGTTCTCTTTATCTACTTTTAAGACTTGTGTGAAAATCTGATGATGTTTCAGATCATATTTATGCAGAAATATAGAAAATTCTAAAGGGTTCACAAACTTTCAAGCACCACTGTATAGAAATAGAGCATGTTAAAAAAAAAAACGAAAAAATAAAGCCCGGAAAGCCCGCTCCTCTGCTTCAGCCAGACTTGAAGACCCGACAGTGCAATGCTTGCAGACTGTCAGAAGTAATTAGACCTAAATTTATAGCTAACAAATCAGCAGAAGCCCCAACAATTATTATTTTCGTTAGGCCAATGTGTAAGGCATGTTAGAACCGTGCCTTATAGCCTACGTTATATCACAATTTAAAGGACGTTTGAGGAGTTGGAGGCTGCGAGCGCAATGATGTTCCGACATGCGCTAAACTTTATTCCCTGAAAATCATACACCAGCGTTCAATGCCCCAAACAGTCAAAACGTCTAGAAGACTACGGTTAAATAATAATCATAGCCTACTAAGTTAAATTACGTCAAAACATCTGTTTCTGGCCTACGAAATGATGGAGGAAAATGAGAACGAACGCAAAGTAGATAGCAGCCAACTTCACGCGATCTTTTAGGGAACTTAACACTCGTGTTGGCCACAATATTTCTCTTAATAAAATCTTGAATTGTTTTTGAAGTCGTATTCAACACAAAGTAAGGTCAAATTATAATTTTAATTTAAGCAAAGATCCAAACTTTTTTCTATATTGACGTCGAGCACAGAGGAGCATGTCATTCTGCTTTCGGTTTCGGCAGCATGGATGTGCTTTACATGAAAGAAGGCACTGATGTGTCTGCCATCGATAAAAGTGTAAAAAACAAGTGGAGGTGGGCTTGGCTGTACGAAATAGATGAAAACGGAAAGCCATTTAGTTCATGGTGCAAAAAACTAAACATTCCAGGCGCTTGCACTTGTGTGGTTTGCCACAAAAAATAATATACGGAAGCAATGGAAAGAGAGTGCAATAAATTGAATACATTAATCCATTAATTAATTGATAATAAAGTTATCAGTTCTAAGTTAACCATTCTCAGAATTTCATCGAAATCCACCCATAACCCCCCGTAAATTTTCAGTCAAATATATATATATTTTTTTGCTTTAATCCATGTAAACGTTGATGCGTACAATCAGTAGTTTTGGTGTAAAACTAATTTTTATCGACAAAGACAGAACCTTGTATGGAAATTCTAAGGTGTGTGTGTGTGTGTTCGCTCCATGTGTTCTCCTTGTCGTCAGCTGCGTTCCGAGGAGACGGCTGATCTGTTAGCGGAGAAGGCTCAGATCGCTGAGGAAGAGGCCAAACTGCTGGCTCAGAAGGCAGCCGAGGCCGAGCAGGAGATCCAGCGCATTAAAGTACGTGCTCATATCGAGGTTCTGTATTTCACTGAACTTCTGTCTGCGAGATTTTCTCAGGAACTTTAGAGTAAAGAGCAACAACTGGTTGAGAAGGAAAAAAAAAAGTTTATTTGCAAAATTACAAGACGATGGTAGAATATTAAATATTAATTTTCCAGGCTGGATGATTTCAATAAATCCAACACTCCCATGGCCTAATTATTATTGTTTTTTAAAATTTTTTCAATATTATCTGTATCGTGTGATTTGCGCCACGTTTAGTTGCACTTCCTGATTTCTTCTGTGCAATATAAAACATACACCGAATCAGCCATAACATTAAAAACACTGACAGTTGAAGTGAATATTTAAGTTATTCCACGAAATCCAGTCGTACATGAGCCGACGAGGCGCGTAGCACCGAGTTGTTTATAAGCCGTGTATGACGAGATTGAGCGGAATAACTGTTTTATTCTATCCACATTCACTGGATTTTGAGAAACAGAGCATTTTTATTTTTATTTTTTGCAAATTCGATAAATAAAAAATTTTATCCAAAACGTCCGACAAAATCATTTCCACTTGGAATGTAAACAAACCGGCGAAATGACAGGAGCAATTTGTGAAAAATGCGATAATAATAATAATTCTTGAAAAATAAATAAAGGTACATTCTTACCATCAAATACTTTTATTTCATATTTTGTTGCGCTTTTTTTTGTGTGGTTTTTTTGGCAGTTTGGCGCCACTGACTGGGCTGGAGTGTGGAACGGAGATATTTAGGGGGGAAGACTATATTCTTTTAGCTGTTTCTGTTTCTTTTAAATACTTGAAAACAAAGTGATGTATCTGACTTGATGCGCGCCACCATTTTGTTTTTCTCTACTCACGGTATATGAGCTGATATCCTAGTAGTAGAGTAGCCAATCAGAGCGCACACTTGCTCATATCCAGTGAATGTAGATGGAATAATTAAGTTATTCCATGAAATCGAGTCGTACATGAGCTGATAGCCGACGAGGCGCGTAGCACCGAGTACAACGCCTCTCTGGGGGGAGGAGGGGTAACAGGAGGACAGAGGACGGGAAGGAGCAGTAGCCTAGCCTAACAATAAGCAATACCGGACAATGTGCAATATAATGTGCAATATCTCTCCTGCTTCCCCCCCCCCATATCTTATTCTTTTATAGACCCCTTTCACATGACATCACCGCGCCGTGAGATTTTGTTAGGCGCCATATTGGAAGACCAAGTACATGCACTCACAATATAAAACAAAGTACGAGCGAGAGTAAAGTGACACGATGGCTGATAATTCTGGTTATGTGAGTACATTACCAGCTGCAGAAAGGGCACGGTATGTGGAGAAACTGGCTGTGATTGATGGGTTTGACCCATATGATAAGACTCGGGGCAAGGGAGAATGGAAACATAAGGAGGACCGGACACCAATTCTGCCATCTGTTTGCTACCCAGACATTGTAAACTATTTGTTGTTTACACCCAGTGCCTACACTCAGTGTTCGAACTATGCCGATATTTTCGGGGGGCCCCTTTTTTTCCCTTGGGGGGGGGGTGCTTGCGCTTATCTCGGAGCGCGGATCTCCAAACACATGAGAAGCCTATCTTACGCACATATCACGCGGACTCCACACACGCATCGCGTCTGAAGTCATAACTCATCAGGGGAAATCGTGTCCGCATTGGCATGTTCAAAAAACAACCTCGCGTCAACAATGATACCACACGCAAGAAAAAAAAACAATCAGGCTACTCAACAACCAACCTGGCAGCAGCGAGCAAGCCCCAAACCATCCTAAATTATTATTATTATTATTAAATTGTAGAAGTCTGGGAGGCTTGCTCCTCATACAGTTATCAACTTGGGGCCACTTTAGCATGTTTTAAATCTGAATTTCTTGCGTTTGCTTACCTCAAAGTGTCCGCAGATCATGCACAGACTTATCCATTATATCCACAGTTTTTTGCCAAGTCTCACACAGGTTTCTTTCAAGTCTACTGTTGGGCCAATAAATCATAAATAAAACAGCTCAGATTTGTTTGTTTAAGTCGTTTGCCACTCCACTTTATTCTCGTGGGTTCACATACCGCTGCTATTTCTCCCTAATCATGAGTTTGTTGGTCTTCCAAAATGGCGCAGGGTCTGTTTACTTCCGGTTTCGGGTGACGTCAGTGAAAGGGGTCTATATTTGTATATGTAAATACTTAATTTATTTTAATTTATCTAGAAGTTCTCTCTATTTATTTTCTCTGTTTATCTGTAATGATGCTGCTGGAATCTTAATTTCCCTGAAGGAACCCTCCCAAAGGGATCAGTAAAGTTTTATCTAATCTAATAATCCATGTACGATGAGATTGAGTGGAATAACTGTTTTATTCTATCCACATTCACTGGATTTTGAGAAACGGAGCATTTTTTTTTTTTTACATTTTTTTTTTTTTTGCAAATTTGATAAATAAAAATTTTTTATACAAAACATCCGACAAAATCATTTCCGCTTAGAATGTAAACAAACCTGCAAAATGACAGGAGCAATTTGTGAAAAATGCGGCGATGATGATGATAATTCTTGAAAAATTAAAAAAAAAGATACGTTCTTACAATCAAATACTTTCATTCCATATTTTGTTGCTTTTTTTGTGGTTTTGTTTTTGAGTAGTTTTTTATTTCATCCTCGGTTGGTTCAGCAACACGCTCCGCCATTTTGTTTTTCTCTACTCACGGTATATGAGCTGATATCCGAGTAGTAGAGTAGCCAATCGGAGCGTGCGATTGCTCATATCCAGTGAATGTGGAGAGAATATTAGCGTCTCATGCTTCTTCCTGAAAATACTTCAGCACTAGTTTTCTACCCTTTTTTTTCCCCAAAACATCATACAATGAAATATGCAAAATTGTTAAAACTGAATAACAATCATGTATTAAATATTAAGTATGTAAATGTACTAACCTGAATTAAAAACAGACCTGTGGTTTAAGGCGACGTGTCGCACAAATTCAGAATTCAGAATGCACTGCGTATTCTGTTAATCCCTAAACAAGAGGGAAATTCACGCTGTCTGTAAAAGAATGGAGGAAAGGTGTGGAGAGGTGAACGATGACAACGAGAGCGGTCACAGAAGGCGAGATCTGAAATGTTAAACTGCAGGAGTTTTTCTGTCAAACAGCTGCAAGTGTGATGCAACGCCGTGGACACAAGTCCGCTGCCTTTCTTCATCGCAGCACGTTGAGAATTCATAAACATTCCGAGCTTCTGCTTGGTGAAACAGACATCCCGCTTGATGTTAGCCTGGGATTACATAATACTTTGTGTAGTATAACTTTGTGATTTTGGCATTACTGCGGTGCGTCGTAGATGACGGCGATCCGCAGTGAGGAGGAGAAGAGGCTGATCGAGCAGAAGATGCTGGAGGCTGAGATGCTTGCCCTCAAAATGGCCGAAGAATCCGAGAGGAGGTTTGTCTCGCACGTACACGAGTTTCAGGCGGAGTTTAACTCTACTTGAGTGTTAGAGTAACAGATAATAACCAAACTGTGAAATCCTGACCTGACGGCCCTCATGTCCTCCACATGGTCCTAAAAATGCTCTGCAAAAAATGGTGGTGTTGAAAAGGTTTAGTAAAGTGTAAAATGTATCTAAAGTTGTACCTTCTAAAAGTTTAAAATGTTAGGCCTCGATATCTTAAAATCATGGAATTTCTATTGAGTTATACATTTTAATTCCAAGATTCTTTTATAATACATCAACCATGAACCTAAGCTTCAGTAGTCAAATAGTAATAACCGCAGTAGAGCTAATAATAGTAGTAACAGAATTAGAAGTAGGAGTAAAAATGCTCTTAGTACTCATAGAAGTAGTATAGTAATAACACTAATAGTAGCAGTGATGGAATTAGTAGTAGTTATAATATTAACCATAGTAGTAGCAGTAGCTATAGTACTAATAGCAGATCTAGTATTAGTAACAGGTAGTAGTAAAGGTAATTCTAGTAGTTTTAGTAGTAGTGATCGTAGTAACAAAAGTAGTAGTAATAATATTGATAGAGGAAGTAGTAACACTAGTAGTAGTAGTACTAGAGCCAATACTAATAGTTGTGCTTGTTAATAGTTGTATTAGAGGTAGGCACAACAGAAGTTGTAGTCATACTTGTCGAGGTAGCAGAGTGAGTATTAGAAATACTCATCGTCAGAGTGGTAGTAGCACAGTAATAGTAATAATACTAATAGTAGAGGTAGTAGTAACAGAAGTAGTAGTAGAGGTAATACTAAAAGGTGTAGTAGTAGTAACAAGTAGTAGTTGAGGTAATGGTTGTACTAGTAGTAGCAGAAGTAGTAGTTGTAACAGTAGTAGTAGTAATACTAATAGAAGAAGTAGTAACATGTAATAGCAATACTAATAGAAGTAGTAACTAGTATTAATAGTAATAAGTAGTAGTAGTAATGCTAATAGAAGTAGTACTAACAAGTAGTAGTAATACCAATAGAAGTAGTAACTAGTAGTAGTAATACTAATATAAAATGTAGTAACAAGTAGTGGTAATACTAATAGACCTGACTAGTAGTAGTAATACCAATAGAAGAAGTAACAAGTGGTAGTAATACTAATAGAAGTAGTAACTAGTAGTAATAGTAATAGAAGTAGTAACAAGTATTACAAGCACGAATAGAATGAGTAGTAACAATAGTAATACATAGGAGTAGTAATAGTAATAGAGGTAGTTACTAGTAGTAGTAATAGTAATAGGAGCTGTAGTAGTAATACTAAAAGAAGTAACAAGTAGTAATCGTAATAAGTAGCAGCAACAAGTAGTAGTAATACTAATAGATGTAGTAATACTAATAGAAGATGTAGTAACTAGTAGTAATACTAATAGAAGATGTAGTAACTAGTAGTAATACTAATAGAAGTAGTAGCAACAAGTACTAGTAATACTAATTATGCTAGATGTAGCGACTAGTGGTAATACTAATAGAAGGAGTAACAAGTATTACTAACACTAATAGAATAAGTAGTAACAGTGGTAATACGTAGAAGGAGTAGTCGTAGTAAAAGTAATAGAGGTACAACCCCGATTCCAAAAAAGTTGGGACAAAGTACAAATTGTAAATAAAAACGGAATGCAATGATGTGGAAGTTTTAAAATTCCATATTTTATTCAGAATAGAACATAGATGACATATCAAATGTTTAAACTGAGAAAATGTATCATTTAAAGAGAAAAATTAGGTGATTTTAAATTTCATGACAACAACACATCTCAAAAAAGTTGGGACAAGGCCATGTTTCCCACTGTGAGACATCCCCTTTTCTCTTTACAACAGTCTGTAAACGTCTGGGGACTGAGGAGACAAGTTGCTCAAGTTTAGGGATAGGAATGTTAACCCATTCTTGTCTAATGTAGGATTCTAGTTGCTCAACTGTCTTAGGTCTTTTTTGTCGTATCTTCCGTTTTATGATGCGCCAAATGTTTTCTATGGGTGAAAGATCTGGACTGCAGGCTGGGCAGTTCAGTACCCGGACCCTTCTTCTACGCAGCCATGATGCTGTAATTGATGCAGTATGTGGTTTGGCATTGTCATGTTGGAAAATGCAAGGTCTTCCCTGAAAGAGACGTCGTCTGGATGGGAGCATATGTTGCTCTAGAACCTGGATATACCTTTCAGCATTGATGGTGTCTTTCCAGATGTGTAAGCTGCCCATGCCACACGCACTAATGCAACCCCATACCATCAGAGATGCAGGCTTCTGAACTGAGCGCTGATAACAACTCGGGTCGTCCTTCTCCTCTTTAGTCCGAATGACACGGCGTCCCTGATTTCCATAAAGAACTTCAAATTTTGATTCGTCTGACCACAGAACAGTTTTCCACTTTGCCACAGTCCGTTTTAAATGAGCCTTGGCCCAGAGAAGACGTCTGCGCTTCTGGATCATGTTTAGATACGGCTTCTTCTTTGAACTATAGAGTTTTAGCTGGCAACGGCGGATGGCACGGTGAATTGTGTTCACAGATAATGTTCTCTGGAAATATTCCGGAGCCCATTTTGTGATTTCCAATACAGAAGCATGCCTGTATGTGATGCAGTGCCGTCTAAGGGCCCGAAGATCACGGGCACCCAGTATGGTTTTCCGGCCTTGACCCTTACGCACAGAGATTCTTCCAGATTCTCTGAATCTTTTGATGATATTATGCACTGTAGATGATGATATGTTCAAACTCTTTGCAATTTTACACTGTCGAACTCCTTTCTGATATTGCTCCACTATTTGTCGGCGCAGAATTAGGGGGATTGGTGATCCTCTTCCCATCTTTACTTCTGATAGCCGCTGCCACTCCAAGATGCTCTTTTTATACCCAGTCATGTTAATGACCTATTGCCAATTGACCTAATGAGTTGCAATTTGGTCCTCCAGCTGTTCCTTTTTTGTACCTTTAACTTTTCCAGCCTCTTATTGCCCCTGTCCCAACTTTTTTGAGATGTGTTGCTGTCATGAAATTTCAAATGAGCCAATATTTGGCATGAAATTTCAAAATGTCTCACTTTCGACATTCGATATGTTGTCTATGTTCTACTGTGAATACAATATCAGTTTTTGAGATTTGTAAATTATTGCATTCCGTTTTTATTTACAATTTGTACTTTGTCCCAACTTTTTTTGGAATCGGGGTTGTAGTTACTAGTAGTAATACTAATAGAAGTAGTAGGAACAAATCGTAGTAATAATAAAAGTCGTAACTAGTAGTGGTAATACTAATAGAAAGTGCTGTAGTAACAATAGTGATACTAATAAAAAAGTAGTAGTAGTGATATAAGGATATGTACTGACAATAATACTATTAGAATCAGAAGTAGTAACAAGTATTACTACGACTAATAGGAGGTGGAGAAGTAGTAACAATTACTAGTAATACTAATAGAAGGAGCAGTAATAGTAACAGAAGTAGTTGTATTACTAGTAATTATAGTATTACTAATATCTAAAGCCCAAGCCTGGATTTAGTCTCGTGTATAAACGACTCTTTTCGACCTTATGTATTTAGTCTTCGAAGTGTCTGGCTCTTTCGGCCATTGTGTCATTGGCTTTTATGTACATTTGTACTCCTTCACACTGGCTCTGTAAGCATCACTGTGGTGGACTGTGAGCTGAGGCTCAGTGCAGCTTCTTGCGCGTTCCTGAGTGAATGAAAACGCCTCACACTCTCTTTTCTCCACAGAGCCAAGGAAGCCGATCAACTGAAGCAGGACCTGCAGGAGGCCAGAGAGTCTGAGCGCAGAGCCAAACATAAGCTGCTGGAGATCACTAGCAAATCGCCTTACTCGGTACCCTTGAGCAGTGGCTCTCCTTTTCACGGTCTTTTTACCAGACTAGATTATTTTTTACTGTCGGGAAGAACATAAAAATATAATATGACTGAATGTTATTAAAAAAAAAAAAAGAATGCAGCGTACAACGAGTGGGTTATTTAATAGTCGAGCGCGAAACGGCTCTGGTTCTGTATTATGATTTGTAGACGGTGATCGGTTTATTATTTATTTATTTATTTATTTATTTTTGTACATAAACAGCTTGTCCAGTTCATTTCCCGTGTCATTATCGTACAGGATATCTGACAGCAGCAGTGTTATGAGGGGAATAAAAGACTTTGGGGGAGTGCTGTTATGGGAAAATATTCCGCAAAGAGGTGGCGTAATGATTATTTTCCTCTAACAGCATGCCATGTTGTTTGGTTCTTGACTTCCTGCAGCTTTTTTTTTTTCTTCTTTTGTATCCCCTGACATGGTTTGCTTCCTTCTGTCCCGTGAGCGTTCTATATATCCACGTCTGCTTTCATTGCCGTTACAAATCTGTCAGTAGTGAAATCCACGCTGATTTAACTCTGTGCTTTAAAGGTCCCATGGCATGGTGGTTTGTTGATGCTTTAAACGGGCTCGTGGAGGTTTCCGGATGTTATATCCGCAGCCTTTCTCGAAATGAACCCTCGGCACGTACTGTAAATATAGCCTCCTGGGAGAAAGCCCCATTTCAGCGCTTTTCCCAGTGCGTCGTTTTGCTAATGAGAAGCAGGAGGCGGGGAAGGGTAGAGGGTGGGGACGGGCCATGGGGGGAGGGGGAGGGGCTTGACCAAGCTGCGCGCACACGTACTCGCTGCTATCAGCGCCTGTAGCCACGCTGCTAAGACAAAACCCCGTTCTCCCTCGGACTCCTTTCGTAAACTCAACGTGACACAGAGAGTGAGAGTATTCGGAGTGGTAGTTTACGAACGTATAATACCCTAGGCTTGAACACGCACTCCATAACCAAAGAGGATAGAAGCAGCAACTACAGCAACATAGCGCTTATCCAACAGAAGACATGCATTGCGGAGCAATAGTCAAACATAAGCTCATAAGTTACAGTCAATTTCCAGACTAAACTCAGTTTAACAGAGCATGCTGCATGCTCTTTAGTTTTGTAGCGCAGAGTACCTGGCTAACTGCAGGAAGCGGTTAGCTGCACAGCTAATGTAGCCATTGCTAGGCTAACGCACCGATTTTAAAACAGGGCAAAACGACTTAACAGTTATACACTTACTTGTTCGGTGTTTGTGGCAGGGATGCTTGGTACGGACCCAGGCTTCAGTGACAGTTGATGTGCAAAACCTGCCCTACTGTCCCAAGTTGTGGAAACATTCCTCAGGAAAATGCTTCCGACAAACATACACCGTCTTAGGTAGACTCGACGGCGTATTATTGAAGTAAATAAAATTAAGCCACTGCGTCTTCAGGGGCTCTCCCGTCAGCAGTAAAAACAGGCTCTTTGCTGTGTTGTCACATCCATGTACAGCGCAATTTCCATGTTTCGCTCGCTTAGGTGATGCCATGTTGTTGTGTCCTCTAAGGTCTCCTCACTACAACTGGGCGGGGCAATCCATACAGTGGGTGGGAATCCAGAGGGGGGGCGTGGGGATCATCTCCCTTGCTGACGTAGTAAAGGGAAGAGTTTATCAACGCGCCGTTTTGACGCGCCATTCTCAAATGTTGGGCATAGTTTGGTTTACACATTATGAAATTTCTAGCCACTGGGGTGACTTAAGAAGGTCAGAGGAACTCATTTTAACGTTAAAAAAACCTCAGAAAGTGAAAATTTCATGCCATGGGACCTTTAACCCAGTCACAGTCGTACAGCTTTGAGTCCCGAGTCGACCAGATCCGAGAGAATAGCTACTACAGAAGGAGCTGATAGACATCCCGAAAGTTCACAACCCCTACAGTCGCAAACTGTAGCTCGTACAGCCAGGAATCATGTGTTTACCGATTTGTGGAGGTTTTCTCCACGCTAACTAGCACTGCTGAAGTGCTTGAGTACACCTGCTACTCTCTTGTAATCTGCTAAACATGATTTGAATAATAGGACCCTGAAAAAATAAGCGCTTTTTTTTTTTTTTGACATATACAAGCTATCAAAAGGAAATGGGAATTAAAATACCAGGGCACGGCACCTCTGAGCTGCTTATTGTTATTAATCTGTACACTTAGATGAGCGCTTCTGGTCCACTCCTACAGAATCCCAAAGGCACAAAAGCATCTAATTATCAGATTTGCAAAATGAAGGCAAATCGTTCTGCGCCTTGCATATTATTTAACAAATTAACCCTTTGAGGTCAAGCCCTATATTACGTCAGTGGATGCTGTGCTCTGAAAGTGGATTATGAATTAGTAGCATTGTGTGGTGTTGGAGCTGATTGTAGTTAAGCATGTGTTGTTTTTTTTTTCTTCTTTCTTTCTTTCTTTCTTGCTTGAGTAGTGAAACATTTTTAACATCATGTTATACCACTTTTCGACCAACAGGGAACAGGTTCCGTCTTTGTTCATGCACCAAATTTTGAACCGTTTAGAGCATTTCAACCAAAAATTGGTTCAGAACATAGAAACTTGGTTCCCAGCTAGAAACAAAATATAGCTGGTTATCTTATGCGATCACGCGTTGTCCGTCCATCCATAATTTACAAAAATCGCTACTCCTCCTACAGGACTGATCGGATTTCGATCAAACTCGCATACAATGTTCCCCAGGTGGGTGTGCATAAAAGTTGTCAAGACAGTGGCTCCACCTGTCATATTTACTTAATTTTGCGTGACTCGTCACGTTAAAGGAACAGTCCACCGTACTTCCATAATGAAATATGTTCTTCTCTGAATTGAGACGAGCTGATCCGTACCTCTCCGAGCTTTGTGCGACCTCCCAGTCAGTCAGACGCGCTGTTACTCCTGTTAGCAATGTAGCTAGGCTCAGTATGGCCAATGGTATTTTTTGGGGCTGTAGTTAGATGCGACCAAACTCTTCCACATTTTTCCTGTTTACATAGGTTTATATGACCAGTGATATGAAACAAGTTCAGTTACACAAATTGAAACGTGGCGATTTTCTATGCTATGGAAAGTCCGCACTATAATGACCGGCGTACTAACACCTTCTGCGCGCTTCGGCAGCGCATTGATACCTTCACTCCTCTTCGGGCACGGCCAGGCGGGCGAATGCCCTGATCCGTCCGCCCTGTCTAAAAAAAATGGTACAACTTGAGCCCCATGGTAAAATTGGGACTTTGTCATTTTTCCGCATGAGACCCATGGTAAAACCACACTTCCAGGAGGGGCTGCCGTCTGCCTCCCAAGCCGGCCGAGAGCGCTCCTCGTCGGGCACGGCCAGGCGGGCGAATGCCCTGGTCCGTCCGCCCTGTCTAAAAAAAAAAATGGTACAACTCCGAGTGAAGGTATCAATGCGCTGCCGAAGCGCGCAGAAGGTGTTAGTACGCCTGTCATTATAGTGCGGACTTTCCATAGCATAGAAAATCGCCACGTTTCAATTTGTGTAACTGAACTTTGTTTCATGTCACTGGTCATATAAACCTATGTAAACAGGAAAAACGCGGAAGAGTTTGGTCGCATCTAACTACAGCCCCAAAAAATACCATTGGCCATGCTGAGCCTAGCTACATTGCTAACAGGAGTAACAGCGCGTCTGACTGACTGGGAGGTCGCACAAAGCTCGGAGAGGTACGGAGCAGCTCGTCTCAATTCAGAGAAGAACATATTTCATTATGGAAGTACGGTGGACTGTTCCTTTAAACGCTACTCTTCGTAAACTGCTGGGACATTTTCACTGAAACTCACCCAGAAGACTCAAAAGACATATATTCCAACAAGAATTATTCACAAGGTGGCGCCACCCGCCATGGATGAGGCTCCACAGGGGTCACATGGAATTTCACAAAAATCGCTATTCCTCCTACAGGAAGAACAGTGGCCGGTATGAGCTACAGCCTCATTGAGGCTATTTTTAATTTTTTTCCCTGTGCGAACCGCGATGGCATCAGTCTTTAGTTTGGAGAGGAAGCAGAGTGCAGCAATGGAGAACGTAGCGGAAAAGGATACATCTTCAGAAAAATTGGACTGAAAACAAATCTCATCTCATTATCTCTAGCCGCTTTATCCTGTTCTACAGGGTCGCAGGCGAGCTGGAGCCTATCCCAGCTGACTACGGGCGAAAGGCGGGGTACACCCTGGACAAGTCGCCAGGTCATCACAGGGCTGACACATAGACACAGACAACCATTCACACTCACATTCACACCTACGCTCAATTTAGAGTCACCAGTTAACCTAACCTGCATGTCTTTGGACTGTGGGGGAAACCGGAGCACCCGGAGGAAACCCACGCGGAAACGGGGAGAACATGCAAACTCCGCACAGAAAGGCCCTCGCCAGCCCCGGGGCTCGAACCCGGACCTTCTTGCTGTGAGGTGACCGCGCTAACCACTACACCACCGTGCCACCCTTCCGGTGAATATGAATGGAATAAAACAATTATTCCACTCAATCTCGTCGTCCATGGCTTATAGCCGCTGTCAGCTCAGGTGCGACTCGATTTTGCGGAATAATTATTAAATAGAAATGCATGTATACAGCAAAATATGATTTGAAAACGATAAATTTTGTAAATTCCGGTCAAAAATGGCAATCTGCATCTTCTAATATTCAGCAGTAAAATGTAGTGAATGATGTGAACTTGTTTCTCTGTTCTGAGCGTGTACAGTTAATATTCTTATTGTTCTTTCATCAAGTACAAAACACTATTCTGTACCTAGAGACTTTTTTCTTCACTTTCTTTGCTCAATTCTCGCCACATAGTTTTACTGTATTGTTTACGTATCTCTTTTTTTTTTTTTCTCTCCAGGCCTCGGCTCTCTCTCCGAATGCTCTCCTTCCTGACCTCAGCTTCAGCACGGAGAATCTGAGCTTTGACTTCAAAGACACCGATATGAAACGCCTGTCTATGGAGATCGAGAAGGAAAAGTGAGTCGAGCCTGGTTGGTTGGTTGGTTGGTTGGTTGCGAATAAAGCTCCGTCTGAATCTCTGGTGGATCGTTTTCCACTTCAGCAACAACAGAAATCACAGCAGAACATCCCGCGAGATTTTAAGCCACTTTGTTTTGGATCTGCGTGTGTCAGTTTCCGAAAAGTATTCCATCTGTGTTTTCACTGTCGAAGACCTGCCAACCTTCGTGTGTTTAATCACACGAGTACGCGGGTACGAGTTCTCACTTGAAAGAGCGTTCTCGTTTCTCGACGTTTTAATTTGGGTTGATTGACGGTCGTAGAGATGTTTTGAACTCCGATATTAACTGACCGTCTGGAAGCCCCGCCCACTCTCCCATCTCGCATCAGCAAGCTGTCGTCTTATCTCGATTTAACATCAGTTAGCTGTGTTAATTAGGGAGGTAACCACAGATTTTATGCTAACAGTAGTCAGAAAATTAAATATGCATACAATGATGTGTCGTATCTTACCTTTTACCAGTATAAGTAATTTGAATGATGATTAGAAAGTGACTAAAATGGTCAAACCTGGTAGGGAGGGTGTGTGTGTGTGTGTGTGTGAGGCTTGTAGTACTCGAGTCTGCCTCATGTCCTAATTTTAAGGACTCGTGACTCAACTTTGAGTTGACTTTGATTTTTTTCTTTATTTTTTGTAACATGCCATAATAATTTGGCAGAAGATATTTATATCTACATTAATTTTGTGTAAGAGTGTCACACCTGTGCGCCTTGGCTCGTGCATCAGATAAACTCTTAGGCGTGCTCCGGACAGCGCGCCAAGCGGGCTCTCGCACATGCACCGTAAATGACTCGCACCTGCACAGGATTAAGGTGCAATCAGCTCGCCTGTATAAAAACTGTGAAAAACCACTTACTTTGCGAAGTATTGAGTTGCGTTGCTGATACATTACCGAGCCTTATTTCCTTGTTTGGGTTCCTGATCCCTGATTTCCTGTTTCTCGTCTTTGATCCTGCCGAGTCTACGATAGCCTGTTTGTGCCTCGCTTGACCTGTCGCCTGTTTCGCTGTTTTATGATTTTTCCTGCCGTTCTGGATTGTTTACCGTCTTCACTTGTATTAATAAACACACCTTCCGCGTTTACATCCGTCTCCCAACCATCTCTGACAGAATACTTCACACTCCCTGATAAAGAGAAGCACATTCACCTGTTCATACATCATGTTCAGGAACAAACTAATGTAAATGTTGCTGAAACAGCCACCTTCAAATGGTGTGGGTGGAGTCTTGTTCTCAGACTCGACTCAATTTTTTTTTTAATGACTTGGACTTGAACGCTGGGGACTCGAGACTGGACTCAGATTCAGGGTTTAGTGATTTGACTACAACACTGGTGTGTGTGCGTGTAGTTGTGTGTGTTAGTAGTGGCTGTATGTAATGTCTTTTTTTCCTAGAAAAGAAAGAACGAACCCCTTCTAGTGTCTCCATCTTAACCAGTCTCCGGCGAAATCGAGTTTTTACCCTCGTGTTGTATTGCGCTCTGGGTTTGTGTGTGCAGGGTGGAGTACATGGAGAAGAGCAAACACCTCCAGGAGCAGCTGAACGAGCTGAAGACGGAGATCGAGTCCTTGAAGATGAAGGAGCGAGAGACTCATCTGGACATCCTGCATAACGAGAACACGGAGAGAGGCACCAGCAAGCAGAGCAACTTCAAAAAGGTGGGATTTATATTGAATTAAATTTTCTCATAAATGTCATCAATAAAGTGCTTTATTATTAAATAGTTAATAACATTAAGGGACCGTCATTAAAGTGCAGGTTAATGGTTTTGAAAGATCCTGGAAAGGAAAATGTTCCTGGAGGTTGTCACATCGTATGCATCCGTGGAACTGTACCGGAACGTTCTTCCAAAAGATTTTCATGTTTTCATGATGGTGGTGAAGAGCATCATCTCACGTGTCACTCTGAAATCTCCCAGAGGTGTTTAATTGGGTTGGGATCTGGTGACTGTCGGAGCGCAAGATTATACAGGATGATTCCATGAAGCCGATGGGCTGTTGCCACGGCGCTGCGTCCGTCGTCCACAATTCAGTTAAATCGTATCTCCTCCGTCAGTTCTCCACGGACTTCCATTCCATTTGTTTTCTTTGAAAGAACTCATCACTCCACACAAAACTGGGTTGTTGTTTCGTCAAATTTTTTTTTGCTAACGAGTTACTAATTAGGCCAAATTAATGATTTTCCAGGCCTCTCACTAGAATTGTATCTCCTCTCTCATTTCTCATCCGATTCTGATCGATGTTTTGGGTAGATCTTCCCACAAGCAGGGATGTGATTTGGGGCTGGTGAAATTATCTGAAAATTTTAGCCGGGGGTCTGGGGGCCGCAGGCCCCCAGCTGGTCCAGGGCAGCACCCTGGTGGGGGGACAAGGGGGGGAAGCCCCCCGAAGCTCCTGGGTTTTGGGGTTTTCTGACTTAAAAATTGTACTAAAATGGCAAGCAAACACACAAGAAAAAACTTGTCATGATTAACAAATTCAAGCCAATTTAATGGTCAACATGCAACTCTGACACACACACTCACTCTCTCTCTCACACACTCACTCTCACTCACACACACACACACACACACACACTCACTCTCACACACACTCTCACACACACACTCACTCACTCTCTCTCTCACTCGCGCGCGCGCGCACGCACTCTTTCGCTCGCGCTCTCTCTCTCACGCGCTCTCTCTCTCACGCGCTCTCTCTCACTCGCGCTCTCTCTCGCGCGCGCACTCTCTCTCGCGCGCGCGCGCGCACTCTCTCTCTCGCGCGCGCGCACTCTCACTCGCGCGCGCTCCCTCACTCTCTCTCACACACTCACTCACACACACACTCTCTCGCTCTCTCTCTCACACACACACACACACACACACACACTCTCACTCACACCCCCCCCCCCAAAGAACCAGCGCGGCAGGGCCCACTAGCCCCGCGCCTTGGGACGTAATTCGCCCCGAGGCGAGCCGCGGCGCTCCGCTTAGGTTTCGTTTCTATCCCGGGCTCCAACCCGACTTTGGACGCTCGTAGCTCGGGCAGGGGAGGTCCCAGTATCCCCAAACTTGACAGCCAGAGACCTCTGCCCTCTCCCCAAAGAACGAAATCGCTGAACAAATGTCTCACAGTCTCATGTCCAACGTCTGTAGCAACCTCTTTCTCCAACCATTCCCAGCGGAACTTGTTTTTCACTATTCTGTCGATTTCTTTAACTCGATTTGCATCTTTACGCTCGATCACGGAGGCTGCCATCTTTCAACTCTGTTTGAAGTGAGCTTACGTACAGCTACCTAACAAGCGCGTTCATTGGTTGTTACAGAGCGATGGGCCAATCACGTACCTCGTTTCATCTCAATGACGTAATTGCGTCAATGAGATGAAACGAGGTACATGATTGGCCCATCGCTCTGTAACAACCAATGAACGCGCTCGCTTCAAACAAAGAGTTGAAAGATGGCAGCCTCCGTGATCGAGGCGTAAAGATGCAAATCCGAGGCTGCCATCTTTCAAACAAAGTCGGAACGAATAGGATACGAATGTGGATTTGAGGGAAAAATCGGAAACTTTTTTTTCAAGTTTTGAGGTGAAAAAAGCGGAATTCCGCGAATTCGCGGAAAAATCACATCCCTGCACAAGGAACAAAACTTGGTCATTTCTTTGTTGATTTTCTTGTTGTAACCAATTTGTTTACAACTTTGTTTATTTTCAGTTAAATCGTATCTCCTCCCTCAGTCCTCAATGGATTTCAGTTCTGATTGTTTCGTTTGAAAGAACTAGACTTCTGTACAACACTTCATGATTTTGTTTTGTCAGTTTTTTGCTAACGAACTGCTAATTAGGTCACCTTAACGAGTTTTGGGACTTCTCAATAGAATTGTATCTCCTCTCGCAAGTTCTCATCCGATTTCAGTTCTGATCGATGTTTTGGGTCGACCTTCCCACAGTGGAACAAAACTTGGACGTTTGTTTGTTGATTTTCCTGTTGTAAACAATTTGTTTACAACTTTGTTTATTGTCTGTTAAATTGTGTCTCCTCCCTCCTTCAGTTCTGAATGGATTTCAGTTCTGATTGTATTATTTGAAAGAACTCGACCTTATGGACAACGGTCGGTCATTGCATTGTCAATTTTTTGCGAACAAATTAGTCATGAGGTCAACTGAACACATTTTCTTCTGACTAGAATTGTATCTCCTCTCTCATTTATCATCCGAATTCAGTTCTGATCGATGTTTTGGGTCAGTTTAAATCCAGTGAAACCGGGAACCGAACCCACATGTGATTTTGGTGTATGAGGTGTATGAAGAGTTGTAGATGCTCGCATCAGAAAGCCATGACTGTACTGGTTACTTTTTGAGAAAACAGGAATTGCGTGCCATTTAAACCCAGAGGTGTTGGTGCGTTGTCACAATTCCTGCTTGAGCTCTGATCGGCAAGCGCAATTAAATATAACAAGCTGCACCTGCATTTGGAAAATGTTAACGATGTCAGGTAGGACCACATCGCATCAGTCAGAACGCTGGTGTGAAAATCTTTCATTTCGTGTTTTGCTCTGAGCTCAAAATCCAGTCGAACAGTTTTAAGTGGCACTGCTGCATATAAAAGCAGGACATCAGTGTCACGTCTGAACTAAAATCATAAACCTGTCTGCGTTTTACAGAAGTTTAAAAGCCCTCGAAATCTGTCCGAAGCGTATACAGCTGCACTTTTTGTGGTGCACATTTCACATGGATTATTCCGAACTAATTACAACCCCGATTCCAAAAAAGTTGGGACAAAGTACAAATTGTAAATAAAAACGGAATGCAATAATTTACAAATCTCAAAAACTGATATTGTATTCACAATAGAACATAGACAACATATTAAATGTCGAAAGTGAGACATTTTGAAATTTCATGCCAAATATTGGCTCATTTGAAATTTCATGACAGCAACACATCTCCAAAAAGTTGGGACAGGGGCAATAAGAGGCTGGAAAAGTTAAAGGTACAAAAAAGGAACAGCTGGAGGACCAAATTGCAACTCATTAGGTCAATTGGCAATAGGTAATTAACATGACTGGGCATAAAAAGAGCATCTTGGAGTGGCAGCGGCTCTCAGGAGTAAAGATGGGAAGAGGATCACCAATCCCCCTAATTCTGCGCCGACAAATAGTGGAGCAATATCAGAAAGGAGTTCGACAGTGTAAAATTGCAAAGAGTTTGAACAGATCATCATCTACAGTGCATAATATCATCAAAAGATTCAGAGAATCTGGAAGAATCTCTGTGCGTAAGGATCAAGGCTGGAAAACCATACTGGGTGCCCGTGATCTTCAGGCCCTTAGACGGCACTGCATCACATACAGGCATGCTTCTGTATTGGAAATCACAAAATGGGCTCAGGAATATTTCCAGAGAACATTATCTGTGAACACAATTCACCGTGCCATCCGGCGTTACCAGCTAAAATTCTATAGTTCAAAGAAGAAGCCGTATCTAAATGTGATCCAGAAGCGCAGACGTCTTCTCTGGGCCAAGGCTCATTTAAAATGGACTGTGGCAAAGTGGAAAACTGGTCTGTGGTCAGACGAATCAACATTTGAAGTTCTTTATGGAAATCAGGGACGCCGTGTCATTCGGACTAAAGAGGAGAAGGACGACCCAAGTTGTTATCAGCGCTCAGTTCAGAAGCCTGCATCTCTGATGGTATGGGGTTGCATTAGTGCGTGTGGCATGGGCAGCTTACACATCTGGAAAGACACCATCAATGCTGAAAGGTATATCCAGGTTCTAGAGCAACATATGCTCCCATCCAGACGACGTCTCTTTCAGGGAAGACCTTGCATTTTCCAACATGACAATGCCAAACCACATACTGCATCAATTACAGCATCATGGCTGCATAGAAGAAGGGTCCGGGTACTGAACTGGCCAGCCTGCAGTCCAGATCTTTCACCCATAGAAAACATTTGGCGCATCATAAAACGGAAGATACGACAAAAAAGACCTAAGACAGTTGAGCAACTAGAATCCTACATTAGACAAGAATGGGTTAACATTCCTATCCCTAAACTTGAGCAACTTGTCTCCTCAGTCCCCAGACGTTTACAGACTGTTGTAAAGAGAAAAGGGGATGTCTCACAGTGGGAAACATGGCCTTGTCCCAACTTTTTTGAGATGTGTTGTTGTCATGAAATTTAAAATCACCTAATTTTTCTCTTTAAATGATACATTTTCTCAGTTTAAACATTTGATATGTCATCTATGTTCTATTCTGAATAAAATATGGAATTTTGAAACTTCCACATCATTGCATTCTGTTTTTATTTACAATTTGTACTTTGTCCCAACTTTTTTGGAATCGGGGTTGTACAAAGTCAGTTTGACTTACAGTATATTACAGTGAGCCGTGATTCAGCAGGTAAACTCATCACCTGGTGGTAATCATCTCCCATGTGAATCAGAGCTCCATAACCAGGTTTTGGGTTTCGGTTGAAGCCCAGGGTAGAGGTCTGCGCGGGTCGGATTTTTCAGTCCCACTCCCGCCCGCACCCGCAAAGTTATGATTTTCAGTCCCGCTCCCGCCCGCGCCTGCCATATTTTGTCCCGCTCCCGCCTGCAAATCCCGCATGATGCAGACGTTCGCGTTATTTCTCAGGAAAGTTCTTGTCTTGACACAGCGTAATGGTGCCCCGCCCCCTACTTTGAGTGGATTTGAGCATAAATATCTACAGCTCAAGATCACGTTTGTTATTGTTTACCTTGTTTCTGAATTCAGCATGTAGTGTCTCTAATAATAATAATAATAATAATTAGTGCTGTCAAGCGATTAAAATATTTAATCGCGAATCGCACATTTTTATCACATGAGAAACCATTGTAATTCTCTGATCAGCATAAAAAAGTGAATGGGCTTGCTTTGTACCAATGGTTTTGTTTTTTTTTTAATTGCAAAGCAGAGCTAGTAAGAGAAGTGAATTGATTTACTGCTTGAGTTAGTCTACAACTCTAATCAGAGAGACAGGTTACACAGTGACGGTAGGCTTGACTCAATGCTATCCCAGAAATCCTTCCTGTAATATGCAAATTTGGCCACCTCTGATTGGACAGCCAAATTTGCATATTACAGGAAGGATTTCTGGGATAGCACTGAGTCAAGCCTACCGTCACTGTGTAACCTGTCTCTCTGATTAAAGTTGTAGACTAACGCAACAAGTAAATCACTTCACTCATGGTTTTCTTGCTAGCTGGGTGTGAACTGCGAGTCATTAGAGTGATCAAAGGATTTCCCATTAGGGTGATCAATGGCAAGTTTATGATGCCATTCCTCACTCAATCTGGCAATCTGACTGACTCTGCAAATTTAGGCATCTTAAAATGTTTTTATTAATGCCAAATAAAATATCCAGCACAAATTATATATGATAGACATAAATTAATAATTTATAAATTTTATTTCAAACACATTTTTAGTTAGCGGGACTGCAGCTTATCACCGCTCCTGCCCGCTCCTGCCTGCGCCGCATATGTGCAGTCCCGCTCCCGCCCGCGCATATGTGCACTTCCGGTCCCGCCCGCGCCCGCAATGAGCTTTCAAAATTTGTCCTGCGCCGCACTGCTTTGCGGCGGGTCCCGCGGGACTCCCGCGGGAGTGCAGGGCTCTAGCCCAGGGCAGTGAGTTTGCATCCACAAAGTGTTTTAGAAAAGTTAGTGTTTTTGGATTGTACACGGGTCACTCTAGAATTCGGGACACATTTTGCGTCTCTGAAATAAACCTTTTTTAATTATTTTCCACAAAATAAATCGTTATTGAATCAGTTTTGAACAATAATAAAAAATTATGACAAACTTTCACCAATAGCGATGCTTGATCTACATTTTAGACCCAATTTATCCATAAAACATTAACTAAATGACTCCCACCCCTCCCCCCACATTACTGGCTGTCTTCGACTCCTGATTCATCCGTTCAACTCGAATAAACATGAAGTGATTCAGTCTAACGGTCTGTTTTTTGGAGCTTATTCTATTCACTGTTCTAAAATCAGTTGCACAGAAAGTCTATTTTATGTATTATGTGAAATTTCAGTCATAAAAATATATATATATTTTTAACCAGTCCCAGTGTTCTCGTCAACTCTGTTATAAACCCGCATAAAATCCACAAAGACTTTTAATAACCCGCATGACACCTGCACCGAGTGATGTCACTTCCTCTGGCGGGAAATTCAGAAAGGCAGCGAGGTAATGTTATGTTTCTTCTCTCGTTAATTTGAACAAAACGTTGAGGATTTTACACCGACAGTAGATTAATTATTCGTCAACTCTGTTATCGGGATGTTGGCATGAATCTCTCGTTCATTTAAAGAAAAAAACAATAATATGATTAAAAACAGAATTTTATGGATTTTATACACGCCGTGTGGTAGCTTGCTTGAAGTTAGCATGTGGAGTCGAGACACAAAATGGCGGAGAGCGTCAACTCTGTTCTGTTGACGGATCGCCCGGTTTGGCGACAACAGACTTGACGACTAACAGAGTTGACGCTTGAAATGGACCCACGATTATAGAACGGGCCCTGTAATCAGTTCTACGAAACGGGATAACGTGAATCCGATATTCTATTACCTCAGGCGCAATGTACAAATCCAAATTTGACGTTTTCGTTCAGGTAATATCGATTGAGGTTTAATCAGAGTTTAGTGAGCTGGAGAGTAGAAAGCTCATCCCGGCCCCAGAATACATCACGTACTCGGCGGTGTGAAATTAGCAGAGCTACGTTAATTGATTTCAGTCTCGTGATTACTCGTTAGGTTTGAGAAGGCCTCGTGTGTGTGGGTTGAAGGTCTGCCTCGGTATGATTGTCTAATTGGATTAAAGACCAGGATGCTGTGAACCAAAGTTCAGTTTCAGCACACGAATCCACCAGGGGCAGTAAGAAGCACCCGTGTGCATACACTTCGTGGTCAAAGTGTTGTGGACACCTGAACATCAAACAGCACCGTATGTCCTTGTTGAACATCCCGTTCCAGATTTAGTCCCCCTTTCATGTTATAATAAGCTTCACTCTTCTGGGAAGGCTTTCCACTAGATTTTGGAGCGTAGCTGTGAGGATTTGTGATCGTTCAGCTATAAGAGTATTCGTAAGATCAGACACTCATCTTGGGTAAGAAGGTCTGGGGTGCAGTCGGTGTTCCAGTTCATCCCAAAGGTGCTCAGTGAGATTCTTCCACTCCAACTTTGGCACACTTTGTCTTGATCTCTCTCTCGTGATGGAACCACAACCACTACACGCCATAATATACAAACTTCCTCTGTCTTCTTTTCCTACAAGTTATGACACAGAAAAATCCCCACTAGTAGCTGAAAAGTTCGTCTACTCCGCCGGTGCCGCCATGATTGAAAATCATGTGATTGCATTCCTGCATGCTGATTGGCCAAAATGAAATGGTGTTTGTGAACTTTACGTACGTGCCGTGCTGTTTAACCTACAGACTTTGTGTGCGACTTGTTTAATTTCCAACCCTTCCATACCATGACACGGTGTGTTATTGTGAGCCTTTAGTCGCATTTTTTTGTTACTCATTTTCACATTCAAAACATTGGTGCGTGGTTTCTTGCAGATGAATTTAACGTCACTCACCTTTCAACCAATCAGCACACAGCAATGCATCACGTGATTTCCAAAATGGCAATACCGGCGAAGTAGACTGGAAGTTTTCTTCTTAGTTGAAAAAAAAAATCAACCATTTTTAGATCGATATTATCGACTTGAATTGAATAACATGTTGGGCCGAGTAATCTTTATTGATTTCATGATCAAAATAAGGTTGGCAGACTGGCCATGGAGTGAGCAGTTTAGGAAATACATGACTTCTAACACGGGAAGCTTTGGGATTTTTCTGTGTCATAACTTGTAGGAAAACAAGACCGAGGAGGATTGCGTATTGGGGCATGTAGTGACTGTGGATGGGACAGGTTTGAGCCTCTTGGTACCAGTCAAGGGAACTTGGAAAGCTACAGCATACAAAGACATTCTAAACAATTGTTTACTTCCAACTTTGTGGGAAGAGTTTGCTGAAGAACCACATTTGGGTGTGATGGTCAAGTGTCCACATAACGTTTGGCTGTAAAGGGGAAAATCAGGTATCCCTTACTTAAACATCCAAAGGTCCAGGGGGTAGAGTTGGACTTGATCCAACTCCTGTGCATATTTGATGTATACGGTTTTCTCCCCGTCTGAAAAATGAAACTGGGGAGCCATAGATCCGAAGATGTTTTTTCAGCACTTTAATGTTGTTATCCCCTGCCACGAAGTGCACAGGGGGATATAGGAAAGGAGTCCATTTCAACCTGGACAAGTTTTCTCAGAAACTACACAAGCTACATCAATGAAACTTTGCGTGCTCATATTATGATTCATGGTCTAAATTCATCTCATCTCATTATCTCTAGCCGCTTTATCCTGTTCTACAGGGTCGCAGGCAAGCTGGAGCCTATCCCAGCTGACTACGGGCGAAAGGCGGGGTACACCCTGGACAAGTCGCCAGGTCATCACAGGGCTGACACATAGACACAGACAACCATTCACACTCACATTCACACCTACGGTCAATTTAGAGTCACCAGTTAACCTAACCTGCATGTCTTTGGACTGTGGGGGAAACCGGAGCACCCGGAGGAAACCCACGCGGACACGGGGAGAACATGCAAACTCGGCACAGAAAGGCCCTCGCCGGCCACGGGGCTCGAACCCGGACCTTCTTGCTGTGAGGCGACAGCGCTAACCACTACACCACCGTGCCGCCATGGTCTAAATTGAGTTCGAAAATCTTTTATTATTTTCAGAGTTATGGACCTTGATTTTCGGTATTGGACTTCATACAAGTGGATTCAATCTGGACAAGTTTTCTCAGAAACTACAGCACATAAGCTACATCAATGAAACTTCGCGTGCTCATACTACTGAAAAAGCTGGGTAGTGTTTTCTGAAGGTGTCCTAGCGCTTACGACATCATAAGTCAATATGAAAGCAATGGGCTTATAAGGGCGTAAGTGTTAAAAGGTCTTCGTAAAATGTCCATGGTGGGGTATAGTGATGACCATGTCTTCTTGTTTACATTTGCATTTGGGGAAGCCATGGCCTAATTGTTAGAGAAACAGCTTTGGGACCAAAAGGTTGCTGGTTTGATTCCCTGGACCAGCAGGACTGGCTGAAGTGCCCTTGAGCGAGGGACCTAAACCCCAACTGCTCCGGCAAGTGCGGTGGCGTGTCTTGTTTCTGATTAGTCAAAGAAAAACTGATGGTGCGTTTATCACTTCAGGCAGGGAACTCGGCCATAATAATAATAATAATAAATGTTTGCGTTTTAATGATGACGACTTTATTGGACCAACCCAAGTTTTGGACATAGGACACAAAAAAAATCCATGATTTCATTAAAAAATATATTTTTTTTGGGGGGGGGGACCAGCACAAACATGCAAACCTTATATTAAAATAAAACATTTTATTTATAAAGCAACTTTCATACATTTACAGTGATGTTAAAAGTGCTGTGCAGTGAGAAGTCAAAGAAATAAAAGATAAAAATAGCGGTGACAAAAAGTAAGTACTGTAAATGATGCACAGTCCTGTGCAAAAGTCTTAGATGCATGTAAAGAAATGCTGTCGACCAAAAATGGCTTAAAAATAATGCAATGAAACGTTTCAATATTAACAAAATACTGTAATCAGTAAGCCATAATAAATGAAACAAAGTCAATATTTGGTGTGAGACGACCCTTTGCTTTAAAAAAAAAAAAAAGTCGTCTCGGGTACAATGAGTGCTGTTTTATAAGGAAACTAGCAGGTTACCCGGCGTTGCTCGGGTTTTGCAAAATTCTGGGTTGCCCCCAGACTTCCATGTCAAATTTGGTGAAGATCTGTCGAGAAATGATGTTAACCCAAGACTACAAAAATCCAAACATCCACCACCCAGGGGCCCACCAGGGACCCCCTGGGGTCCAAATATGGAATTTCTGAGCTTTGCCAAATTGTGGCTCTCTATTGTACCTACGTGCCAAGTTTAGTGAAGATCTGTCAAGAGTTTGTGTTGATAAATGTAACGTGAAAGGCATTGAGGGAGGGTGTGGGTGGATGTTGTCCTCCTCCCTGGGACATGAATTTTGTTTATATCTGCAAAATTCCAGGTCAGCCCTGGACCTACTTGCCAAATTTGGTGAAAATCCGTCGAGAAATGGCAACGTTGGCTCAAGACAAACAAACTTTGCTGCTTATTATATAGAAGAAGATGAGCTGTAGGTTTTACTGAGCATCTTCCAGAACCAGCCACAGTTCTTCTGGACACTTTGACTGTCACACTCGCGTCTTCATTTTGCACCAAAACCCAGCAGCCTTCATTATGTTTTCTTTTTAAACCTGAAAAGTGCTCTCTTATGGAATATACTGCTCAGATACAAACTTTTTTTTCCCCACAATGCTGGAAAATGGGCGGCACGGTGGTGTAGTGGTTAGCGCTGTCGCCTCACAGCAAGAAGGTCCGGGTTCGAGCCCCGTGGTTCGAACGGTTTCCCCCACAGTCCAAAGACATGCAGGTTAGGTTAACTGGTGACTCTAAATTGAGCGTAGGTGTGAATGTGAGTGTGAATGGTTGTCTGTGTCTATGTGTCAGCCCTGTGATGACCTGGCGACTTGTCCAGGGTGTACCCTGCCTTTCACCCGTAGTCAGCTGGGATAGGATCCAGCTCGCCTGCGACCCTGTAGGACAGGATAAAGCGGCTAGAGATAATGAGATGAGATGAAGTTTGGATGACTTTTTCCACAGTACTGTGTATTAGCGTATAAATCTAGAACATGAATGCGGATTCCATCTGAACAGATAAAACGTCCTCAACAAATACGAATCCAAGTAAGGAAATAAATGGAAAAGGTCAGGGAGGGAAATGAGTTTGAGCTGATGAAAATGACGACCTGATGGATTTTTGGACTCTGGACGTGCGTTTGTTTAGAATTGGCTCATATTCAGTTGTGTTTCACTCCCGAGAGCGTGAGCTCCACTTATCTCGCTTTGAGAGTGCTTCTACTGTCCAGGTGGAGCTTTCAGCTCAGGGGCAGCGTGACTGAACCTGCTGCTCTGTTCGGATGATTAATAACCGTGACCACTCCCTCTCCTGCTCCCTAATGCTTCCTGCTGTTAAGTGTAGCCCGGGGGGAAGGGGGGTGGGGTGGGAGGGATGAGTGCTCTAAAGAAACCTGGCTGGAGTGGCTGAGAGCTTCTCGGATGCTCCGCTCTGATCAGAGCTCCTTCTGGAACACAGATGTTGACGGAGATGGTGCATTACAGAGTCCTTTGACTTTTTGCAGTACTTCCTGAATTAGGCCATTATTATGAAGTTCAGGGTGGAGAGGAAATGTAGGTTTTTTTTTCTTCTTCTTTGGCCTCTCCAGCTCCTTTTGTGTGTCTTTATGCCTGTCCAAGGCTTTCAGCGAGGCTTTTGATGTCGCCGTATGCCAGTATGATGGTATACCATAAAAATCAGAGCGAGACATGAGTGAGATACGCGAGAGGCCTTCACGTTATGTAATAGTATCTCAAAATAACTAAGATGTCAGAGGGTGCAAAAGGAAAAAAGAGGGGAAAATGTGACACAGTTAATAATTATACCCCCGCTCCGGGGGGGGTGTATACTGGTTTACCTATGTCTGTCTGTCTGTCCGTCCGTATCTCCATCAGTCCGAAACACCCTTTTTCTCAGCAACCACAAATCATAGCCACTTGGTACCAAACTTCAGCTTGGGGTTCTATACTGTTTAAACCGTTTTCAGGTCTGTCGCACATTAACTTCCTGTTTACCGATTGAATGTATTTACGAAACATATAGCGTGGATTTACAAAATTTTCGTAACACTTTTCTCAGCAACTACAAATCACAACTGCTTGATATTTGGTACTGAGCTTCAGCTTGGGGTTCTATACCGCGTATACCGTTTTCAGGTCTGTCGGACATCGACTTCCTGTTTACCGACTGAATGTATTTACGAAACATATAGTGTGGATTTTGACGCTATTTCAAGAAGCAAAATGCTATTTCAAAATGACAGTTTACCAGGATGCTATTTGAAATCCCTGGGGAGAGACACTGCGCTTTACTTACTTGTTTCAGGGTTCATTATTTGTTGAAGTCAACATTCATAATAAGTGTCCTGTTCCTTCGATTGCTTGCGTTCTGATGTAAGCGAGAGTGTCGTTAAATAGTTATGTTAAATACCATGGGACATCCGCAGAACACAGGAGTTCCTGTCATCAGCTATAAAGCGGTGGGTCTTTTTTCCTCATGAAGTGAATGACAGCGCAGCTCATCCTGTTACCAAGGAACCTCAAATCCCTTTGTCTTAAGACCTTCCCTTGTCAGAAAACTTTACGGCTTTATCTTTGACTTAGAAAGTGCTGATGCTGGAGAGTCCTTCCATAAATGCTCAGTAAACATCCATCCATTATCCATAGCCGCTTATCCTGTGCAGGGTCGCAGGCGAGCTGGAGCCTATCCCAGCTGACTACGGGCGAAAGGCGGGGTACACCCTGGACAAGTCGCCAGGTCATCACAGGGCTGACACATAGACACAGACAACCATTCACACTCACATTCACACCTACGCTCAATTTAGAGTCACCAGTTAACCTAACCTGCATGTCTTTGGACTGTGGGGGAAACCGGAGCACCCGGAGGAAACCCACGCGGACACGGGGAGAACATGCAAACTCCGCACAGAAAGGCCCTCGCCGGCCACGGGGCTCGAACCCGGACCTTCTTGCTGTGAGGCGACAGCACTAACCACTGCACCACCGTGCCGCCGTGGATCGAATCGTGTGTGTAATTTTAAGTTTATTTCACACAGAAGTTTTCTTTAAAGCTGCCTTCTGATGATCTCTATTCTTGAAGTGCTACACGAGTACAGATGAATACTTGAGCTGAATTGAAGACCCCTCGCCGAGCCGTCATTAGCTGATGCTGCCCCAGTTTTACAGCCGGGCTCAGTTGTATTTGTGGTATTTTAATACACCCCCCCCCCCCCCCGGCGTGGGCAGCTGATGGAAGGAAGCAGTTTGTTTAATTTGCTGCACTATATTAGGCAGTGTATGCAAATACAGTTTACCTCTGGGAATATCTGGCTCCTGAATGAACACACACACACTCAATCACTGTGTTTACAGAGTTAGTGCACATTATCATTCAGGAACTTGTTTTTTTTTTTTTTTTTTTGGAGCCTGGGTTTGGCTGCGCTTTGGGATTTGTAAGACAAGACGTGAGCATGAGGTAACCTTTGGAGAAATCATTTTTTAATTCCGGTCATTTATTTTAGTTAAATTACACACTGCTGTAATTCATCTGTCGGGAAACTCTGCAGGCGTTTATGCAAACAGAATCCGTTTCTAGTTATTTATTTATTTGTTTGTCTGGTTGGTGGTTTAATTATAGTCAGAGTTTTATGACTGATTTAGTGTCCAAACCGCTGCCACGCCAGAAAAAGGAAAACGGATCAGTATCACGTTATAACATGAAAAGTTTATTGCGATAAGATGTAACATTTTCACGTTATGCGTAGCACGACCTCATGTTTTAACGCGATATTTTCACGTTACGGTATGTGAGGTATTTTCACATAGTACGGTTTTCATGTTTTGGCACACTATTTTCACATTGCGAGGTATTTTTAGGGGCCAAGCAGCGGAGCTGCAGGCACCTCTAGTGTTTCTATGGTTTCTTCCTCTTCTTATTAACCCCGCCGACAGTAGTCGGAGGGGTTATTATTTTCACCTGCATCAGTCTGTGTGTGTGTGTGTATCTGTCTGTCTGTCTGTCTGTGTGTCTGCAAGATATCTCAAGAACCAATGGATCGATTTGGACCAAATTTTGTACATGTGTTGCCAATCACCCAGGAAGGAAACCATTAAATTTTGGAGGTCAAAGGTCAAGGTCATGGCAGAACTTCGAAATTTTCGCCCAGTGTATTTTAATAGGGAAAAGGCGGGGTTTGCACTCGTTAGAGTGTCCCTGTCCAGTTATTATTTCAAGCATCTTTCTTCCGTATAGGATGTCTATGGCAGCCTATAGAACCGTATGGTAAAAAGTTATGAAATTTAGCACACTGATTCTGGACAGTTTCATGATTCTTCTCAGTAAATTTCATCTTGCCACCTCAAACTCGCTAGCGCCACCAACTGGTCAAAGTTTGACATACATTGTTGCTCATAACTTTTGAACCGTACATCCGATTCTCAAAAACTTGGTATCCCTGGAATCCTTGGGCCAAGCCGATTCCAATGCACCCTATGACATCATTTTCCGCCTGGGTAGATTTTCCGCCATTTTGGATTTTGTTAAAATTGAATAAAATTCTACTTCTACATTTTTTGACCGTTTTTCATGAAAATTGACATGGACCATCTTCAGACTATGGTGCATATAGGGTCTATTTTTTGGAGCGATTTGATAAAACTGTCACTGCACAGCAACCAATCAAATTTAGTGGCGAAGACGCCAAACAGGAAGTGAGCTCATATCTCGGCAGCCCTTTGACATATCTCAACCAAACTTAACGACATAAAGCCACACCCCTCCAGAAGGGTTCACACCAAATTTAGTGCAAATTGACCAATAGGGAGCGCTATAATTTGTAAAAATGTGTTTTGGCTCATATCTCATGTAGTGTTTTGGTTAGAAACAAAATTCCAATGCCTGATCACACTGTTGGATGCCCCATTGAAGGTCATTTAAAAATTTCAAGGTCAGCACAAGTTATGACCATCTCTCCAACATAACATCAATCTCTTAGCATGTGGCTGCTTGGCCCCGCATTGCTGCTTGCAGCTATTTTTCAAGTTAAGATTCTCACAATTTAACACCGTATTTTCAAGTTATGAGGTATCTTCACATAACGCGACGTCTTCACGTTCTGTATCTTCACGTTATAACACAAAATATTCACGTAATGGAGCACAAAGAGGGGATTAGAAATAATCTTTTATTACTGTTTTTTATTGAGTGTACCGATTTAATGGTTTTACCTAATTAGCATGATTAAATTCTGATTTGCATAATTAGTTTTTACTAATTTTTCAAACTTTGGATTCAGTATACAACCATCTATGTGCTGCCAGTTTCTGTGTCAATATCTTGGAAAAATAGAAAAGTTATGAAGAAAAAAACATTTGATCTCATTGATTAAAGTGCATATCACGGGTAAATTCAGGAGCAAGATCAATGTAATTCTCCTATTTTAGATTAAACTTTGGTCAAATATCTGTCACATTTTGCATTTTGTGCAATTTTTTTACCTTGCGCAATACCCATGGCACGGATCCATGGCACGGCGCCCCATCCACCTGAGCCACGACGCCATCGAAATCAAGCCATTTGAGGCGAATTGGTCCGCCTCTGAAAAAACTTGGCATTTGGATTTCCCGACAAACATTGATTTTCGTGACGTCGCGTGCAGGACGCCTCCCTCTGAATCCTACGTCAGCGCTGGTTTGTTTATGAGAAAACGACCTGGTGGTTTTCTGCAAATTTCATCAACGTTATCGCGTAATTATTAAAATGGTTAACAGATGGATCGTAGGAGGGTGTACAGTAGCAACACCAATCTTGATGGGATTAGTACTCATCGTTTCCCAAAAGACCGGACAATGAGAGAGAAATGGGAGCGCTTGGTCTACACAGGCTGTGCACTGAAACCATGCAAAGCTCTCGCAGCCTGCTGGCGCTTCCGCAGGTGACGTCACGAATCTGGCTCCAGACTCCCTTGGGATTTTTCCAGACACGTTTTGTTATTTAATTTTTTTCTGCTGTAGACAGATGGCCTTGTGCAAAATTACCCTTCTGGATGAGTGTGTAAAGGGACATACTTTCATATAAAAAAAAAAGAAAGAAATTGGTCCAGGATATGCGCTTTAATGAGGCCCAGTTTGGACCATGTGATCCTCATACAGAATATTACGGCAGTTTTCTAAAAATTAAGCCGTTTTTCCAATCTTTGATTCGTAATATCTCAAGAACGGATAAACATATTTTAATTCTGTGAAAAGAATGTTGTTCTGCATTCAATTCGGACTGAATTTGAACTTTCACCTGATATGCCTACTTAAAGGAAAATTTTTACATATGGCATCTTTAAGTTCTTATGTTGCTTTTCTGCATCCTGAAGAGTTTGACATTGACCTCTCTCTCTCTCTCTCTCTCTCTCTCTCTCTCTCTCTCATATTTTCTGTCCACAGCTCACACTACAGAGTGCCAAGGCAAGAGTGGCCTTCTTTGAGGAACTATAGCTGACCAAACTGTCCGTGGCTTAAGTATTAACCTGTGTTGTTTTTTTTTCCCCTCCCTTTGTGTATTAAAGATGTTTTCCTTTTGCAAGTTTGTGTTGCAACAAGTGTTAAACGTTTTTTTTTCCCCTGTGGATTTGAAATCACCTATTTTTAACTCTACGAGAGAGAGAATAGAGTTGTCTCACTCTTACATTAAGTCTTAAACACTAGTGTGAGTGATTCTTGCCTCATACACACACTTCAAACACACCTTTAATCTCCATTCCAACATTTTTAACCAGTAAGCAGGAAAAGAGAGAGAGAGAGACGCTGCTTTTACACAACCCTCTCTGAAGAACGTCCTTTTCCTTCATGAAATAACTGGGGAAAACAAAGTTCTACTTTCTCTTCAAACATCATCTCAGATGTGTCATGCTGCATTTTATGTTGTTTTTTCTTCTTCTTTTGGGATTTTATTAAACCTGTGTAAAAGCTTTGGCTTTCCATTGCTGCTGAAACTCAACTCGAGCGTAGCCACGTTCTACTTTTTATCAAAAGCGGATTTTTTTTTTTCCCCGTAGCATGAGAGAGATGTTTCGTGGGGGGGAACCCATACGGCACTTTTTCTGTGCGTTTTCGAGTGCTGTGGTTCCACAACACTCTGTAATGAAGGGTCAGTTTGTTCCAGACACATTTCTTTGAAGGCGACCTGCGTCGAGGCTTCACAATCCATCAATATCCATTACCTAAATCTTTTATAATGCAGTAATGTAAGAGCTCTGAAAAGAATTTTGTCTGTTAGTTTGTTTGAACTTGTGAATATACTTACTTAGGAAGCTTTGCAATGCCTTCTGTAAAGTATCCACACCATTTCTATTTATTTAGCTGATGTGCTTCGTAAGGCTCCGGTCACTACAGCTCGCAATGGGTTATCGGTGAAAATGAGACATTTTGGTGGCGATGCCTCCTTCCCTAAGCTTCGGGACGTGTTCCTAAACCCATCTGCGAAAATTCGCTGCTTGGTTTGCTGATGAAAACAAACATCGCTACCAAATTTCAATGCATGCTCTGAAAATTTTCGTGAAGTTTTTGACCACTCGGGAGGTAGAGACGCACCAAAAAAAACCCAACTCGGAGAACATTCACTGTGCATCGCACAACTGGAGGTGACGTTACTAATTTTTCATCACCAAACATTCGCAAATTAAACCCATCACGAGCTGTAGTGTGACCGTAACCTAACAGCGATATAAATGCGAAACTGATTGTAGCTATTTTTAAGAACAAAAGTAATTAGTTTATTTGACGTATGGGGTTCTTGAAGTAGAATAGGATATAGTAATCAAATACACTATGTACCGAGAGGCTCCAGTTGAAATTATGGATTATCTGAGGTGACTACGCCCCAAAGAAAGTAGTACTACGCTTGTCACCGTAGAGAATCCATAATGACCCGAACCCATAACTACATCATTGCTTCTTTACCGCAATGCATTACGGGCAATACCCAGGGTCAGCTCTGCCGTATTGTTTCCTTTCACTTTTGTTAAACACTGCATTGTAATGTCTAACCGGTTTTAACCGTACCTGAAGTGAATTGCTGTGCCTTAATGTGTCTCCCCAACAAAGAGAACACCTAATTTGAGCTTTTATCAGTTGCCAGTCGAGGAGAAGAGAAGAAAGAAATGGAGAAGTTTAATCCGCAGCAAAAAACCTTCGAACTGAATCGAAACTAGATAGAGACTGTGACTAAAGTCACAGTAATTTGCGCTAGCTCTTATAAACCGGGACGTCTGCTCACAGTACCCTATAGATCTGGAACGGTAAGAGATGGAGAATGACGCTTAGTGGAGAAGGAAAAGTTGTGCCCTGCCGCCCTGAACAACAAAAAAAAAAACGATTGTCAATTTTTCATGGTTTTTTTCAGTTATAAGTGATTTGAAAAAAAAAATCCTGTTTTTCATGGATCAGTGATCCAGATCAGCACCAAAAGTCATAGCATTGTAATTCAGTCCAGAGGTATTCTTCATGTGAAATTTGGTGATTGGTTGAAAACTGAGGGAGAAATATCATCCTAAAAATGTTTACTATAATAATAAGAAATTAGAAAGATCCTGAGTGAGAGTAACAATTTGTGCCAGTGCTGCTAGCACAAATTAATAAATCACTTAAAAACAATTATGATTGGTGGATTCTTCATACAAGAATCGTCAAGCTTTATAAATTCACTTTAGCTAGAGACAAGCTAACCGATACAGGGTTTTCCCCAGGAAGAAAAAAATATATATCAGAGCAGTGCTACTGATGTGGAGCCTGGCCTGGAAGGCCCCGAATGCTGCTGGGGGTCTGGGGGCATTTTGAAATCTCATCTCATTATCTCTAGCCGCTTTATCCTGTTCTACAGGGTCGCAGGCAAGCTGGAGCCTATCCCAGCTGACTACGGGCGAAAGGCGGGGTACACCCTGGACAAGTCGCCAGGTCATCACAGGGCTGACACATAGACACAGACAACCATTCACACTCACATTCACACCTACGCTCAATTTAGAGTCACCAGTTAACCTAACCTGCATGTCTTTTTGGACTGTAGGGGAAACCGGAGCACCCGGAGGAAACCCACGCGGACACGGGGAGAACATGCAAACTCTACACAGAAAGGCTCTCGCTGGCCACGGGGCTCGAACCCGGACCTTCTTGCTGTGAGGCGACAGCGCTAACCACTACACCACTGTGCCGCCCCATTTTGAAATTTGGGGAAAATTTTGAAATTCAAGACTTCAAATGGTGCATTCTGGTGGCATCTCGGGCTGATTTAGGCACAATTCAACATTATTAAATTTGTTGTTTTTTACCTTGTCAACTATACACGGGGCAACGTTAAAAGGGCAAACCTAGACTTGAAATGAAAACACTTCGTAGCAAGCCTCTTCATTTTCAAATTCCAGGCTGCCAGGAACAGAATCGAGGTCCAATCATGCAAGAGCGCCATCTAGCAACCAGGACCTAGAATGTGATTTCATGTACGGTTGCGAATGGCAATCAGTGCACGCAGCGAAACCATTTATTTTCACTTCTGGGTTGAGTCCCAGGATAGTCTAGACCTATATATTACACTATCTTCCTATTTCGATAGTTATTACTCATTTTCAGAGGGGAATAGGAGATATTTACGTGCGGAAAGTACTCTGTGTTGTTCAATTTATAGTATAGATTTATTTATTGTTTGATGTGCAAGTGACGGCATGGCGTTAACATCGCATAGCGCAGCAGAGCGCCACGTATCTGCTCTTTGGGGAAAGCCCTGAGTTAAGAGAAACATTCCCGATACAGCAGTCTTTCACTTCTTGAGATCGGACTCGAGTCTTTTGCAGAATTGATTTTTAAAGGATTTACGAATGGGTTATGAATCACTGATGTAGAGTCCCTTCAGACGAAGTTACTGAATATCTGATCAGTGGTGCAGTTGCTGTTATATTTACTTTTAAAAGCAGTCTGAGTAGGGCTTTAAAATGTAAAGCCTTTGGAATAATGAAGTTTTATTTAAAAAAAAAAGAGAAGTTTACATATTTTTTTTGTTTGTTTGCTTTGGAACTGGAGTGTATATATTTTGGGTAATACTTTGTTTGTTCTGAGAAATAAATGAATGTAAATCCTGCTCGATATGCTCTGTGATTTTTGAGTGTGATTTGTGATGATTAGCAATGCTTTGGAGGGGAAAAAAAAAAAACACGAATTTGCGGCGGCTTGTTTTTGCGTGTGGCTTTGAATATAAAGAGTGTAATCCTTCATTGTCAGACAGCACACGAGAGACCTGGCTGAACTAATACGCTGATGCGCTATGCCTCCCGAGAAGATTAAATCAAACAGCTACATCTGTAACACGTCTAATTTTTTTGGGAAAAAAAAAAACAAATCCGCGTTTACGCGTCCTCATTTATTGAGAAATTATTGAGTTATGGACTAATTTATATTATTCTGTGCACATAGAATAGAATCAAGTCCAAGAGCCAATCAGAGCAATCGCGTGCTCTGATTGGCTACTCTACTACAAGGATATCAGCTCATATACCGTGAGTAGAGAAAAACAAAATGGCGGTGCGTATTGGTGAAGCAACCGAGGATGAAATAAAAACCTCTACTCGAAAACAAAACCTCCCAAAATACAAAAAAACAAGCAAGAAAATATAGACTGAAAGTATTTGATGGTAAGAACATCTTTTTGAAAAAAAAATATTTTTGAAGTCAAGTTTATTTGTATCGCGCTTTTAACAATAAACATTGTCGCAAAGCAGCTTTACAGAATTTGAACAACTTAAAACATGAGCTAATTTTATCCCTAATCTATCCCCAATGAGCAAGCCTGTGGCGACGGTGGCAAGGAAAAACTCCCTCAGACGGCATGAGGAAGAAACCTCGAGAGGAACCAGACTCAAAAGGGAACCCATCCTCATTTGGGCAACAACAGACAGCCTGACTATAATATTAACAATTTTAACATGAGGACAGTTTTGTTGATGTTATAAACTCTTCATTGATGGAAACTTGAGTGCAAAACTGATTCATGATAACTGCAGTCCTAAAGTTAGCAAGACAACTGTAGTCCTCAGCCATAAAAGCATTACTGTAAGAGTCAAGAGCGTCCTCCAGGTATAACCCTCAACTATCCTCATGGGGCCGTCCTTCACAGGAGCGATGCGATAAAACTCCGACCAGACACAGGGCACCAGGATGGATCAAGCAGGTCGGAGGGGCAGAAGAGGCCAGCATCTCAATCCCAGGACCGACATGTAACTCAGAGGGACAGATTGGGGGGGAAGAGAGAGAGAAAGAAAACACATGTTAGGTATGCCCTAAAAATGACAAGTATTAAATCTGTGTGGTAGGCTCGCAGAGACGAGAGTCTTGACATCAGGCATAACACACAACAATGGCATGTTAATATGGTAAAAAATATATCATGACCTGCTCTGGCTGGATGCTTGATTGGGTGATGGGAGCACACTCCTCAGCAATGATGGGATGCAGATGGGACCCTTAGGGCTGGCCAAGACAATTCAGTTACATTTCACCGGGTCTGGGACATGCGACAGAAGTCTGACGGCCGATTCCCTGCAGGCTACGATAGCCAGTCGAGGTCTCCACCCTCTCCACCAAAAGATTTCCTGTTGACTCCATGTAACTCAGAGGGACAGATTTGGGGTGGGGGAGGGGGGAGGGAAAGAAAACCCAGGTTGTTAGGTATGCCCAATGTCACCTGAATAAGTAGGAGCAGTATACATATTGCACCGAGTACAAGCAGGGACTCCGGCAACTAACTAAGACAGCATAACTAAAAGGAGAGAGCCAGAAGGTAACACAGGCATGAGGGAGCCCCGGGACATAAAGCAGCAGCCACTACACCGTCAACAAACTCGAGTGAGCAAGCGAGTGGGGACTGACAGCATCCATACATCCCAGTTTACCAAAACACTCTATGTCTGAGGACCCTCCAGATCTACTCCTTTACCTCATAAACACCATTAACAAAAGGCTTGACTAAACAGATATGTTTTCAGCCTAGACTTAAATGCTGAGACTGTGTCTGATTCCCGAACATTACTTGGAAGGCTGTCCCATAACTGTGGGGCTTTGTAAGAAAAGGCTCCGCCCCCTGATGTGGCCTTCACTATACGAGGTACCAGCAGATAGCCTGCACCTTTTGATCTAAGTAGGCGTGGCGGGTCATAGAGGAGCAGAAGTTCACTCAGGTACTGTGGTGCGAGACCATTCAGTGCTTTAAAGGTCAATAGTAGTATTTTATAATCAATACGAAATTTGATTGGGAGCCAATGCAGTGTGGATAAGACAGGCGTGATGTGGTCATATTTTCTAGTTCTAGTAAGGACTCTTGAAGAATTATTAACCCCGCCGACAGTAGTCGGAGGGGTTATTATTTTCACCTGCGTCAGTCTGTGTGTGTGTGTATCTGTCTGTCTGTCTGTCTGTGTGTCTGCAAGATATCTCAAGAACCAATGGATCGATTTGGACCAAATTTTGTACGTGTTGCCAATCACCCAGGAAGGAAACCATTAAATTTTTGAGGTCAAAGGTCAAGGTCATGGCAGAACTTCGAAATTTTCGCCCAATGTATTTTAATAGGGAAAAGGCGGGGTTTGCACTCGAGTGTTCCTGTCTAGTTATTATTATTATTATCATCGCATTTTTCACAAATTGCTCCTGTCATTTCGCCGGTTTGTTTACATTCTAAGCGGAAATGATTTGGTCGGACGTTTTGTATGAAGTTTTTATTTATCAGATTTGCAAAAAATAAAAATGCTCCGTTTCTCAAAATCCAGTGAATGTGGATAGAATAAAAATTATTCCAGTCAATCTCGTTGTACATGGCAGGCTTGTAGTACTCGAGTCATGGACTCGTGCCCTAATTTTAAGGACTTGTGACTCGACTTGGACTTGAGCACTGATGACTCGGACTTGGACTCGGGTTCGTACATTAACTGCATTCGGACTCATAAATTAGAGACGAGGACTCAGATTTTTTTTCTTTATTTTTTGTAACATGCCATAATAATTTGGCATATTTATATATACATAAATTTTTGTACTAATTTGGTGCAAAAATGTCATACCTGTGCGCCTTGGCGCGTGCATCAGGTGGCTCCGGACAGCGTGCATGCCAAGCGGACTCTCACGCATGCTGTAAACGACTCGCACCTGCACAGGATTAAATCGCAATCAGCACACCAATATAAAAACTATGAAAACATGCTTACTTTGCGAAGTATTGAGTTGCGTTGCTGATACATTACCAAGCCTTATTTCCTTGTTTGGGTTCCTGATCCCTGATTTCCTGTTTCTTGTCTTTGATCCTGCCAAGTCTATTGCCGCTTTTCCACTACAAACGCGGCTGAGCCGTGCCGTGCCGAGTCGAGCTGAGTCGAGCTGAGCGGGGCTGTTGGAGTTGCATTTCGACTACAACCGCGCTGAACCGTGCTGGCTGGAAGTGGGTGGACACATTGGGTGGAGTTAGTGAAAGTGGGTGGACGTCACGTGATGTCGTTAAGCAGCGCAAACAGTGACATCAGTGACAGTGGCGGAACAAGTCAGAGCCGGGCCGGGGCCGGGGCAAATGACCGGGCCCTTTATTAAAGCTTATCATAACATCATTTTAGGCTACAAAATGTCCGCAACTGCGGTGTTTACCAATTTCAACACTACCGGGTGCAACTATGTTATTTAGTACATCAAGTCCTTCAAACGAACATGTAACTCAGAAACAAAAAACATTAGGATACTGTACATGGCTCATAATAAAACATCAATAGCCTATACTGCGCACATTATTTGAAGGGCATACGAATGAGCGCTCAGAGGTTGCAACGGTGACAGGAAGAGTCAGAAATAAAAGGAGGGCGGTGCAAACCTCACTGAATGCACTGTGTTTACCAATTTCAACACTACGGGATGCAACTATGTTATTTTGTACATTAAGTCCTTCAAACGAACATGTAACTCAGAAACAAAAAAACATTAGGCGACATACTGTACATGGCTCATAATAAAACATCAATAGCCTACTGCGCGCATTATTTGAAGGGCATACGACGAGCCTTGCGCTCCGCGAACTCGTCCACGATGCTCTGTATGTCACTGATTCAGTGAGCTTTTAAGCGGTAGTCTCACGACCCGAATAGTAAACAATAAACATGGAGGACATGGAGTCGTTAGTGTTGCTGGTCTTGGTGCTGTGGCTTGTTGTCACCGACAACGCCAACAAATACTGGCAAGAGCGTATAGATGAGGCGAGGCGCATAAGGCTTCAGAAATTCTCGTAATTCATAATTCTTCTCCTTCCGGGTTTGCGGTGTTTACAGATCCCAGCGCGCTCGCGGGGCGTGTGTGGGCATGTGAGGACACTCCTCCTCACCAATCAGTGCACAGGGGAGTGTCTGCTCACACCCCCAACCTCAGTCGGCACGGTTTGGCTCGCTTCAGCCCCACTCCAAAACGGTGCGAGTTTTAGGGGCTAAGCAGGGCTGAAACGAGCTGAGTCGTGCTGGTTTTTGGTAGTCGAAACGCGAGCCGTGTCGGGCTGAAGTGAGCTGAAGCGAGCTGAAGTGAGCTGAAAAAGGGTAGTGGAAAAGGGCCATAAGATAGCCTGTTTGTGCCTCGCTCGACCTGTCGTCCGTTTCACCGTTTTACTATTTTGCCTGCCATTCTGGATTGTTTACCATCTTCGCTTGTATTAATAAACACACCTTCTGCACTTACATCCGTCTCCCAACCATCTCTGACAGAATACTTCACACTCCCTGATAAAGAGAAGCACATTCACCTGTTCATACGTCACGTTCAGGAACAAACTAATGTTAATGGCGCTAAAACAGCCACCGTCGAATGGTGCAATTGGAGTCTTGTTCTCGGACTCGACTCAGAATTTTTTTTAATGACTCTGACTTGAACACTGGGGACTCAAGACTGGACTCAGACTCGAGGTTTAGTGACTCGACTACAACACTGGTACATGGCTTATAGCCAACTCGGTCCTACGCACCTCGTTGTCTATCAGCTTATGTACGACTTGATTTAGTGGAATAACTGTTAAATGTCCTGCTAATTATAATCAGGGCTTTGAACCAGAATTTTTTTCCTATTGGTTCGTTCCGAACAGAAACGGAATTTTAACGTTTCCGGTTTTGGGTTCCACCATTAAATAGACATTCCCGAACCAGTTAGAACAAAAAAATTTCGTTCCCGGAACGGTTAATTACATTCCCTGTCAGCTGTTTAACAAATGGCTATAAAATTATATGTCTGTCTCATCCAGCTTAAGCCAAATGTAGGCTAATTCTATTACAACCTTCATTAAATAAGACAAGAAATAATTCAAAACAATTATTTCAAATGTTGGCGATTTGGATTCTCAGTATGTCTTCCCATCTACACAAACAAAAAAAGTGCCAAAAATGAAAGATAATTCGTTTAGTGTGTCACCAAAGGCTAGTCAGGCCCTATGCATTGATAGGCTAACAGAGGTTAACGTCATTTAATGTTCGCGAGCCTCTCATTAACGTGGACAAATATATTGATATCATGTTTGAAATTGACGTTTTTGAATAACGATAGACTGCAATATTTACCTCTTATTTAAGATGTGGAGACGTGATAGTAGTCCACCCTCCCGCTCTCTCCATTCAGTCAGCGAACGTCACACAGGAAGTGAACCCCAGCGGGTCATAGAAACTTGCGCAGGAGAAGAATGACTTTTTTATTTGTAGGCTACGGAAACTTTGAGGAACGAAATAAAAACTGGTATTAACCGGTTACCATTATTTTTAATAAGCGTTTCTGTTCCGGAACATAAAAAATAATAAAGTTTCTGGTTTCGTTTCTGTTCCATGTGAAATAGAAAAAGTTCCCGGTTTTCGTTTTCGTTCCTTGAACCAGTTCAGAGCCCTGATTATAATAGCTATTATATATAACTGTTAAAAGTAAAGTGTAAAAGACAATAAATGAAAATAAAATGGAATGAAAAGGAAATGTAAAATTAGAATGGTAATTATAACTGTAATAACACCATCTGAATGTTTTCTAGCATGACCTGAATGTTCAGTTTGTTACTGCGACTGTCTGACCTTCACAGCACTGTGGGAGAGTCGGAGTTAAACGATTACGATGTAATTACTGCTTCACGTCAGAGTGCTGTACCTGCTTTGTCAGACGTCATGTCTGTAAACGTCTTGCCCTCAAACTCTGAGGTGAAACCCACACACACCCTCGTCCTTTTAGCCCCCTCCCCCACATCGTGACTTCACGTCTGACTCAGTGTCTGTCTGATTGACGGCTCATCGGAGGCGTATTGACGGGCCGTCACTGGACGAGATCCGAGGAGACGGATGTGTCACCATGTATCCCATCTCATCACAGACGCTGTAAGAGATGAGACGTCCTTCTGAGGACGTGGACGAGACGAGGGTGCAACGGAAACCCCCGAGAAGGGAAGAGAGAGGTGCATTCTGGGATTTTACTTCAGGATACTATGGACTGGATCCAAGAGTAAGGTTTTTTTTTTTTAGAGAACAAATTGAACACTGTTATAAATTAGGACATGGTACTGAGGGACGGGGGATGTGGTGGTGGTGGTGATGATAAAGCAATCAAAATTATGATAAATGATGTCATAACACAATTGACTGCAATATCGTGATACCTTTTTTAAATTAATTTATTTATTTTTATTTGTTATTCAATACATTGAACCACAAACTGACTGATTAATTGTGAAATGTAAAAAATTTTTTTCTTCTTTTCAGTGTGAAATATTCTTTATACATATTTTTTTTTATTTTCCAAATAATTTTTTAAATATAAACCTTATGCTCGATTTTATTTTTTCGAGCCGGATAATTTTCAAACATTTTTCCCCCCGTCCGTTTTTCCACCACTGCTGTGTTTCTGGCAGATCGTGAGCAGATCTAGATATCATGATGTGTATTGTGTACTGAATAAATTACAACTTTAAAATGATATTGCAACTTTTTCCTTGTGATATCAGATATTATGTCTCATCTCATCTCATTATCTCTAGCCGCTTTATCCTTCTACAGGGTCGCAGGCAAGCTGGAGCCTATTCCAGCTGACTACGGGCGAAAGGCGGGGTACACCCTGGACAAGTCGCCAGGTCATCACAGGGCTGACACATAGACACAGACAACCATTCACACTCACATTCACACCTACGCTCAATTTAGAGTCACCAGTTAACCTAACCTGCATGTCTTTGGACTGTGGGGGAAACCGGAGCACCCGGAGGAAACCCACGCAGACACGGGGAGAACATGCAAACTCCACACAGAAAGGCCCTCGCCGGCCCCGGGGCTCGAACCCAGGACCTTCTTGCTGTGAGGTGACCACGCTAACCACTACACCACCGTGCCGCCCTCAGATATTATGTTTTTTTTAAAAATATATTCTAATTTTTATTTTTAAATATTACCATTTCCTTAATTATTACATATTGATTTTTTCAAATAATTGCAACTTTTGTTCTTGTGATATCAAGTATTTTGACTTTTTCTTGATATGAATTTATTTTTCGAAATATTACGACTGAAAAATTACGACTTATATCTTCAGATATTACTTGTTTCTTGGTTTTATTTCTTGAAATATTACCACTTTCAAAATAGTATGACTTTATTCTCATGAAATCAGATATTACGATTTTTTTCTGATTTTTTTTTTCTCTAAATATTACGACTTTATTCTTGAAACGCTGCAAATTTTTTTCTTATCGGATATTATGACTATTTTCTCAAAATATTACAACTTTATTTCTGAAATATTACGACTTTTCTCATGATTGTAGTACGCCCCTGATGTGGGTGGAGTACTGAAGCATGGCAGGTGGGAGATTCACACACACCTTTATATTTTTGTTGCTTTTCAGCTTCATTCACTTGCTTACTACACACACACACACACACACACACATGTTCTGGTCGGGAGAGTTCCCTTCTCTTTGCTCTCTCCCTCCTTTTTTATCCTCCACCATCACTGCAACACACACACACACACACACACACACACACACACACACACACACACACACACACACACACACACACAACATTAACCAACAACAGGTGTATTGACTTTGCCACTCACCTTCCCCGGGCCCCGCCCTCCATTCACAAACCGCCGCTTGGCCACACCCCTGCTGCCACACAGATATTACGTTTTGTTTTTTCTCCATCATATTTCTTGAAACATTGTGACGTTGTTATTTCTCAAAATAGTACGACCTTATTCTCGTGATATCAGATATTATGAGTATTTTCTCAGAAAATGACTTTATTCTCAAAACATTGACTTTTTTTTAAATATCAGATATATTTTTCTTGCAATATTTCAAGAAAAAATCACAACTTTTTCTTTAAATATTCCAACTGTTTTCTCTTATTTCTCAAATTATTACAACTTTGTGAAACACTGCTCTATTTTTCTCATAATATCAGATATTCTAATTTTTTCCTTGAACTATTACAACTTTACTATTGAAATATTACAAATTTATCCTCGAAATCATCTCTTGGTTTTTGAAACAGTGGCCCATGGTTGGATTTTTTCTATTTTTTGGGGGGGTAAAACCTCAATCTTCTTTCTCTCTGCCTGCCAGAACTTTCTTATTAGCCCTTTTGGCATGTCTGAATAATTAATCTTTCCTCTGAAACCAGTTTAATAAGACCTCCTGGTGTTGTGTGGATTTTTTTATCTTTTGAGACGGAGCAGTGATGGTGATGGAGCTCTGGACTCCTCCTTTAAGACCGATGCTTGTCGTCTCATGCAGTCCTGAAGACAGACGGCGGTCTCGGGCAGCTTGTCCTCTTCTCCCACACAGTCAATAGAGTTCGAGTGACTTCTAAATGCCCTTTGAAAGGCTGTGATTGTGTGTGAGAGACAGCAACACAAGCAAATGTACTTTTAGTTCATAATATTTGCTCTCACGTCTGTAAAATCTGTCCTCTATTGCATCAGAGCAGAGAGAAATAGTTATTTCAGAGGACAGTCTGGAACAGGGAGAGTCTGGAACCTTTCACATGATCACTCCACACACACATCATATAAATGTATGCAAATCACATTTACGTGACACATGAGAAGTGTTTGAATGTGGCAGCATGTTGCAGCGCTGCTGAATGTCAGAGGTGTATAATCACTTTAGCTCTCTGTCCCTCCCTCACTCCTTCCTCTCCCTCGTTCTCTATTGGATTTTCCTATTTGTTTACCTGCTTCGCCTCTGGAGACTTGATGATAAAACAGTAAATGAATCAGCCATGTGGGTTACTAATAGACTCACTCGGGTCCCGGAGGCCTCTGGGAGCCACTCAGAAGTTAATCGAAAATCTAATGAGGTTCTTTTTTTTTTCTTCCCCCTTTCATATATTGTTTTGGTCCATCACTAAGGAACCACGCTGTAATCCAGGCAGGAGTTATAATCATCTCTTAACAAGATTATGACTCGTACAAGACTTTGCACCAAACTGTTTAAAGGGATACTCAGAAAGGTTCCAACGTCAATTCTGTTTACAGAACCTGCAGAGTCCATGTGACGACCACAAACATTTCCTGGGCTGTTTTTGTTACGTTTACATAATCAGGGTTACTGTTATCGTTAGTGATTTATTTCCCTGTAACAGCATTTTATTCCATATTGTATACGGGTCATTCTAGAATTCAGGGTACATTTCATGTCTCAGATACCCCTTTTCCACCAAATCAGTTCCAGGGCTGGTGCTGGTTCACAACTCGTTCAACTTGCGAGCCGGCTGAGAACCAGTTTGCTTTTCCATAGCTCGGGGTGCTAAGGGGAGCCACGTCATTACGTCATTGTATACGTCAGTTATGTCGCTGCATTTGCATAAACCTTGGTGTGAACATCGAAGCAACAACAACATGGAGGAGAAGAAGCAGCAACAACAATAATAATGGATGACTTTGCGTTTGTACAGCTGCTGCTTCTCATCGCTTAAAAATGGCGACCTTTCGCGGTCTTGCTATTGTTGTTGGTCTCAACAACTCCGCCCCCCCCGACGTAAGCGGTTCTTTCTTCTGGCCCAGCAGAGAGTTGGTGCTAGCCTGGAACCGGTTTTTCTGGCCCCAGAGCCAGTTCTTTGTCAGTGGAAACAGAAAACCCGGTTCCAAACTAAGCACTGGCCCCAAACCAGCCCTGGAACTGCTTTGGTGGAAAAGGGGCAAGAGATAAACCTTTTAGAATTTTCCACAAAATAAATCTTATTATGACAAGCTTACACCAATAGCGATGCTTGATGTACATTTTAGACCCGATTTATCCATAAAACATTAACTAAATGACCCCCACCCCTCCCCCCACATTACTGGCCGTCTTCGACTCCTGATTCATCCATTCGACTCCAATAAACAGGAAGTGATTCAGTCGAACAATCTGTTTTTTGGAGCTTATTCTATTCACTGTTCTAAAATCAATTGCATAGAAAGTCTATTTTCTGTATTATGTGAAAGTTCAGTAAGAAAAATAATAAAAAAATTTTAACGCATCCCAATCTTCCTGTCAACTCTGTTTATAAACCCGCATAAAATCCACAAAGACTTTTAATAATCCGCATGACACCTGCACTGAGTGATGTCACTTCCTCTGGCGGGAAACTTCAGAAAGGCAGTGAGGTAATGTTATGTTTCTTCTCTCATTAATTTGAACAAAATGTTGAGGATTTTACACCGACAGTAGGTTAATTATTCGTCAACTCCTGTTTTTGTGATATTGGAGTGACTCGCTCATTAGAAAAACCAAAAACACAATAATATGATTGAAATCCATAAAATTCTGTTTTTATACATGCCATGTGCTAGCTAGTTTGAGGTTAGCATGTGGAGTTAAGAGACAAAATGGTGGAGAACGTCAACTCTGTTATCGTCAGTTCTGTTAATGGATCGCCCAGTTTGGCGATAACAGAGTTGACGACGACTGACCGAGTCGGCACTTGAAATGCACCCACAATCAGAGAATGGGGCATAAACCACAGAAATTTGTCAGCAGTAAAACATTTAAGTAAAGGACGACATGTCATACTTTTTTATTTATTTATTTATTTATTTTTAAAATCTGGTTATAGTTACCTTTAATGTTGTGAGACATCCATAAAACAAGTTAGTTCCTGTTGTGAGTTTTGCTGTTGAAGCGATAAACAGTCATGCCCTCACCAGCCTCCCTTATTTCTCTCTCAAGGTTGATTTGAGAACAAACAAAAAGACAGAAAAAAACGCAGCTCGTCATGTTACGGAGAAACCTCAGTGTAAACTCTTGTAGAAAACCTACTAACCGTAAAGTTCTGACAGTGGATACTCCTTCCATCAATGTTAAATAAACAAATAAACATCTCCTTAAAGAAAGCTTTGTAATGTCGTAATATTTTTTAACAATTATTCCACAAAATTGAGTCGTAACGTATATGAGCTGAGAACCGAGAGACACGTCGCACCGAGTTGTCTATAAGCCATATACTGAGGCTACATCCACACGACAACGGCAACGAGATTTTTTTTTTTTAAATATCGCGTCCACATGGGCAACGGATCAGTAAACTATCAGGTACATATGGCAACGCAGCGCTTGCTGAAAACGATGCAATACACATGCCACACCTCTACGTGCGCTGTAAGATGGTCCCATCGGAGACACCAGAACAATAGAAGAAGTAGACGCATGCGCATAAACCCCTTCTTCTGTAGCATTAGCCACATAAAGTTTTGATTATTAATCAGTAGCGTAAAACGAAAGACGCGGAAAGAGGAATGAACGGGGGTAGATGGAAGCCGGTGCGCCAACATTCTGATATCCTCCAGAATTCTTTAATGGTCCGGAATAAATTGAATGCTACACATTGATGGATTACTTTGTTCTTCTACGCCCTTTTTGAGGAATGTATTGTCGGACTTAAACCAACATCTGAAGAGGTGAGATCGCTCCTTTTTTTTCCCCCCCATTTTTGCTGGCGGGATTGTTTTTGTTTTTGGAAAGCGCACGGGCGGTGCGCGGTTTGGTTATACTGCTTCCGCAGTGTTTGGACTAAAGACTCTGCCCTAAGGGCTATTCTCTCTCTCTCTCTTTCACTTTGCACCATTACACAATAAATATTCACAGTGAAAATATTTTGTAAGCGCGTTTCATGAACCAAGTTATAGGATTTGTTGACAACTTGCATCGAGTTCGTTACACTTCTACCCGGCGTGAAGCACTCACAGTCATGTGGTTGTGATGTCATCATAAACAAATCCGTTCTACTCATCCAGGTGACTTCGCAACGGCGCCGTTGCCAGATTTTTCCACTCTGGAACCCGTTCTCAAAAGATTTTGTTTTGGGGCACCCAAAACGCCGGTGCCGTGTGGACGCCAGGCCGAAACGATAAACAATTTTATCAGATTAACCTGAATCCGTTGCCGTGTGGACAGGGTCGAAGAGACTGAGTAGAATAATTGTTTTATATTATCCACATTCACTGGATTTTGAGAAAAAAAAGAGCATTTTTATTTTATTTATTTTTGCAAATTCGATAAATAAAAACTTCATACAAAACATCCGACAAAATCATTTTCACTTAGAATGTAAACAAACTGGCGAAACGACAGGAGCAATTTGTGAAAAATGTGATGATAATTATTGAAAAAATAAAAAAAGAATACGTTCCAACCATCAAATACTTTCATTTCATATTTTGTTGCTTTTTTAAAATTTTTTGTGGTTTTGTTTTCAAGTAGAGTTTTTATTTATTTATTTTTTGTAAACCAACCTTGGTTGGTTCAGCAACACGTTCCACCATTTTGTTTTTCTCTATTCACGGTATATGAGCTGATATCCTAGTAGTAGAGTAGCCAATCAGAGCATGCGATTGCTCATATCCAGTGAATATGGATAGAATAATACTTTTTTTATCTATTTATAGTTACTTTGAAACAAGTTAGTTCTGATTATGACTTTTGTTTCAAACAGTTGTTCTTTGTTTGTTCTCTCTCTTTTAGTTAATGCGTCAAAAAACAAGCAAAAAAGCATATTGTCATGTTCTAAGAAACTGCAAAATCAAAACACTTAGGATCTCGTATCGTGAAACTTACTGACTGTTACCGAGCACTGACACTGTAGCCTCCTTCCATGAGTGTGAAATAAACGTCTCTTAAAAGAAAGTTTTGTAATATTTGCCATGCAGTATTTTTATCCATTTATAGTTACCTCGAAACAAGTTAGTTCCTATTATGACTTGTTGCAAACAGTCGTTCTATCCTCAGGCTTTCGGTGTTCTCTTTCTTTAAGTTAATAAGTCAAAACAACAACAACAAAAGCATACTGTCATGTTTTAATAAACTGCAAAATCGAAACACTGAGGATCTCATGTTGTAAAACTTCCTGACTGTTACCAAGCACTGACACTGGAGACTCCTTCCATGAGTATTAAATAAACGTGTCCTTCCAGAAAGCTTTACCACATCAATGTCTCCCAGCAATTGAATAAAATTTGCTTTGTGTAATCCGTTTATTACTGTATTAGTCTTAGATTATGTGGCACGTCTGCCGTACAAGCCCCTGTGAAAGAGCTGTTGCTAGAGAAACGATGAAAGTCTCACTTCTTTTACAGCTGGAACAATTCGGCTGTTCTAGAAGATGAAGCGAGATCTTGTGACCAATCAGAATCGAGAATTCAACGGAGCTGTGGTAGAAAGGAAAATAACATCTGCTTGGATTAGAAGTGAGTTTGGAGTAGGGAAGCAATGATTAGAGAAGCAGCTTTGGGACCAAAAGGTTGCTGGTTTGATTCCCTGGACCAGCAAGAATGGCTGAAGTGCCCTTGAGCAAGGCACCTCACCCCAGGCTGCTCTGGATATGTTATACGTCGCTCTGGGTAAGAGCGTCTGCCAAATGCCGTTAATGTAATTGTAATTTCTCAATTTGGGAAATGGTGTCAAAATTCTTTTCCTTGGTAATCATACTTCTACGGATGTGGATAGAGATTCAGTTAAAAGAAATGATGAAGCATTCCTTTACATCTGCTTATATCTTCCATTAATGCGCCTTATGATACTACTTCATGCATATTCAATACTCATTAATAGCTCATTAGAATTTTCTTAATGTATTCAACATCATTAAATCAGATGGTGTTTTAGCCATGTGTTGCAGTGCTGCTTTGCCCCTACCTTCCCTTTCTCCTTCGGTTTCTTTCTCTATCTCTCTCTCAATCACAGTCTAGATGTGGTGTGCAGATGGCTGGTGGTCAGGTAAGACAACACCTGGGAAAATCACCCGGACCCTTCTCATTATGCTGTCCGATGGCGACGGTGAGGCGTGCGCTAATCAGAGCCTATTTTCAGCTCCCCAGCCTGCGTTCCAGGACATCAATCACCGAACAGCCGCTCCACTTGAAATGATCTCTGTCTCACACTATTACCTCAGCAGTCGATGGTGCTGAAGCAAGGGAGTCAAATTGACACCAGTTTCGTATCATTTCCGAAGCTTGCGGAAGCTGTTATTAGATTTGTACAAATTGGCCTTATTAAGAAATTAACTTGTTGAATCAAAAACACCAAATCGTAACCACAGGTGATGGATTTGATGCAGAAAATAATGCCTGTATAGAGTATTCCTGTGGTGAAAATAATAGATTGCAGGAACGTCATTCCTTAAATAGATCTGAACGTTACATTTCAGGCATTTAGCAGGCGCTCTTATCCAGAGCGATGTACAACATACCCAGAGCTGTCTGGGGAGCAGGTGGGGGTTAGCGGTCTTGCTCAAGGGCACATCAGCCATTCCTGTCGGTCCACGGAATCAAACCAGTAACATTTTGTTCCCAAAGCTGCTTCGCTAATCATTAGGCCATGGCTTCCCCCAATTACACAAATGAGACAAATATCATACTTGGTTGGTTATTTATTGAGGGAAACTATCCAATATTACATGCATGTGAGTGGCAAAAGTATGTGAACCTTGGCTTTCAGACCCCCTTGTGCAGCAGTAACTCATTTCTGGTAACTGTGGATCAGATCCTGTACATTGGCTTGGGGGAGTTTAAGCATCATCTCTGGGATGTTGATGGGTTTCCTCACATGAACTGCTTGCACAACGTTTCTCTTAGACTAAGATCAGGAGTTTGACTTGGCCATTCCAAAACATTAATATTCTTCTTCTTTAACCATTTTTCTGTGGTTAGGGTCATTGTCTTGCTGCATGATCCACTTTCTCTTGAGATTCAGTTCATAAACAGATGTCCTGACTTTTTTTTTTTCAGAATTCACTGGAATAATTCAGAATTTGTTGTTCCATCAATGATGGCAAGCCATCTTGGCTTAGATGCAGAAAAACAGGTCCAAACCATCATACTACCACCACCATGTTTCACAGATGGGATAATGCTTCTCGTTTAAACCAAGAAGTTCTATTTTTCCCCCTAATAGCCTTCTGGCTTATCCAGACACTCTTATCCTGAGTGACGTACAACATACCCAGAGCAGTCTGGGGTTAGGAGCCTTGCTGAAGGGCACTTTAGCCATTCCTGCTGGTCCAGGGAATGAAACCAACAACCTTTTGGTCTCAAAGCTGCTTTTCTAACTATTCGACCCTGGCTTCCCCATGTTCAACCACTCTCGAAGAAGCCTTTATTTGTTACTTGTCCTTTACAGTGAAATTCTTTCTTGGTATATTGCAGTTTGTTAGGAATCTGGGGTCCGGGCACAGGGTTGGCTCTGACACAGTACCCGTGGAGCAGAGAGGGTTAAGGGCCTTGCTCAAGGGCTTGAAAGTGGCAGCTTGGCAATACCAGGGCTTGAACTCACCCTCTTCTGACTAGTAACCTAGAGACTTAACTGTTGAGTCACTGAGTTTCCTTACCAAGTTTTGTCTTGATGAGATGCTTTTGTCAGAGCTAATTGATAGAGATAAATTTATTGTTTGTTGGCATGGACCTGCCTTAATCACAGTCCATACATTTTCCACAATATTGAAGTCAGGACTTTGAGAAGTCCTTTCCAAAATCTCAGTGTTAGTCTGTCTTATCCATTCCACAACCAGCTTTGATGTGTTTTGCCCAGTGTTGTAGTCAAGTCACTAAACCTCGAGTCTGAGTCCAGTCCACAGTGTTCAAGTCCGAGTCGTTAAAGAAAATTTAGAGTCAAGATCACTATTGATCTGAGTCGAGTCTGAGGCTACATCCACACGACAACGGCAACGAGATGTTATTTAAAAAAATATCGCGTCCAAATGGGCAACGATCAGTAAAATATCAGGTCCATATGGCAACGCAACACTTGCTGAAAATGATGCAATACACATGCCACACCTCTAGGGGCGCTGTAAGACGGTCCCTTCGGAGACACCAGAACAATAGAAGAAGTAAGGACGCATGCGCATAAACTATTATGCGCGAGACTTCATATTAGCCACAAAGTCAGGAAAATCTGTTCGTAAAATTACATTATAATGACCAAATACAATGAAAAGTATTTTTCCAGTCTCACCTGTGAAAGGTAATCCCATGTGATCTCGTTTGGACGGCAAACCTGTTGGTACAGTTAAACGCACCTAATTTTTATTCTCCGCTTTGACCTATCCAATATGGCGGCGAGAATGAAATATGATTCTACGCGGAAGGCGGCGTCTTTAATGGTCCGGAATAAATTGAATGCTACACGTTGATGGATTAATTTGCTCTTCTACGCCCTTTTTGAGGAATGTATTGCAGGACTTAAACCAACATCTGAAGAGGTGAGATCGCTCCTTTTTTTCCCTATTTTTGCTGGCGGGATTGACTCTGCCGTAAGGGCAGAGTCTCTCTCTCTCACTCACTTTGCACCATTACACAATAAATATTCACAGTGAAAATATTTTGTAAGCGCGTTTCATGAATCAAGTTATAGGATTTGTTGACAACTCGCATTGAGTTCGTTACACTTCTACCCGGCGTGAAGCACTCACAGTCATCTGTTCTACTCATCCAGACGACTTCACAATGGCAACGTTGCCAGATCTTTCCACTCTGGACCCCGTTCTCAAAAAGATTGCGTTTTGGGCACCCAAAACGCTGGTGCCGTGTGGACGCCAGGCCTAAATGATAAGCAATTGTATCGGAGTCACCTGAATCCATTGCCGTGTGGACAGGGCCTGAGAACAAGACTCCAACCACACCATTTGATGGTGGCTGTTGCTGCTTTTATGTGAAACCGTCTCTGCTACTGTGTTGGACTAACGTTACTGCTTGACTGCCCTGTTTAAGTTAACAGGCTACAGATAAAAAGCTTGTTCATCGCTCAGCAAGCCCTGCCCACTATCAACAGGGCAAATAACATGAGAGAGGGTTAACACTAGCTAGTTCATCGCTCAACAGAGCAATGAACATAGCATGTCACTTCCTTCTCTGCGTGGAGTCTTGCCAAAAGACGATTGAAGTTCGAGGTTGTCCCCGTCATCTCCTCGATAGTTCTTCTACATATGGAACACATAGCAGTGCATTTTTTCCCACTGCACGAGAAGTCTGTATAAGCAAAGCGGACAATCCTAGGGGCGTCTCTCCAGGTGTTTTAGCGCCATTAACGTTAGTTTGTTCCTGAACATGACGTATGAACAGGTGAATGTGCTTCTCTTGCATGAAATTAGTATAACAATTACTGTAGATATAAATGTGAAATTATTATGGCATGTTACAAAAAATAAAGAAAAAATCAGAGTCCTCATCTCCAATTTACAAGTCCGAATGCAGTTAATGTTCGAGTCCAAGTCTGAGAAATCAGTGCTCAAGTCCAAGTCAAGGCACGAGTCGGATTTGAGTCCGAATCCTGGACTCGACTACTACAAGCCTGGTTTGGGGTCATTGTCCCCATGGTGTTGGAAGCCCCAACTGTGTCAACCATTTGAGTTGATGGTTTGAGGTTAAGCTGAAAATGTACGGTATGGCTTTAAATAGGAAAACTGTTTACTGTGCTTTACTTCTTTCCCTTGTTACTCCTTTTACTCCTCTTTCAGTGAACATAGTAAGTGCTATTCTGAGAAATTTCAGGAACCCACGTTGACTATTTTTCTCAATGAGAATACATCACGTTGTACTGCAGTGCTCTTTCAGTCCTGTCTCTCCCCTCCTCCTCGTCCTCCTTCCTTCTCCTCCTGCGACTCTCTTTTACTCCAACACATACATTCACACACTTATAGTCTCATTTCACACACAGCTTGTGTGTGTGTGCGTACGGTATAAGGCAGAGCGAGAGCAGGTGGTGCGTTATAATTGTTTTCTGCAAGCCTGAGACAATGAGTTGATTTTATTTTTTTCTGGAATTTTCTTTGTATCGTTTTGAACTTCCCTCAAGCTCACTGCTGATTTATCTCCTGAAATTTCATACCTCACCTGCACAATGATCAGCCTTATTGTGGGTGGTAGAAAAGGGGCAACTGGACTTGCTTGAAGATTCTTGAAAACGTTTCACCTCTCATCCGAAAGGCTTCCTCAGTTCTGTCTGACTAATAGGGAGTATCAGATATTTATCCTCTCATGGATCAGAATCAGAATTCTGATGACAAGCTCATCTAAGGTGTCGTTGAGGCATCATGTTGATGTGGGCCACTGGAGGCTGGGTGTGAACGGCGAGCCATTAGGGTGATCAAAGGATTCCCCGTTAGGGTGATCAATGGAAAGCTGACTTTCCCGTTAGGGGTTGAATCCTTTGATCACCCTAATGACTCGCCGTTCACACCCAGCCTCCAGTGGCCCACATCAACATGATGCCTCAACGACACCTTAGATGAGCTTGTCATCAGAATTCTGATTCTGATCCATGAGAGGATAAATATCTGATACTCCCTATTAGTCAGACAGAACTGAGGAAGCCTTTCGGATGAGAGGTGAAACGTTTTCAAGACTCTTCAAGCAAGTCCAGTTGCCCCTTTTCTACCACCCACAGTTTTACTATGACCTGGATGATTGAGAATCTTCATAGACATGATCAGCCTTATCTTTTTCACAGTGACATAACATGCCAACTTTTGCCATCATACCCATTATTATGCATGCATTTTCCTCAGAAAACTCCAAAGACAGAGCGTTCATTAACAGGAGGCGTATCGGGGCGTCGTCAATATGCCGCTGGTGTTACTGAGTGCATCCTTGTGGAACATTGGTATAGGGAAAGAGTGAGATTACCGGAGCTTTACTTTTGAGTTATTAATGTTTTTCATGAGCTTCTGGGCAGCGTTTTATCCTCCAATCTTACATTTTACTCCATTGCCTCCTGAGAGAGCTAATATCAGTCTAAAAATGCTAATGAAAGTTCTTAGTTCTTTCCCATTTTTTTTTCTTTTTTTCCACAAAACTTACATGACTTATTAAGGGCTTTTTGTTTGGAAATGGTTTTATCGGATTTGTGCTTGTCTCAGTCCAGGGCTCCAAAACTAATATATTTTGCCTTTGTGTTCCATTGTGGATGAAGGACAAAAAAGAGGTGGATCAATAAAGAAGAGAGAAGCTTGGTGATTCATCGTGAGTTATGGAGATTCGTTTCGTCCTCTGAGCCCTTGTGCCTTGAACCCCTTTACTGAGGGCTTTCCTTTCACAAAAGGTTCAGATTGAAATCCTTTAGGAAGCTAGAAAGTTTAACTATCCAAAGATCCATCATTCTTCTTCTTCTTCTTCTTCTTCTTCTTCTTCTCAAATCCATCAGTATCAAGGGTATCAAGTTCAAAACTAGCATGACCAGATGCAAACAGACCAAATGTGGCACAAATAGTAAGTTTGTGAGGGGCAATATGAGACATGATACCAAATCCTTGATTAGCTCATCTGTCCATAAGGCCGGTGAGCTGTTGCCATAGTGTGGCATCTGTTATCCATCCAGCGTCCACAATTCAGTTAAATCGTATCTCCTCTGTCAGTTCTCCACGGATTTCTGTTCCGATTGTTTTGTTTGAAAGAACTCATCACTCTGCACCAGGGGCGATTTCTCAGAGACAACAAGGGAAGCCGAGCTTCCCCTAAAATTCTCTCCCCAAACTGCGGCGTCTATGACGTTGAATTCTCATTAAAACAATAACTTGCATAACATAATATATGCCCAAGATTGTATTTATGTTCATAACTATCCTGTAACTTATTTGAGTGATGTCTGACAAACTTGCAGTTCACTACGAGAATCACCTTTGCTGCCAGGCTGTAACCTTTCTTATTTCAATGGGCTCTATGGACTGGCAGCAGTGTTGCCAGATTGGGCGGTTTTAAGTGCATTTTGGCGGGTTTTGAATATATTTTGGGATGGAAAACGTCAGCAGTATCTGGCAACACTGACTGGCAGCCGGGTATCCGTTGCAGTCTACGAGACGGCTCTGAACAGCCAATTTCGGCTAGTTGTTATTGGTTAAAATCAACAAAATCGTCACTTCCAGGGAAGCCGGGCTTCTCTGGGACTAAACGAGACAGTGGGAGGGACAAGAAGCCGGGCTGATAAAGGATTATTGGAGGTAGTGTTTGAAAGACATGAGGAGGGCGGTACTTCGGCGAGGAACACGGAAGTATGATCAGTCAGTCCCTAGCGGATGTCGAGAAAGTGTAATCGTGTGCCAAAGTGCTGTCCGAATTTCTTTTCATATAAACGTTTCTTCTCATTGATGTCTCTGTACATTACTCTGTAAATAAATGTAAATATTACTCGTTGTGCTCCGTTAACTTTCATCCATTCTATCAGTTTGATCATTCGTGAATTCACTCGTTTATTTCATTTGTAGTTCAATCTGGTTGTAGGCTAGCTTGAGCCTTATTGGGATCTGCAGTGCTAGCTGCTAACAGAAATTGGTGAAGTCTCTGGAAAGCACAACCAGCTGGTATGACAGGGTCACAGACCATTTTCTGGAAAAGGAGCGGAGGGCAGAATTTGTGTATAAATAGTGTTCATGTTCATGAATCTGAAGTGTGTATATTGTTCAGTAATGTTAAGCGAATGGTGGGCTCTGTGTTATAGGTTATACCTGGATATAATATTCAAGGTTCTGTGTGTTGCATAGCCTACCTGGTTATGAATTTCCAGACTGTGTTGCAGAAGATGTTCAAGGATGTGTTGCACAGCTGGGTGTTGTGTTAAAGACTCTGTGTTGCATATCAGGGTAAGATGTTCAAGGCTCTTCGTTGAATAGCCAGTGATTTTTGGATGTTTGATATTTTTGATTAAGGATATGAGGCACTAGCCTGGCAAGCCAGACTATAACATGAAATGTACAAGCAAAAATACTTTCTGCCACTAGGTAGGGTTGTCGAGTTCACTGTGCTAATGGGGCACACTTTTCTATGCTTTGATATCCGGCCTACAGGTTTTACGATGAATGCGTAAAATGGGCTTCCCCTGTTTTAAAAACCAGCAGCCGCCACTGCTCTGCACAAGACTTGGGCATTGTTTTCTCTCTCTTTTTTTTTTTTTTTTTGATAATGAGTAGGCCAAATTAACACATTTTCCAGGCCTCTCACTAGAATTGTATCTCTTCTCGCAATTCTCACCCGATTTCAGTTCTGATCGATGTTTTGGGTAGATCTTCCCTTGAGGAACAAAACTTGATCGTTTATTTGTTGATTTACTTGCTGTAAACAATTTGTTTACAACTTTATTTTCAGTTAAATCGTATCTCCTCCATGAGTTCTCAGTGGATTTCAGTTCTGATTGTTTTATTTGAAAGAGCTCGTCCTTCTGCACAAAACGTGCTCATTGTATTGTCAATGTTTTGCTAAGAAATTAGTCATTAGGTCAACTTAACACATTTTCTTCTGACTAGAATTGTATCTCCTCTCTCACTGATCATGCAAATCCAGTTCTGATCGATGTTTTGGGTACTTGGAGAACAAAATTTAGTGCTTTGTTGATTTTCCTGTTGTAAATAATTTGTCGTGGAGGTTGGTCCTCTCTCACATCGTCACATTTCAGTTCTATTTGATGTTTTGGTCGTCATGGTTGTTTTGATTGCAGGCCAGATGAGCCACTACATCCTTGACATTCTGGTTTGATGTCTGAATAAGAAACATTTGCATTCTGCCTTTCAGCTCATGAAATCCTATCCTTTTGTCCTCTAGTTGATTCGACAGCACACCAGTTTGGCCACAAATGATAGAGACTACAGCTTTTGCCATATGAAAGATATGGTGAGTACAGTGCTGTTTGTCATCTCAAAGGAACACTCAGTTTGTAACATATCTTTATTGACAGACATCCAACATGCATTGGCCATTATAGGACCATGAAAGGCAACTGTCCTTAAACAAAGCAACAGGTATCATGCAGCTCAAGTCTCTCAAGTTATACTCCTAACCAAATCTCACTACAACATAAATAAGGCACAAAATAATATATAAAAAGCAAAAAATTAAATGCAATTTTTTTTTATATCAAACCGAAGTCTCTGTTGGTTGAATAGTATGGTCAGAAGCAGTGGCGGCTGGTAGTCTTTCAAACAGGGGAGGCTGGTCGGTTACGATATTTCCAGATTTTAAAAGAAAAAACATCAATTTTGCCCATACTCTTGCCTCTGATCTGGCTGATTGTTGGCAGCGTCACAAACTGTGAAATAACAGGTTCTTTTGGCCCATTAGCCTACTGTCCAATATACATGATGGTGGTGTTGGGGGGGTATATTTTAACATTTTATATTTTAAAATTGTGGCATGTTGTTTAAAAATTGATCATTATTGAAAGCAGCTCTTTGTCAGGAACCTCAGCAGTAGAGCTGGGTGCCACACATTTCATTCAATGACACTTTCCCTATATTTTACTTATTTTGACTGAGAAATGTTTTATTGACAATTTTGATAACCCTTCACTTTTAATCCAGGTCTGTAGTGTGAAATGTTCTCGACTGTGTTTTTGTTTAAAAATGTTTTCCAAATTGTAGCTGTGTTTAATTCATATCCAGAAAAATATATATTCCAATATAATATACTCAGCATAAACATTTTAAATAGATTCTATATTTTTGGTCCATCCATGACATATTACTAAAGTAGCCTATTTACTGTTGTTGATGTGGGTCACTTGCTGTTAGCCAATTCACTTTCTCGTACCAGGAGAGCTGAAAGGAACGAGTATTATTCCCTACCTTTTTCACCAAGTCAATTTGAGGTGTTGGTCTACCCTGCTCTTTAATTTTTTCCTCGAAAGGAAGACTGGCAAATGGCTTCGCCAAAATTAAATCAGCAATGCTTGGCATCTGTGCGCAGCTTTCTTGCTAGCTGACTAGCCCCCTCAAGTTCAAGTTCAGTCACTCAAATAAACGAAATTTCTGGAACTAAAATAGCAAACTTGACAACACTATATTTACACTTTATTTACAATGAAAATATATACAAACTAAAAAAGCTGGTAGAAACCGTATGTAATGAATGAAATCGAAATGTAAGCTGATCTCTTACAATACACCACAGCACTTGCGAATCCGCATGGGACTGAACTGAAATTCACCGCTGCCTGTCTATATTTGAAACGAGCTGTCAATCAAAGAAAATATCCGTCCGCTTTCACCAATCACCAGTCTCCTCGCGGAAACTGCCATGTCCCTCCCATGTGAGGCTGGGAGTCCTTAGGTGGGCAAGCGCAGAGCTCCCAAATGCCATTGAAGTGCACTGAGGCTGGGCTGCATCGCGCTGTCACGAGGGGGAAAAACTCACACACACATTAGGCGAACTGGGGAAAGTTATAAGGGAATGATTTCGCACTGTAGTGGGTTGAGCACATATATTTCTATGATTCTGGATCTGAAATAGCAATGTTATAAGGTCGGCTATAACATAAGCCTAGCGCAATTCATCCTACACGATGTTCGTCATTTTTAGAGGAGGCTGAGCCTCCCTCGCTGTCTTAGAGCAATCGCCCGTGGTCAGAAGGATAAAAAATTTTTTAAAAATAATAATAATAATTTTAACTTGTTGCCATCACCACAATTAGTTGCCAACAGGCCAAAACAGTCTATTCTCTCTTTTGGAGAGCGCTTGGCCAAAACACAGAAATACACCAACCAAATATTTAAATCTAGCACCACACTGAAGGCCAAAAATTCTATTTTACACTCTCTAAAAAAAACCCCACAAGTTGGCCTAGTGGTTAGCGTGTCCGCCTCTTGATCAGGCGATCGCGAGTTCTATTCACGGTCGGGTCATACCAAAGACCATCATAAAAATGGAACCTACTGCCATCTGGCAAGGCACGATGCAATACAGATGCGAGTGGGGAGTCAAACTCTCGTGGTTACCAGAGGACCCGCCCTCCACTGTAACCCTAGCTATGTAGTAGATGAGAGGCCGAGGGCTACGGAAATGGAGATCGGTGCCGCCCTGTGCACCATGTGGTGTGGGAAGGGACTTTGACACACTAAAAAGACTATTCACCTTATCTTAGCTGTTCTTCTTAAATATATACTTTTTATTTGACTGTGTCGCTTCCATTCCTTCAGTGCCTTCATGTGAAATGAAAAAACTGTTTTGACAAAGACTATGGAACACATTTTGAGAATCCCCGTCCACCGGCCTCACCCAGGAATATGTCGCAACCTATTCTTTACAAAATAACATTTTCTTTTCTTAGTGGCCGTTATGTCACTTAATAGCTTTTACATTAATATCTGCAAAGTTTCTACAAATTTTTTTTTTGTGAAGTAGCAGAGGAGTTCACTGGCTCCACATCTGTACACTTCCCTTACTCCTATTTATGACTGTTTTGTTGTTCTTTTCTCAGGCATTGGATGAAAGCCAGGCTTTTAAAGAAGCTTGGCTATGTTGCATTTATATGAGCCAGGATGCTGCTTTTGACATAATGCTATTCAACAGTAGAAACTATAAGAATAAGGAGAAACCATGCTGCAATGGCATAAGCAGCTCATGTGCTGGGTGGGTTAAAGAAAACAACATTCTTGTTTCTGACAAAAACCAAATGACCATTGGAACTGCAGAATGTTATTGCAATATGCAGGATGTGGGACCAAAGATCAAAATACTGTGCAGTACAATGCAAAAGCAAAAACAAATAGCGGTCACCCTATTCAAAACCTTTGTCTAGAATCTGTAAAAGGAAGAAAAACCTTTAAGGGTTCTATGTAGAATCCAACAATAAGGGTTTTCCTTTCACAAAAAGGTTCATAACTTACAACTCCATTTCCAAAAAAGTTAGAACGCTCTGTGAAATATAAATAAAAACAGAATGTAATGATTTGCAAATCATGGAAACTACTGTATATTGACCATTGAAAATAGTACAAAGGCCATTGAAAATAGTACAAAGACAACATATCAAATGTTGAAACTGAAATGTATTGTTTGAAAAATATATGCTTGTTATGAATTTGATGTCAGCAAGACATTTAAAAAAAAAAGTTGGGACAGGGGCATGTTTACCACTGTGTTGCATCACCTCTACTTTTAACAGCACTCTGTAAATGTTTGGGAACTGAGGAGACTAATTGTTGTAGTTCTGAAAGAGAACTGTTGTCCTATTCTTGCCTGATATAATTTCAGTTACTCAACAGTTCGGGGTCTCCTTTGTCGTATTTTAGGTTTCATAATGCCCCAAATATTTTAAATGGGAAACAGGTCTGGACTGCAGGCAGGCCAGTTTAGCGCCCTGACTCTTTTACTACAGAGCCATGGCGTTGTAATACGTGCAGAAAAAGAAGTTGCAGCAAAACTTGCATTAATGATGCTTTTCCAGATGTACAAGCTACCCATGATGTGTGCACTAATGCACCCTCATACCATCACAGATGCTGGCTTTTGAACTGTGCTCTGATAACAGCCAGATGGTCTCCTCTCCTCTTTAGCCAGAAGGACACGGTGTCCATGATGTCCACAAAGAATTTCGATTCATCATACTACAGAACAGTTTTCCACTTCATCTCAGTCCATCATAAATGAGCTCAGGCTCAGAGAAGGTGACAATGTCTCTGGAGATTGTTTATATATGGTTTCTTCTTTGCATGACAGAATTTTTAACTTGCATTTTCTGCACTTGAACATTGATACCAAGACACCCAAAAGCTCACACTTAAAACCTCAACCCCCTGAAGGATTCTTGTTTATGCATTGAGGGAAATCCTTTAACGTTCTGTGTAGAATTATACAGACCGCGAGTTAGCCTAGTGGTTAGCGTGTCTGCCTCTTGATTGGGAGATCGTGAGTTCTACTTGTGGTTGGGTCGTACCAAAGACCATCATGAAAATGGTACCTACTGCCATCTGGCAAGGCACACTGCAATACAGATGCAAGTCGGGAGTCAGACTCTCGCTGTTACAGAGGACTAGTCCCCCACTCTAACCCTAGCTGTATAGACGAGAGGCCAAGGGCTATCGAAACAGACATCGGCGCTGCACCTGTATGCCTAAACAGTTGGTTAGGACTGGGACAGGAGACTGCCTGGGAAGACCAGATTCTGGCATGAGAGGGAGTTTGTTGTTGTTTGTAGAATTGTACAACTGATGTTTTCTCCTAAAGGATAGCCACCACATACTGGAATATCATTCATGGACCCTTTTGTGCATCGATTCCAAAACCCTGGTCTAGGATTCTTAGAAATAAACAAAAAAAAAAAAAAAAAAAACGAGGAAGGCACTAGGAGAGTGCAGGTCTCCTCTAAGGGCAGTAGCTGACTCTTCTATGAAATGCAAATCTGCAACTGCAACCATGTCTTTGTTTCACATTGACATATTTTAAAACCACCGTCCCTGAGTATTCCATAACGACCACTTTCTGTATTATCTTTGAACTACTAGCCTACATGTGTATCCCAGAGGATTACTGGTCCTCATGAATGTGGATTACGATTATGGAGTCCTCACATTTCTACATCGGCTATGGTTTTTTTTTTTTCATTATTTAATGATTTACTGCCATTGACTGGATTTTAAGATGTATGGCATTGTTGGCACAGACTTCCACCAAGACTGTATCAAATGCTGTATCTTGGAACATTAGTGAAAGTGAAACTAAGTTCATGGACTCACCCCAGGACTCAGATCTGCTCCAAGATGTAATGTCCATTATCCATCGTTCCACCAAGTTTCATGGATGTTGGATTGGTACATTTTGTGCAATCCTGCTTACAGACGAACAAACAAACTGCAAAGAAAACATAACCTTCTTGGCAGAGGTAAAAAGGTGCCAAAAAGCGATCTTCAGTCTCTGCCTTGATTAACACCTTTTTTTTTTAAAAGTATCGATGTGGCACTTTAAGATCTAAAAAACCTTCACGCTAAGATGAACCCTTTTTCTAACAGTTTACCAAGTGCTGGTCGTCTTTAATGGTTGAATTAATGGCACAGCAATTTGCTCTGCAGGTTCCTCTATTATCAGTATATATATTTTGATATACAGTACTGTGCAAAAGTTTTGACACCCTAACTCCCCCCCCCCCCCCCCAAAAAAAAAAACAAAAACTTTGTAATAGATTTCTTTTTTACGACTTCTACATTGAGTCAAAACATTACAAAAACATTTTAGAGTTCCAAACGTTTGGGTTTTTTTTCCAGCACAAAATTAAATGTTACAGAAAAAAAAGTTTGTATCTGAGCAGCATATTCCATAAGAGAGTAATTTTCAGGTTTAAAAAGAAAACATAATGAAGGCTGCTGGGTTTTGGTGCAAAATGAAGAAGTGAGTGTGACAGTCAAAGTGTCCAGAAGAACTGTGGCTGGTTCTGGAAGATGCTCAGTAAAACCTACAGCTCATTTCCGCATAAAACTGCACTCACTGGACCTGAGACTACTACTATTTTTATTATTATTATGGCAGCACGGTGGTGTAGTGGTTAGTGCTGTCGCCTCACAGCAAGAAGGTGCTGGGTTCGAACCCCGGGCCCGGTGAGGGCCTTTCTGTGTGGAGTTTGCATGTTGTCTGCGTGGGTTTCCTCTGGGTGCTCCGGTTTCCCCCACAGTCCAAAGACATGCAGGTTAGGTTAACTGGTGACTCTAAATTGAGCGTAGGTGTGAATGGTTGTCTGTGTCTATGTGTCAGCCCTGTGATGACCTGGCGACTTGTCCAGGGTGAACCCCGCCTTTCACCCGTAGTCAGCTGGGATAGACTCCAGCTTGCCTGTGACCCTGTAGAACAGGATAAAGTGGCTAGAGATAATGAGATGAGATTATTATTATTTTTTTTTAAAGCAAAGGGTCGTCTCAGACCAAATATTCATCTCATCTCATTATCTCTAGCCGCTTTATCCTGTTCTACAGGGTCGCAGGCAAGCTGGAGCCTATCCCAGCTGACTACGGGCGAAAGGCGGGGTACACCCTGGACAAGTCGCCAGGTCATCACAGGGCTGACACATAGACACAGACAACCATTCACACTCACATTCACACCTACGCTCAATTTAGAGTCACCAGTTAACCTAACCTGCATGTCTTTGGACTGTGGGGGAAACCGGAGCACCCGGAGGAAACCCACGCGGACACAGGGAGAACATGCAAACTCCGCACAGAAAGGCCCTCGCCGGCCCCGGGGCTCGAACCCAGGACCTTCTTGCTGTGAGGCGACAGCGCTAACCACTACACCACCGTGCCGCCGATCAAATATTCACTTTGTTTAATTTATTATGGCTTACTGATTACTGTTTATAGTGGGTTTTTTATGTTGAAACATTTAATTTAATTATTTTTAAGCCATTTTTGGTTGACAACATTTCTTTACACGTGCCTAAGACTTTTACACAGGACTGTGTATAAAATGTGGAACCTTGTAGAACCATCCCAAATACTGAAGTCCCCAGTGTATAAGCAGTCCTTCTTTGAGGATGCTAGACCAAGGAACATTTCTGGAACCGTAATGAATCTGTGCTTTATTTCTTACTTGTATTAGCAAACTGTGACATTTTGTTCAGCTGGCAAGGACAAGCACAACATGTTTTCGCACTCATTTCTGCTCAGTTGGCAGATTTATTCTTGTCACACTTGTTATCATCAGTATATTAGAAATTGCTTGGAAGACTTCTTGGATGACTCTAAATTGACCGTAGGTGTGAATGTGAGTGTGAATGGTTGTCTGTGTCTATGTGTCAGCCCTGTGATGACCTGGCGACCTGTCCAGGGTGTACCCCGCCTTTCGCCCGTAGTCAGCTGGGATAGGCTCCAGCTTGCCTGCGACCCTGTAGAAGGATAAAGCGGCTAGAGATGATGAGATGAGATTTCTTGGATAAAGGAGATAAAAGCAGAACATCTGGATTTGGTGTTAATTGTAGCCATAATGGCAGTGGCCATTATGTTTCTGTTCATCAGCTCAACCTAGTGTGCACACAGAGGATGGGGGGGTTTCTACACTACGTATCCTCTCATCTCATCAGGGAAAGACAGAACTCAAACTGTCACGTCCTGTTACCGTCATCATGCCTCTTTATTTTTGGGAGAAGAGAAGACGTCTGCTGTCTCTGTACTCGTTCACTTCTTCTTCCTCCTCTCCTTCCCCTCTCACGTTTCTTCCTCATCTTTTCCCCCTCTCTTTCTTTCTGCATTAAGAATGACTCTCTGCCCTACTTCCTGTTTTACTGTGGAGCTTTCCTCGTACTCCTTTTCCTCTCCACAGTTACTGCATCTCCTCCTGTTTAGTGTTTACTTATAAATTATGTTCATTCAGCTCTTTATTCATTCATTCAGTCACAGTTTTGAACAACTGTACTTTTATTCAGTAATGTTTTTGTCATGCCTTTTAATGATGGATATATTGATCTCTTTGTCCTTCCTTCCTTCCTTCCTCCCTCCCTCCCTCCCTCCCTCCCTCTCAGAAAATACTCAAATCAGTTCATCAAGGGTTCTGAACTTCCTAAAAGGGTTCGGTTTACTTCTGCTTTTTCTTTGCTTCTTTCTTTCTTTAGCTTAGTATTTCTTTCTCTACACTGCAAAAAACGATATCTTAGCAAGTGAAAATATCTTGAAAATAGTTCTAGAAATGATCTAGAATTTCCTATTAGAAGAATACGAGACACCGAGTCTGAGGTTATTAAACCTAGTTCTAGATTGCAGCCAACTTATTCTAAGATGTCTTATCAAGTAAAAAATATCTGTCCATGCAGCAAAATAATTTCACTAGTATGAAGTCATTTTCTCCTCAAATTCAGTTTTCAGTTTTTTGCAGTGTAGCTTTTCTTTAGCCCCAATGCATGTTGTTTTCTTTGCTGGCGCTAATTGTTACTCTTGCTCAGGATTGTTCTACTTTCTTCTTCTTCTTATTATTATTAAAAGTTTATTTGTATAGCGCTTTTAACAATAGACATTGTCGCAAAGCAGCTTTACAGAATTTTAATGACTTCAAACATGAGCTAATTTTATCCCTAATCTATCCCCAATGAGCAAGCCGGTGGCGACGGTGACGAGGAAAAACTCCCTCAGACAATACAAGGAAGAAACCTCGAGAGACTCAAAAGGGAACCCATCCTCATTTGGGTGATAACAGACAATGTGATTTTTAACAGTTTTAACATGAAGTCGGTTTCGTTGATGTTATAACTCTTCATCGATGGAAACTTGAGTGCAAAACTGTTCATAACAACTGCAGTCCTAAAGTTAGCAAGTCAACTGCAGTCCTCAGCCATAAAAAGATTCTTCTTCTCTTATTATTATTATTCTTATCCGAATGTTTTTTCGGGCACTATTTCTCCCTCCGTTCTCAACCAATCACCAAATTTCACATGAACAATACCTCTGGGCTGAATTACATTGTGATGACATTTGGTGCTGATCTGGATCACTGATCTGGAATGATCCATGAAAAATGGGATTTTTTTTCAATCACTTACAACTCTGTCAATTTTCATGATTTTTTTTTTCAGTCAGTTATTTTTTTGTTCAGGGTGGCAGGGCACAACTTTTCATAACTAAACGTGATTATCTCTTACCATTCCGGATCTATAAGGTACGGTGACCAGATGTCCCGGTTTGTAAGAGCTAGTGCAAAAATACTGTGACTTTAGTCACAGTCTCTATCTAGTTATATTAAAATTTTCCTTGTTGTTAATCTCTTCCTTTCACTTGCTTGTTTCTTTTTTATTTATTTATTTATTCTCTGTTTGTTGTTCTTTTCCTTCCTACATTTTGTTCTTTCTCTCCTTCACTTGCTCCTTTCTTTCTTTTTCCTTCCTTCACTTCTTTTAATTAGACTCGCCTAGCACTCAGTTCCTTCCTGCCTTCCTTCCTTCTCTGGTTGTTGAAATGCTCATTCATTCATTAGTTGCAGTTTCACGCTGTACTCTCTCTCTCTCTCTCTCTCTCTCTCTCTCTCCTCTCTCTCTCTCGTTCTGTGCACATGCTATTTTAAGGATTTGTGGCTCTCGGCTCTGCTTACTCATAATTCAGTAAAGGGGGGGAAGTTGGAAGTTTGGAGTCTGCTCCAGTTTTGCTGTGACAGTCCCAAATCTCTACAGCTTTGACCTGAATATTCTCAACTGAGTGCAAGACAAGCCTGATTAAAAGAATCTCTCTCTCTCCACTGATGTTCTTTGTGAGGAAAACCCCCCACCTACAACTAGTATTATTTTTAGCACTGTATAAACACATTAAGGACATGTGATTTCTTCACCTGGAGGCCCCATGACTCTTTCAAAGACCTGGGAGATCTGGGACAGCAAGACAAAACCATAATTGGTGTTATTTCCATCTGCATCTTTTCATTTCATCATATGTTAAGACCTATTATGACTCCGAGCTGTGGGGATTATCAGGGCTTGCTTTGTTGATTTGAGCTTCCAAGTAACGTGTGTATTTTTTTAATTTATTTTTTTAGCATGATCCCAGAAAGCTCTTCGTGCAGTTCTCTGTCACATTAGTTCCTACCTTCAGGCGGTGTTAACAGCTGGGGAACGAACGCGTGACCTGCTACAACGTGCCTGCACACACTATTAATCAGGCCTGGTCTTTGAACAAGGTGTTGTCGAAACCTTATCTTGTGTGGTGTAGGGTTGTTTTCCTCACTGTGATGGTTTAACCAGAAGGGAGGTGGGTGGTGGGGTGGGGGTCTTTATCTCCGCTACTTATATGTCAAAACTAATAGTGTAATTGACTAAATAGTTATCTTGCTGTTTGTATGCGTGTGTGAACAAATTAATTTCCTGTGGGAGATAGACGAAAAAAAGTCAATTCCAATATGTGAAAAGGAAGAATCTGGTAATTGGCGCTTGACTCCTGAAAGCACCGATGCTGATGAGGGCTGTGAACTGAACAGAGTGAATTGTTAATGCGACAGCGGATGAGGGCCGAGCTGAAACAATCATATGTAGTGCTTTCTTTGCTCTGTTACAATCTTCAAGACATTTGCTAGTCGTTTATAGGGCTTCATTAGTGCCGTAACTCGTGTTGCTTCAAGCCCTGATCATGAGCATTATTTAAAAACCAAGGAAAACTTTCTATCCTCATCCTTCCCATCTCTGACACTGTAAATCAATAGATCCTTATCTTGATGCTTGTTCACTGAAATATCACATCTGGCTTTTCCATCATACGGTAGCTACACGATCGATTGTAGGTTCAAGCGTGAAAATATTTTTTACATCACCTCACAGCCTCAGTGCAGGAGCTCCTCATGAATAAGTGGGTCTCATTCATCAAAGTGTATGTGGGTGTAGAAGTTCTAAATGTGTGCATTAGTATGTGCAAGAAACTTGGTATTAATTATAATGGGTGTACACTCTAAAAAATAATGGGGCCAGTACTGGTTCTTCAGGGCGATGCCATAGAAGAACCTTTTTCAGGGCTTCAAAGAACCGTTCATGCAACAGTTCTTTAAAGAACCATTTAAACCATTTGTTTGAGCAGTGAAGACAGATTTGTGTAAACATAGCCTATGTGCATTGACCAGCAAATGGTAAGAGAATGCCAGGATCTGAAGAACCATTTCCAATGTGAAGAACCTTTCGTATAATGTAATGGTTCATCACAGAGTTTTGACTCTCCATGGAACCATCCAGAGATTTGAAGAACCACTGAAGCACCTTTATTTTTTAGAGTGTAATGATAAATTATGACATGATGCATTGCGATTAACATCACGGAAATCCGTATTCGATTAAAGCTAGACTGCCTTTCGATTTCATAAAATCGGTGAAATATTTACTTCTCTCTGAAATGTGGTCATTGTGATATCTGTTTATTTCTGTAATATTTCACAAAATATCAGGCCATTCTGTGGCTGGGAAGTTATTTAATTTGAAGGGATTAAAGCAAATAATGTGCATGAAATTGCTCGCTTCACGCAGTCAAGCAGACAGAGGAAGTCCATGTGCGCATGCGGAGGTTTACCTTCTTCTTTTGGGTTTTACAGCAGCTGGCATCCACAGTGTTGCATTACTGCCATCTACAGGTTTACCTTTGAGCGTGCACTGACAGTTCCATCATTCTGTCGCTAAACGAACAGCTGATCACACCGAGGTGCTCGCTGAGCGCCGATATTTATTAGTTTGGTCCTGTGTTTCCTTTCCTTCATATAACATAATGTCTTTTCCTCTCACTTTCCGTTACTGTAGTCGGTCTTTCATGTTTCATTCGCACGCTCACGTCCTCCATTTTTCTCTCCTGTTTCAAATTTGTATCCCACAATGCCTTGCACGAACGGGGAAAGCCCACCACGTGATGCATGATGTAGTATCTTGAATTGGGTCATGGTGAAGCAGGAAAAAATAGCCGAGAATTTAGGACCATGTGGCCCTAAATTGATGAATTGTTCTATTAAAAAAAAACTAATAAAATTGGAAGTCTGTGATGCGAATTCAGTAGCTTTCGGTCCACTAAACAAAAATAATTGGGTGTTAGGAAAATTCTTTTTATGACCTAAACCTGAAAAATCTCAAAGGCAGTCTACCTTTAATTGTTTGTTCAGGTCCAAATGCTCTGTAATAGGAGTCACAGGGAGGGGTCCTGCAGGTGACCATCCTCATCTAGCAACCCCCCATCCCAAACCAGTAAACTTGGGGGAAACACCGATGCATACACAGCTCTACATATCGGCTACAAAACCGATGAACAGACTGCAATCCATTACACACGCAAAAAAAATCTAAATTATTGTGTTCACATACACACACAGTGCTTTGCATAAGTATTCACACACCCCCATTTGAACTTTTCCACATTTTTCCTGCATTGTTATAACCTGTCCTCAGTTTCATTGTGATTCCAAAAAAACATGGCTTTTTATTGAAGAAAAGCAAAATAAGAATATTTAATTTATTGTCCTCATTCAGAAGTCATGCTCTCTGTATGCTGTACTTACATTCGTCTTTTTCCAGCATTTTGTGTAACTAGCCACTGGAGCTGAAGTACCGTAGACTTCATTGGGCTTGAATGAATCTATACAAAATAGCTATACAAAATATTGAAATGGTGAAATCAATAAAAACAGCTTGCAAAATTATTCACAACAAGAAGACAGAGTCATCTATATCCCCCGCCCTATATACCAACTATATACCAAGTTTCAAGATATTATTTGTCACATTTTTTTCAAGTTCTGCTGCAGGAAACCAACCCGACCTCTTTACACTGACCTCAACAGCCCATGGCATAAACCCACCGGACCTTTGGTCCAAATAAGCTAAAAATTAAAATTTCTCACATTTCTTAGTATCAAAAAAGGCACATATACATTACTTAATCAACACATATACCAACTTTCAAGACCGTACCACTCATAGTTTTCATGTTCTGCTCCAGAAACAAAACCTACCCCAAGACTAACCTGAGAGACTAAGCCTGAAATTGTTTCCATGGAAACATGAAAAATTAAAATTTCTTAGTATGAAAAGACACATCTACATCACCTTGTTAACATGTACTGGTATACCAAGTTTCAAATCTGTATCATGAATAGTTTTGGATATATGCTCCGGAAACGAACACTGCTCTTAGAAACTAAGTCAAAATCTATTTTTTTTGTGTAAAAATGTGAAAAATACTTTTTTTTTTTCACCAAAAAATCCAAAATAGCAAACGGTAACAGTTCACATGTTGCCTGATATGTATACAAAGTTTCATGAAGATATCTTCAGTAGTTTTAAAGATATGTCTCATCTCATCTCATTATCTCTAGCCGCTTTATCCTTCTACAGGGTCGCAGGCAAGCTGGAGCCTATCCCAGCTGACTACGGGCGAAAGGCGGGGTACACCCTGGACAAGTCGCCAGGTCATCACAGGGCTGACACATAGACACAGACAACCATTCACACTCACATTCACACCTACGCTCAATTTAGAGTCACCAGTTAACCTAACCTGCATGTCGTTGGACTGTGGGGGAAACCGGAGCACCCGGAGGAAACCCACGCGGACACGGGGAGAACATGCAAACTCCGCACAGAAAGGCCCTCGCCGGCCACGGGGCTCGAACCCGGACCTTCTTGCTGTGAGGCGACAGCGCTAACCACTACACCACCGTGCCGCCGGGCGGGGGATTAAAAAAAAAGAAAATTAGCATATACTGTTTGGGTTTATTGCTCTAGTTTCCTTCCCAGTGAACTGCCTCTTTTCTCACACCAAATCTGTCAATTCAATTATAGTTCACAGAATGATTTTAATTTTGGACACGGGTCAGGTTAGAACCTTTATCGACCTGGTATCAGTCTGTGAGCCGAATGTTCTGAATGATATCATCATGTTTTCTCATCACACATGAGTTAATCAGAGCTAGATTTCCCAAAAGTATCACAAAGATAAGATCATCATAAAAGAGAGAGAGCGAGAGTTCAGTGTGATGCTCGCTCTACCACCTTTGTGCTGTGATGTTTTTGGGAATCTCCCCAGAGTCTGCAGATTTTTTTTTTTCCTTTGGAGCATTGTAAGAACACAACCTTCCCTGATTACAGAAGCCACTCAAATTCTCAGAGAGAGAGAGAGAGAGAGAGAGAGAAACCATCTCCACTAGCTTCATATTATATTTATAGATCATTCAGAATGCTGGTGTTCATCTGCTCCTGAACTTCTTCCCTGTGAGTCCGCTACCGAGGGGCTTCACTTCAGTTTCCTGTTGCAGAAGGAATCAAGTTCCAAACTCATCATCTGGCATTCCAGGCATCTGAAATGAGGGAGATGAAAAGAATAGTCATTTATTGATAACAGCCATAAAACTCACAAACATATGTTAACGTTTAGCCTCTGAGTGTACGTACGAGTGTACGGTGATGATATTCGGTGAGTAATTCAGCTCCGATGGCGCACCATAACTCTTCTGGCAGTATGAAAGTGCTTTCTAAACAAAGGCTCAATCTGCCATTGTGGTTGTCTTCCTGTCGCTGCTAGCTCTGTCTCACCTTCAAAAAGAGATTTGTGATGCGCTCCTGAGACTGGATGATCGTTTTGACTCTGTTGTCGAAGAAGAAATTTTAAATATTTCTTGAATCTACATTTTAATAAGGTACAGAATGTTTATATCCGTTATGTGCTTCTAATATCATTTCTACTGCAACACTTGATTCTCAGGGACTTGTACAGTCATAATAATAATAATAATAATAATAATAAACAGATTATAAAAGTGGTTTATTGCGCCGGTTAATCCGTCACGTGCTCTTAAGTCAGGTGGGTAAAAGGCAATTAATAGAGAGGGGGGAAAAAAGAACAATAATTTAGGCACTCTGTCTTCCAGTGAAATAATATTCTTCTTAATTTATTATTCAAGCAAAAAGGCAAAGAAATAAACCAATATGTATCAACTCTAGATCTTCATTAGGGTCTGAACCTGATGACAACCCTGATAAAGATCTCGAGTCGATACGCATTGGTTTATTTCTTTGCCTTTTTGTTTGAATAATAAATTAAAGGTCGACTGCCTTTCAGATTTTTCCAAGTGTAGGTCATAAAAACAATTTTCCCCAACACCCAATTATTTTTGTTTAGTGGACCGAAAGCTACTGAATTCGAATTACAGACTTTCAATTTTATTAGTTTTTTTTAAGCAGAACAATTAACGAATTTAGAACCACGTGGCCCTCAATTCTCCACTATTTTTTCCTGCTTCACCATGACCCGATACAAGATACTACGTCATGCATCACGTGGTGGGCTTTCCCTGATCGCGCAAGGCATTGTGGGATACAAATTTGAAACAGGAGAGAAAAATGGAGGACGTGAGTGTGCGAATGAAATGTGAAAGACCGACTACAGTAACAGAAAGAAAGCGAGAAGAAAAGACGTTATGTTATACGTGAAAGAAAGGAAACGCAGGACCAAACTAATAAATATCGGCAGTCAGCGAGCACCTCGGTGTGATCAGCTGTTTGTTTAGCGACAGAATGATGGAACTGTCAGTGCACGCTCAAAGGTAAACCTGCGCGTGCGCACACACACGGACTTCCTCTGTCTGCTTGACTGCACGAAGCGAGCGATTTCATGCACATTATTTGCTTTAATCCCCTCAAATTAAATAACTTCCCAGTCACAGAATGGCCTGATATTTTGTGAGATATTACAGAAATAAACATAAATCACAATGACCACATTTCAAAGGGAACTAAATTTCACCGATTTTATGAACTCTAAAGGCCGTCTAGCTTTAAGAATATTATTTTACTGGAAGATGGCATGCCTGAGGTTTTTTTTTCCATTGTTGTCTGCATTTTCCTACAGCTAGCAAGACTTCTAGGATTCTTTTTAAAACAAAAAACATTAAAATTAATAATTGAGGGCGGCACGGTGGTGTAGTGGTTAGCGCTGTCGCCTCACAGCAAGAAGGTCCTGGGTTCGAGCCCCGTGGCCGGCGAGGGCCTTTCTGTGCAGAGTTTGCATGTTGTCTGCGTGGGTTTCCTCCGGGTGCTCCGGTTTCCCCCACAGTCCAAAGACATGCAGGTTAGGTTAACTGGTGACTCTAAATTGACCGTAGGTGTGAATGTGAGTGTGAATGGTTGTCTGTGTCTATGTGTCAGCCCTGTGATGACCTGGCGACTTGTCCAGGGTGTACCCCGCCTTTCGCCCGTAGTCAGCTGGGATAGGCTCCAGCTTGCCTGCGACCCTGTAGAAGGATAAAGCGGCTAGAGATAATGAGATGAGATGAGATTAATAATTGATGATACACTCACCGGCCGCTTTAATAGAAACTTGTTCTTGATTCTAAGATCGCTGTTCTTGGCTGCAGGACTGTAACCCAATGTGCTCTTCTGTTTTCTGTTGCATGCTGAGATGCTTTTCTGCTCACCGCGGTTGTAAAGAGTGATTATATGAGTTACTATATCCTTTCTGGCAAAAAAAGCTCGAACCAATCTGGTCATTTTCCTCTGACCCTCTCTTATCAACAAGGCATTTGTTTCCACCCACAGAACTGTCCCTGGCTCAACTCAGTGTTTTTTGTTTTTTGCACCATTCTGTGTAAACTCTAGAGACTGTTTGTGTGTGAAAACCCCAGGAGATCAGCAGTTTCTGAAATACTCAAAGCAGTCAATGTGGCTCAAACCAACACCCATGCCACAGTGAAAGAAAGAAAGCAAGTCACACTGTGAGATCACAATTTTTCTCATTCTGATGTTTGAACATTGTGAACATTAACTGAAGCTCTTGATTTGTGTCTGCATGATTTGATGCATCGTGCTGCTGTCATGGATCGGCTGATTAGAGAACTGCATCAAACAGAACAACAGGTGGATGGGTGTTCCTAATAAAGTGGTCAGTGAGTTTATGTTGATTGTTTCTTTATAGAAAGAATCAATAATCTGGGAAAAAAAAGTCCAAACCAAAAAATAGCGGCACGGTTTGTTACTAACAACTACAGCAAGACCACGACTCCAGCATAACACCAATCATCCAGGATCTGAAATGGGACACGCTCCAAAAACATCACACTGCAGTTAGATTTAGTGTTGTAAAAGGAAGCTCACTCCATAACTCCGTCCAGTATACGTCACATGCTTGTAAACCATGGGAGCAAACCACGAACACCTCAACATCTTAATCAAAACTATAACAAGATTTGGAGAAACAAGGACTATCCCACAATGGAACTGACTCCACCCACATGTTAAAACTGCCAAAGACGAACCTACATTTATGGACCTGCTTACCAGCGTTAAGATATTTAACAGTTATTCCATGAAATCGAGTCGTACATGAGCTGATAGCCGACGAGGCACATAGCACCGAGTTCTCTATAAGCCATGCACGATGAGATTGAGTGGAATAACTGCTTTATTCTATCCACATTCACTGGATTTTAAGAAACGGAGCATTTTTATTTTTTGCAAATTCGATAAATAAAAACTTTATACAAAACGTCCGACAAAATCATTTCCACTTAGAATGTAAACAAACCAGCGAAATGACAGGAGCAATTTGTGAAAAATGTGATAATAATAATTCTTGAAAACAAACAAATAAAAAAAGATACGTTCTTACGATCAGATACTTTTATTCCATACTTTGTCGCTTTGTTTTGTTTTTTCAAATAGAGTTTTGATTTCGTCCTCGGTTGGGTCAGCAAAATGTTCCGCCATTTTGTTTTTCTCTACTCCCAGTATATGAGCTGATATCCTTGTAGTAGAGTAGCCAATCAGAGTGCACGCTTGCTCATCTCCAGTGAATGTAGATGGAATAAAAGTGCTATAGCCACTTATGGAGGCTGTTTGTGCAGTAACATCAAGACAAGAGTCTCCAGTATCATTCATGACAAAGTCGTGGCTCAGGTGGATAAGACACCATACCATAAATCCAGGGACCCGGGTTCGATTCTGACCTGAGGTCATTTCCCGATCCCTTCCCGTCTCTCTCCTGCTCATTTCCTGTCTCTACACTGTCCTATCCAATAAAGGTGAAAAAAGCCCAAAAAGTATCTTTAGAAATGACAAGCTGAAATTTTTCATCTTATTAACTTCAAGAGAAAGCAGGAACTAGCTTATTTCACAGATGGAAAGTTAAATAAATTGTGATGTTATTCTTCAAATTAATAAAAAATTGAAAAGTTTATTAAAAGACAAATAAATGATAGAAGAAAATAATCAAATCCTGGATGTTAACTGGGACTTTTTTTTTTCCTATCTGGCCTATTTTTTTTCTGTCTGTTTTTGAATAATTTTGCAATACACCAATTTCAGGAGCTCTTTGAACCCAAATATGTCTTTTCTGATTATTTTGTGGGTTTGAATCAGTCTCTGTGTGTCTAATTAAATTAAAACACACACACACCCCTAGATGTGGAATAACATGAGAGATGATGATAATCTGGGCTAGATGAGCCCTCTACTCTTGCTAATTGGAATATATTAGCTTTCATGTTTGTCCTGAAGTTTACACAAGATCATCACTCACTGCTTCCACATGACAGAGAGCAGAAAAAAAAAAAACCTTATTTTTTCCTGCTGGCCCTTTCTTTAAAAAAAAAAGTGTGCAATTTTTTTTTGCCTTCATTCATCAATTGATATTACCAGGTGGAAATACTTCGAACGTTAAGCCTCAAGCATTTCTTGTCAAAAAAAAAAAGAACAGTACTGCATTTCATTTCTTTTTTTAATTAAACATCTGAACTGAAAACTCAACCCTTAGAGATAATAACTAGATCAAGAACTACTTGAATGGAAAATGGATGGAGGATCAAAGCGAGATTCGCTTGTGTATCTATTACACACTTGAGCAGTCAGTGCTTGTAAGTGGGAGTTGAATTCAATTGACATAATCATACAGTTTATAAATCGACTTGAAACTCAGCTGTGCTTTGGTAGCGTAGTGCTTCTATCAATCTTGAAGAAAAAGCACGGCTTTGTACAACTCGTAAATGTTTTGCGCAAGGAGAATAAATTAATCAAAATGTGAATCCAGAAGGTAAGATCTGCTCTCTGGTGAAATGCCACATGAATTATATTCCTTCTAAAAAAAATTATTGATGCCAAGTAGTTCCTTATAAATCTACACTCACCAGTCATATGCTCATTTACATAATTATGCAAACAGTGCAGGCAGCATGGTGGTGTACTGGTTAGCACTGTTTCCTCACAGTAAGAAGGTTCTGGGTTCGAGTCCAGGGGCTGACTGGGGCTTTTCTGTGTGGAGTTTGCATGTTCTCCCTGCATCTGCGTGGGTTTCCTCCGGGTGGGGTCTGGTTTCCCCCAAAGGCATGCAGGTTAGGTTAATTGATGGCTCTAAATTGACTGTACAGTGGTGCTTGAAACTTTGTGAACCCTTTAGAATTTTCTATATTTCTGCATAAATATGACCTAAAACATCATCAGATTTTCACACAAGTCCTAAAAGTAGATAAAGAGAACCCAGTTAAACAAATGAGACAAAAATATTATACTTGGTCATTTATTTATTGAGGAAAATGATCCAATATTACATATCTGTGAGTGGCAAAAGTATGTGAACCTCTAGGATTAGCAGTTAATTTGAAGGTGAAATTAGAGTCAGGTGTTTTCAATCAATGGGATGACAATCAGGTGCGAGTGGGCACCCTGTTTTATTTAAAGAACAGGGATCTATCAAAGTCTGATCTTCACAACACATGTTTGTGGAAGTGTATCATGGCACGAACAAAGGAGATTTCTGAGGACCTCAGAAAAAGCGTTGTTGATGCTCATCAAGCTGGAAAAGGTTGCAATACCATCTCTAAAGAGTTTGGACTCCACCAATCCACAGTCAGACAGATTGTGTACAAATGGAGGAAATTCAAGACCATTGTTACCCTCCCCAGGAGTGGTCGACCAACAAAGATCACTGCAAGAGCAAGCCGTGTAATAGTCAGCGAGGCCACAAAGGACCCCAGGGTAACTTCTAAGCACTGATGGCCTCTCTCATATTGACTAATGTTAATGTTCATGAGTCCACCATCAGGAGAACACTGAACAACAATGGTGTGCATAGCAAGGCTGCAAGGAGAAAGCCACTGCTCTCCAAAAAGAACATTGCTGCTCGTCTGCAGTTTGCTAAAGATCACGTGGACAAGCCAGAAGGCTATTGGAAAAATGTTTTGTGGACGGATGAGACCAAAATAGAACTTTTTGGTTTAAATGAGAAGCGTTATATTTGGAGAAAGGAAAACCCTGCATTCAGCATAAGAACCTTATCCCATCTGTGAAACATGGTGGTGGTAGTATCATGGTTTGGGCCTGTTTTGCTGCATCTGGGCCAGGACGACTTGCCATCATTGATGGAACAATGAATTCTGAATTATACCAGTGAATTCTAAAGGAAAATGTCAGGACATCTGTCCATGAACTGAATCTCAAGAGAAGGTGGGTCATGCAGCGAGACAACGACCCTAAGCACACAAATTGTTCTACCAAAGAATGGTTAAAGAAGAATAAAATTAATGTTCTGGAATGGCCAAGTCAAAGTCCTGACCTGAATCCAATGGAAATGTTGTGGAAGGACCTGAAGCGAGCAGTTCATGTGAGGAAACCCACCAACATCCCAGAGTTGAAGCTGTTCTCTATGGAGGAATGGGCTAAAATTCCTCCAAGCCGGTGTGCAGGACTGATCAACAGTTACTGGAAACGTTTAGTTGCAGTTATTACTGCACAAGGGGGTCACACCAGATACTGAAAGCAAAGGTTCACATACTTTTGCCACTCACAGATATGTAATATTGGATCATTTTCCTCAATAAATAAATGACCAAGAATAATATTTTTGTCTCATTTGTTTAACTGGGTTCTCTTTATCTACTTTTAGGACTTGCGTGAAAATCTGATGATGTTTTAGGTCATATTTATGCAGAAATATAGAAAATTTTAAAGGGTTCACAAACTTTCAAGCACCACTGTAGGCGTGAGCGGAATGGTTGTTTGTCTCTATATGTCAGCCCTGCGATGACCTGGCGACTTGTCCAGGGTGTACCCTGCCTCTCACCCATCGTCAGCTGGGATAGGCTCCAGCTTGGCCGCAACCCTGCACAGGATAAGTGGTTACGGATAATGGATGGATGGATGGATGCAAACAGTGCAATGCATAAAACATTTACAGATAGATCAAGATCAAACATTAGAATGCGGGCGAAATGTGAGCTCTGTGACTTTGTCCATGGCATGGTTGTTGGTACATAGCTCAGAAATGGATGATCTCTGGAGATTTTCACGCAAGATAGTCTCTAGAGTTTACACAGAATGGTAGAATCTGGAAGGTTCAAATCCTAGGGAGAATATCATTACATTACATGGTGGTGTAGTGGTTAGCACTATTGCCTCACAGCAAGAAGGTTCTGGGTTCGAACCTCACAGCTGAAGGGGTCCTTTCTGTCTGGAGTTTACATGTTCTCCCTGTGTCTCCATGGGTTTCCTCCAGGTGCTCTGGTTTCCCCCACAGTTCAAAGACATGCAGATCAGGTAAAATATTCAGCCACTCACTGGGGTTGCACAAGTCAGTGCATACTTAGCGCCGGTACCAAGCCCAGATAGATTGGGGAGGGTTGCGTCAGGAAGGGCAACAAATGTAAAAACCTGTGCCAAAGAAAATTCTAAAGGGTTTACAAACTTTCAAACACAACTATATAAATGATGCAGAAATTCAGGACAAATGTTACTGCTATTGGTGTCCAAATAAAAAAAAACACCAACTGTATTCAGTTGACATTAAATACATGTCTGTGTAGCCAATATGGGAACAGTTGTTAAGCATTAATGTTATTTGAACAATCTGAATAACACATGTCATGCTGATAAAGATTCAGATGATTTAGCAAAAGGTAGATATTTAGCTTGCAAGACATCTATCATCACTGGCAACTCTCATGGTTGAGATGATGTCCAGGATGGTTGCTTCTTTAATGGATAAAATCATTCTGGAGACTGCATGAAATTGATTGATTTTCCTGGAAAGATGATTGCAAAACCCATAATCCCAGCATACTCGGCACTTCTGTACTCTGGTGACCTGCTCCAGGTCACCAGATGGAGAATTCAGAGGTGTTGCATTTGGACTGGATTTAGTTTGGACCCTCACTTTCAAGCTTGCCACCAAGGATGGCTCAACCAGGAGCTAAAGCTCCAAACAGCATTGCTCTCGGGATCACTGGACCATGCAAGCCCTCCCACCACAGCATCCATCGTGAGAGTAGCAAATAAAATGAAAATAACTTGACTTTAAACAGCTGTCATTGGTGATGGTGAGCTCTATTCCACAGAATAAGCTTAATTTGGGGGCTTCTGATGGGTGCAACAGAGGAACTTTATCATCAAGAGAGCACTAGTCCAACCTCAATGATGTAAAAGTCATCCACATCCAGAAGCCTAGAGAGCAAAATGGCCATGTTCTCTGCATGCATGTTCTCTCTCTCCCTTGTCAATCACAGTGACATGAGCCAATTGTGGGCATATTTCAGAGCTCATGTATGTGGAAGAGGGTAGATAGCACTTTCCTTTGAATGTGTTATGCTGGGTGGGGCTTCAAATAAGTCAAAGCCAAAGTCCCTCCCATGTCAGGACCTGGTCTTCCCAGGCAGTCTCCCATCCCAGAACTAACCAGGCTCTTAAGGCAGATTGGGCAGCACCAATCTCTGCTTCTATAACCCTTGGCTTATTATACAGCTAGAGTTATAGCGGGGGGCTGGTCCTTTGGTAACCACAATAGTTTGATTCCCCACTCGCATCTGTATTGAAACATACCTTGCCAGATGACAGTAGGTACCATTTTTATGATGGTCTTTGGTATGTCCTGACTGCAAGTAGAACTTGCTATCTCCTGGTCAAGAGGCAGACATGTTAACCACTAGGCCAGCTCACGGTTGTGTGGGGTTTATTTTTATATTTTTTAAATTAAATTTGTTTGTGATTTTAGCTCGAAAGCAATATTTTCATCTATGAGAACCTGGAAGATAGATTGTTTTCTTTTGCTTTTCTTGCTACAGTGGTCAGTCATGTTTGAGATACGCCACACAATCTAAACTCATTAGTGGCTTACAAATGACAATTTTATAAGAGACCACAATTTTACACAAAGCTTGTTTTTAACTGCACAGGATAGTAATGAATAGACTTCTAACCACAGTGCCTCAGATAGTTACTTAGCCGTAGGCTGCTTACCAGCCCACAGCAGTTTTTTTTTTTTTTACCTCTTCCCCGCTGCAGTGAGAGCATTAGGCTTCTCATGGGACAGACAGAAGAGATTTCTGTTGAAGACCAAGCAGTGAAATAAAACTACCAAGAATCAAGATCAGTAGAGTATAGCCAATTTACAAAAACACAACTTTTTTGTTCTGCTCCTTAGGAGCCTGTAAAAAAAACAATTTGGATTTCATGGGAACTTTAAAAAGGGTGGCACAGTGGTGTGCACTTGCAAGACAGTTCTGAGTTCGAACCTCAAGGCCACGTCTGTGTGGATTTTGCATATGCCTCCTTGGGTTTCTTCAGTGTGCTCCAGTTTCTACCTACAGTCCAAAGACTTGTGAATTAGGTCAACTGGCTACTCTAGATTCCATTCCATTCCAAGCATTTAGCAGACACTCTTACCCAGAAGGGCATACAACATACCCAGAGCAGCCTGGGGAGCAGTTGTGGGTTAGGTGCCTTGCTCAAGGGCACTTCAGCCATTCCTGCTGATCCAGGGAATCAAACCAACAACTTTTTGGTCCCAAAGCTGCTTCTCTAACCATTAGGCCATGGCTTCCCCAGTACCCAATTACCCATAGGTGTTAATGTGAGTGTGAATGGCTTTGTGTCTCTGTTTTTGCCCTGCGATGGATTGGCAATCTGCCCAGGGTGTACCTCATCTCTTGCCTGAAGTGTCATAAACTGTGCATTTAGATCCAAAAGCAGGAAGAAAGGCAGAAGAAAGGAGAAGCAAAGAGGTGTCTCAGTAACAGAAGAAGAAAGGCTCTTAGAAGGCTTTGTGAGGGCAACCAGCAGAAGCTTGTGGAAATCAGGAATCCACAGGAGAAAACCCCACGCTGGGTGCTCTGAATGATCCTCAGTGCAATTTATCTGGTACTACTAGACTTAAACTATGATAAATTGCACTGAGAATCTTTCAAAAGTCAGCTGGGATTGGCTCCAGCTTCCTCTGCATTGGGGTGGTAACTTTAAAAGAGGTCCTTAGGGGTCATTTTCAACCATATATGAAACAGCTTTGGGATCAAAAGGTTGCTGGTTTGAGTCCCTGGACCAGAAGGACTGGCTGAAATGCCCTTGAGCAAGGCATCAAATCCCCAACTGCTCCGGCAAGTGTGGTGGCGTACCTTGTTTCTGATTAGCCAAAGAAAAACTGATGATGCAATTATCAGTTCAGGCAAGGAACCTGGCCATAATAATAAGTAAATAAATAAAAAAATCCAAATACACTGAGTGCAGAATTATTAGGCAAGTGAGTATTTTGACCACAACATCCTTTTAATGCATGTTGTCCCACTCCAAGCTGTTTAGGCTTGAAAGCCTACTACCAATTTAAGTATATCAGGTGCTGTGCATCTGTGTAATGAGAGGGGGTGTGGTCTAATGACATCAACACCCTATATCAGGTGTGCATAATTATTAGGCAACCTCTTTTCCTCTGGCAAAATGGGTCAGAAGAGAGATCTGACAGACTTTGAAAAGTCTAAAATTGTGAGATGTCTTGCAGACGGATGCAGCACTCTTGAAATTGCGAAGATGTTGAAATGTGATCACCGAACAATCAAGTGTTTCATTGCAAATAGTCAACAGGGTCGAAAGAAGCGTGTGGAAAAAAAAAGGCGCAAAATAACTGCACATGATCTGCGGAAAATCAAGCGTGAAGCTAACAAGCAGCCATTAGCATCCAGTTCTGCCATATTCCAGAGTTGCAACATTCCTGGAGTGTCAAAGAGTACAAGGTGTGCAATACTGAGGGACATGGCCAAGGTAAGGAAGGCTGAAAAACGACCACCACTGAGTAAGGCACACAAGATAAAACGTCAAGACTGGGCCAAGAAATATCTTAAGACTGATTTTTCTAAGGTGCTGTGGTCTGATGAGATGAGAGTGACTCTTGATGGGCCAGATGGATGGGCCTGTGGCTGGATCAGTAATGGGCACAGAGCTCCACTCTGACTCAGACGCCAGCAAGGTGGAGGTGGAGTACTGCTATGGGCTGGTATCATCAAAGATGAGCTTGTTGGACCTTTTCGAGTTGAGGATGGACTCAAACTCAACTCCCAGACCTACTGCCAGTTCCTGGAAGAAACCTTCAAGCAGTGGTATAGGAAAAAGTCAGCATCTTTCAAGAAGAACATGATTTTCATGCAGGATAATGCTCCATCTCATGCATCCAAATACTCCACTGCGTGGCTAGCCAGTAAAGGTCTGAAAGGTGAAAAAATAATGACATGGCCCCCTTGTTCACCTGACCTAAACCCCATAGAGAACCTGTGGTCCATTATAAAACGTGAGGTCTACAAAGAGGGAAAACAGTACACCTCTCTGAACAGCGTCTGGGAGGCCGTGGTTGCTGCTGCACACAATGTTGGTCGTGAACAGATAAAGAAATTGACAGAATCTATGGATGGAAGGCTTTTGAGCGTCCTCATGAAGAAGGGTGGCTATATTGGTCACTGATTTGTTTTTGTTTTGTGTTTGAATGTCAGATATGTTTATTTGCAAATCTGGAGTTGTCATATCAGTGTACCTGGTGAAAATAAATAAGTGAAATGGCTACACATTTGGTTTTTATTAAGTTGCCTAATAATTCTGCACAGTGAAAGTTACCTGAACACATACATATTCTCCTAAAATGGCCAAAACTAAAAACGCCCCACTCTAACTTCCATACATATTCAGCTTTGATATTTATGAGACTTTTTGGTTGATTGAGAACATAGTTGTTGTTCAATAATAAAACTAATCCTCAAAAATACAACTTGCCTAATAATTCTGCACTCAGTGTATGTGTCCAGGATATAATACTAATGCAGTCAAGGTGGGCTTAATACTGTTCAGATTTCAGGTTTGGATTCTTGCACTTGTTTATCGTGATCTCTTGAGAAAGCCGATGATGACAAACCCACTTGGAGCATCTTCCTCTTACACTAGATTCATTCAGGCCTTGGTTTCTAATCCCTAATTTCCACTGGCGCTATCTGTGAAATCACCAGACTGGCTGCACATGGTGCTGTTTAATAGGTGGCTTTGACAGGCTGTTCACGTTTCAGTGGTCTGCTCTGCGCCATCACACTGACTTTGCTGATGTATGAACTTTTCCTCAAAAGTGCACTAGACGTAGAAAACATGACCCGAGATGTAATCTCTTGCTTTCAGTCTCCGAGGCATTTAAACATAAACACAAACAAACATTGTTTCACTCTAGAGGAGGTCTCAGTAAAGGTCAGTACTAATAAAAAAAAAAGATGTAGTGTACCATATCATAGAAACATAAATGTTCCACATCAGATTTGCATGTTTCCCTTTTTCTGGAAAATCTGTGAGTTTTTCCTGCTTGTAATTACATTTCATGATTGTTGTCTTGCTCCCAAGCAAGAGAGTCGCTCTGAGAGAATAAGAAAACATACTGAGCTTTTTTTTTTGGTGTAGCTTATGCCATCATGTGTTGTCTGTCATCCGTCCATTGTCCATCATCCGGCGTCATCCACATTTCACAAAAATCACTTCTCTCTCAATCCTTTACCGATTTTTATTCTTTTTGGCAGGAAGGTAGGTCTGCCTGGGATGCATATAGCTTTGACCCAAATTTGCATAATTGCAATTAATAATGAAGATATGGAGTAATTAATCGATCCCTAACAAGCAGCTTCCACACAAATTGCTTCTTCTCCCTCAGTTCTTCACCGATTTTGATTCTTTCTGGCATGAAGGTAGGGGTACCTAGGGTGCATATAATTTCTACCCAGATTTGCTTAATTACAATTATTAACTAGACTGCATTTCCGCAGAGAAAATGCAAAGTGTGCTTGCTGAGCTGTAGCAGAACAGCTATCATGCTAGCATGCTAAAAGCTAGCATGCCAACATGCTAACAGTTAGCATACTAACATGCTAAAAGCTAGCATGTTAACATGTTAATGCTAACATGCTAATATATAACATGCTAACAGCTAGCATTCTAACATGCTAATGATTAACATGCTATTTGTTAAAATTCTAACACTTTAAGGCTAATATGCTGACAGCTATCATGCTAACACCTAACAGGCTAACATGCTAATGGCTAGTATGTTAACTTTTAGCATGCTAACACGCTGAGGGTGACATGCTAATAGCTAACAGTTAGCATGCTAACATGCTCAGGCGAACTTGCTAACAGCAAACGTGAACTCTGCATGCTATCATGCTAATCCTAACATGTTAACAGCTCTCATGATAACATGCTAATGGTGAACATGCTAACAACTCGCGAGCTAACAGCAGGCATGATATCGTAATGGGTAACATGCTAACAGCTAGCATGGTAACACGTGAATGCTTATATGCTAATTGCTATCGTGTGTGCATGTAAGTATTCCTAATAAAGTGGCCATTGAGTTGAAGTTGATTTGCTGTCAAAGTCTCAAATGAGCAGATCCTTGCCAAATGCATCATCACCTATGGGGGAAGGGAGGAATGACTCAGTCAAGCTTCCATTGATTAGCGGCAAAACGGAGAAAAAATGGACGGATGAAAGGCAAGACAAAGACGAGTGCGGGTCAGAACCGATATCATGTGTGTGATGGTGATTTGGCCTGAGGTGCCGTATGAAGTTTGGTGGATGTGTGGTGAAGTGTTACTGAGCAAAACTCCATTCATTTGAATGGGGCCAAAAATCAATGGAAGCCTATGGAGGTAAAAAGAGATGCGTGAAACCCCAGGAAAAGACGAGTGCAGGTCTCAGATGAGGGGATGGACCTGTGCGGGGACTTGGCCTGAGGCGTTTGGTCACTTGCTTAAAAAAATTGATGGAGAGTGAAAGTTTTTCTCCTGAAACACCATTCATTTTCACTGGGGCCAAAAATCAATGCAAGCCTATGGAGGAAAAAGGGATGAGCAAAAAGAAAGGAAAAATACGAGTGCGGGTCAGAACCGATTGCATGTGTGTGTCGGGGGAGTTGGCCTGAAGTATCACATGAGGTTTGGTGCATCTGCGATGGAGCGTGTCCGAGTAGGATGATTCGATTCATGAGCTCTATTCATTCTCTATGGGAAAAAAACAAAAGAAAAATGACAAGAACAAGAGAACTGGCGCGTTGATCCAAAAGCTGTATACAAGCACACTACACCACTTCGGGCCAGATGTCTCAGAGTTGGAACGGTGTCTCTATCTCGAACGCCCTAGGAGGAGTAGTGGATCCAAAAAACGTGTCGGAATAAGGCAGAATAAGTAAACTTAAGAAGAAAAATAGTGTGCTTGCCTTTGGCAAGCACACTAATGAAGTTATGGACTAATTAAGCCTTAATGAGCAGTTCAACAAAAATCACTTCTTCTCGGTCATTTTGGATTCTTTCTGGTAAATAGGTCGGTATTCCTAGGGTGGCTATCGCTTCTATAAATAGCTTGTATATAGTGTATATAGCTTGCAATATTCACTGTGCATGGTGGCCCACTTTAGATCGTTCTTTCTGGACTAGACGGGGCCAGAGTAAGCTACGCTGTCATTGACTGTCTTGTTTTGTGTTGTCGTTGAGTTTTGCGTTCTCATCCTGCTTCAAGACAGAGTTTGGTTTGGTTATTTGAAATTGGATATTTGGAATTTCCCAACAAGCGCGCTTTAATACTTGAGTTGTTTCTGATGGATTAATATTTCCTTTACATCTGCTCCATGTCTCCTAGTGCAACTTGCTCTTGAACAGCAGATTGAATAATTCTAACAATATTATTTTCAGTTGGTGTTAATTGGTACATATTAAAATGTCACTGTCTGGAACAGAATCAGGTCTTTGAGCAATGGTCCTTAATTTCCACTATATTTCCACTGAGTAAGTGTCCCTTCAGGCTCTCTCTCTCTCTCTCTCTCTCTTTTAATTGAGGAGCTGTCTGAGATGGCTGGTGTACCTTCTCCCTCTGGGAATGTAAGCGATTATCTTCAGCAAGTGGTTTGATTTCAAACAATGGATTGTGGTCATTTAGAACGGTGTCTGGAGAAGCGCTAGCCACAATACTGCATTAGACTTCTATGTTTAGACTAATAAAATGGAAGTGCTCATTAAATCTGCAGCACAGTGAATCTTTTTCAATTCCATTGTCCATTTAATTTCTATGGTAAATATCTTTTATTGCATTTCTTCTGCTCAGGGTTGCGTTGTATTTCGAGTGTCTGCTGGGAACGGTGGTCATGTGGAAATGTACCCTGAATGCTCTGTTGTTTGCGAATGAAGGTGTACTTGGGAGTGCAGAATAGAGTAAGTGCACCAATGCAGTAGACAGGTGTATGAGGGTGAGTGAACACTATCCTGCATTGTTCTGCATACAGTTTTAGAGAAAACTCTCCAGAAAAGATAGAAAAGTTCATTCGGGCAAATAGGAGAGAAATGAGGAAGAGGTGAAAGGAGGCACACTCCATGACAAGGCAGCAAGGTAGATAGGATGAAGCAACGAGTGTGACTACTGTGAAAGAAAGAGAGAGAAAGAAAGGAATGGAGGGACAGAGAAATTCCCCTGCAGCACACTGCAAAGGCTTAGTGAACACATGGTGGAGAATGTTAATGGAACCGTAGCACAGTGGCATGGATCTACTATTCTGTCCCTCGAAGCAAAGGCAGACACAATAGCATACGAGTGTAACAGCAGGGAGACACAGATTTACATATAATAGAACTTAAAAACTGCCGCAAGAGCACACGCATTCATACTGAACACGAGCAATGCAGTAGCAAATAAATATAATTGGAAATATGGAGGGGGTTGGGAAAGAAATGTATAAATTCCTGTGTTTATTTTTGGGTGTATTGTTACATGCAGTCCAATCACTGAAACCACTGGGGTGAAACCATGTACTAATGGTTAGGGAAGCAGCTTTGGGACCAAAAGGTTGCCAGTTTGATTCCCTGGACCATCAGGAATGGCTGAAATGCCCTTGAGCAAGGGACCTAACCCTCAACTGCTCCAAAAGCTGCTCCGGGTACATTGTACATTGCTCTGGATAAGAGTGTCTGCTAAATGCCTGTAATGTCATGTACTGAAATGACAAATGACTGATTTACATATTCATTTTTAAATACTGTGAGCTACTGCTAGACTACTGTATTTTACATTAAAGGTAGACCGCCTTTCAGATTTTTTAAGTGTAGGTCATAAAAACAATTTTCCCCGACACCCAGTTATTTTTGTTTAGTGGACCGAAAGCTACTGAATTCGAATCATAGACTTCCAATTTTATTAGTTTAAAAAAAAAAAAATAGAACAATTTATGAATTTAGGGCCACGTGGTCCTAAGTTTTCAGCTATTTTTTCCTGCTTCACCATGACCCAATTCAAGATACTGCATCATGCATCACATGGTGGGCTTTCCCTGTTTGCTCAAGGCATTGTGGGATGCAAATTTGAAACAGGAGAGAAAAATGGAGGCCGTGAGTGTGCGAATGAGACTTGAAAGAAATGAAACAACTACAGTAACGGAAAGCGAGAAGAAAAGATGTTATGTTATACGTGAAGGAAAGGAAACGCAGGACCAAACTAATAAATATCGGCGTTCAGCGAGCACCTCGGTGTGATTAGCTGTTCGTTTAGTGACAGAATGATGGAACTGTCAGTGCACGGTCAACGGTAAACCTGTAGATGGCAGTAATGCAACACTGTGGATGCCAGCTGCTGTAAAACCCAAAAGATGATGATAAATCTGCGCATGCGGACACACACGGACTTCTTCTGTCTGCTTGACTGCGCGAAGCGAGCGATTTCATGCACATTATTTGCTTTAATCCCCTCAAATTAAATAACTTCCCACCCAGAGAATGGCCTGATATTTTGTGAGATATTACAGAAATAAACATGTATCACAATGGCCACATTTCAGAGGGAACTAAATTTCACCGATTTTATGAAATCGAAAGGCCGTCTAGCTTTAATGTATTGACAGCACAACAATTATCCTTAGTTTCCTTTGAACACAAGTTGGTTTCTAGTGAGTGGATTTCCAGTTCTTTTCTAAGTACATGACAATATGTGTGAAGGATTTAAGTGCCTCAGTTTCTGTGTGATGTATTTACCTGTGGTATTATGTATCCCTGGCTGTCTGACAAGTTTTCTTGCCAACTTGTGTTTGCATAATTATTCACTTAAGCTCTTTAAAGCACACAGCAGATTTCTGCATGAAATAGAAAGACCCCCCTCCCTTTTCTTTTTTTTTAATCGACAAGTCATATGTTTTCATATTCATTCATATGCATTACTTTGGATTTATAATTAATGTGTCCAGGAGTGGCTGTGCTCCCTGCTGTTCACTCAGCAGCTATGATTATAAATTACATTCATAGCATGGCAGGATTTAAAGCAGTTTAGCTTTCCACTAGTATTCAGAGTAATGTTTTAATTACACACAGAGGTGATGTGATTTATTAATCATGGTGCGCTGCTTTCCAACAATTATTCTGGACCAAAATGCTAAGAAATGAAACAAGAATTGAGAACCTGGCCTTGTTTAATACTGTTGAGCAGAGGTGATGGGCTAATGTGAACCTCTGTCATGTTTTGCTAATTTTAGCCAGTTTTCCCATGCGTCCTTGAAAGGGTTGCGGGTATGTATTGAATGTGGTGTCCTTTCTATAGCATCTACTACTTTGAAAGTACTTGGGTTTTCAGGTAATGGTAGGTTTGCAGCAGTTTTCCATAACTTGCTCCAATGGCAAAAAGTAATGGGAACAAGTCTTTAACAATTTGGCTATATTCTTTGTTGTTCTCTGTATTGTTGTAAATGCTAGTACACCATATATGCCTATTGTGGGAAAAGACAGGATTCAGGCCTTGTTAGTATCTTTATTTCCTGCCAAACAGTTTCTATCACCATCACCACTTGTAACATGGCTCCTATCCAAAATGCCTCTAACAGTCTAGAGTCTAATTCCTGTCAAAATTGCCACTGTACCTAGTCAAACCACAGTTCCTGCCCAAAATGTAACCAGTTGAACAACTGTTGCTCTAAAGAAGAAGAAGCAGCCTTTATTTGTCACATGCATACACACAAGTGAGCAATGAGCACACACACATACCCAGAGCAGTGGGCAGCTATGCTACAGTGCCCAGGGAGCAGTTGGGGGTTAGGTGCCTTGCTCAAGGGCACTTCAGCCCAAGGCCGCCCCATGTTAACCTAACCACATGTCTGGACTGTGGGGGAAACCAGAGCACCCAAAGGAAACCCACACAGACATGGGGAGAACATACAAACTCCACACAGAAAGGTCCACATCGGCTGCTAGGCTCGAACCCAGAACCTTCTTGCTGTGAGGCGACAGTGCTAACCACTACACCACCATGCTACCCCCTCTCCCCCCCCAAAAAAAAGTAACCAATCAGACCACAGTTTTTGCCTTAAAACCTCTGTACCCAACCAGACCACAATTTCTGACCAAAACAACCAACTGGACGACAGTTTCCACCCAAAAATGCCACTGTAACCAATCAGACACGAGTTACTACCCAAAACGTAACCAATCAGATGACAGTTTTTACTAAATATGCCTATATAACCAATCAGACCACAATTCTTGCCCAAAACATAACCAACTGGACCAAGAGGTTCCACCCAAAATGCCACTGAAACCAATCAGACACAAGTTACAACCCAAAATGTAATCAGACTACAGTTTTTACCAAATAGGCCAATGTAACCAATCAGACCCCAGTCTTTCTCTCACAACATAACCAAGTGGACCACAGTTTGTACCCAAGACATGTCTGTAACCAATCAGACCACAGTTTCTGCCCAAAATGTAACCAATTGGACTAGAGTTTCCATCAAAAATGCCACTGTAACCAATTAGACAAGAGTTCCTACCCAAAATATAATCAATCGGACCAAAATTTTCACTCAATACACCAATGTAACCAAACAGACCAATGTTTCTGCTTGAAACAACCATTTGGACCAGGGTTTCCACTGAAAATGCCACTGTAACCAATCAGACATGAGTTACTATCCAAAACGTAACCAGACTACAGTTTTTTTTAACCAAATAAGCCAGTGTAACCAAGACCCTAGTCTGTCTCTCACAACATAATCAAGTGGGCCACAGTTTCAACGCAAGATATCTCTGTAACCAATCAGACCACAGTTCCTGCCTAAAACAACCAATTGGATGACAGTTTCCACTCAAATTGCCACAGTAACCAATCAGACCCCAGTCTTTCTCTCACAACATAACCAAGTGGACCACAATTTCTACCAAAGACATCTCTGTAAACAATTAGACCATAACCAACCTAACATAACCAACTGGACCAGAGTTCCCGCCAAACATGCCACTCTAACCAAATAGACAACAGTTCCTACTCAAAATATAATTGGTCAGACCAAAATCTTCTGAAGGTGTGCTCTGGTATCTGGCACCAAGATGTTGGCAGCAGGTCATGTAAGTTCTGTAAGATGTGAGGTAGGACCTCTGGACTTGTTTGTCCAGCACATCCTACAGATGCTCGATTGGATTGAGATCTGGGGAATTTGGTAGCCAAGTCAACACCTTTAACTCTTTATCATGTTCTTAAAACCATTCTTAAACAATTGTGACAATATGACACAATTACTATCGTTCACATTGTCCATTATTTTTTTCCTCTGTCTCTTTGCAGAAGTTTTTAAAACATTTTCTTCACCACATTCACCCCATATGATCTCAATTGTAAGCATGATAATAATATAAAGCCTTTCCTTTTAGCTAACTGAATGATCTCTGATATATTCTTTTTTGTTTCATTCATTAAATATCCACAATCACAATGAAGCCCCGAAAGTATCTTATAATTAAATGCCTTTTAACAAAAATCTATTCAGTTTCTGTCTTCTCACCCACTGACAAGCCCCCCCAAAAAATCCATAATTTCCCTCCTTCATCACCAGAATTGTCTCCTTGAAAGTCATCACTGTGCCCGCACTGAGAACATGTATTAATGAGCATTCAGAGCACCTGTTGGGGCCCATGCCCACTTCTGTTACTCTCCACTTTCATCAGCAGTGACAGCATGGCCAGCCACAAGACACATTTCATTAGTTTCAGGTTTAAATTCCATCTGTCACTTGATACCTTTCTCAACCTTGCTGTCTTTCTGGATCCCCTGCTGCCTCTGTCCGGTACTCAGTGGTATTCAGACACCACTGCAGGCGCATAATGGGTTGAAGTGACCATTTCCTGGCTTCAAGTTGCCAAGAATTGCCAAAGAACCTGCATGTATCCTCCACTGGCGTACATGGGGATGAATGGATTCTGGAAAATGTCTTAAAATATGTTCTTCATTTAGTGATGTGCACACGTTGTTGAATAATTGAGTACTCATTATGTATCCATCCAAGCAATACATAAAATTCTACCAAATATTCTGTCCAAGACCCCAGCATGTTTGATGGCCTACAGTAATGATGGAGAGACCCAAACAAAGTTAAGGGTGCCAATATTTTAATCCAATTGCAGAATGTTGTGGGTTTGGTCACTTTGTGTTGTATTTTCTTGTGCTTTAGGGTCATGTGACAAGGGTTCACTTATCAAGCAAAGAGTGCATTATGTACTGCATATTCTTCTAGGTCATTTAACAGTTATTCCATGAAATCGAGTCGTACATGAGCTGACATCATCGCACCGAGTTGGCTATAAGCCACGTACGGCGAGATAGAGTGGAATAACTGTTTTATTCTATCCACATTCACTGGATTTTGAAAAACAGAGCAAATTTTGCAAATTTGATTACTAAAAACTTTATATAAAACATCCGACAAAATCATTTCTGCTTAGAATGTAAACAAACCGGTGAAATGACAGTAGGAATTTGTGAAAAACACTACAATAATCTCATCTCATTATCTCTAGCCGCTTTATCCTGTTCTACAGGGTCGCAGGCAAGCTGGAGCCTATCCCAGCTGACTACGGGCGAAAGGTAGTCTGGTTAACACCAGACCATATCACAAGTGAAATATGGTCTGGAATCCGCCTATTGAATTTCTCGTAGGGGAGGTGTGGTTTACGATTGTCAACGGCCGTTTATTAGACGTTGCGAATGTCTATCATTTGGCGTATACGTAGCCCATGGCCAATCATGGCAGTTGTACCCGGTGACGAAGTTAGAGCGACGACGAAGACGAAGAGGCGAAGAAGAGAAGGAAAGAGAAAGAGAAGGCAAAACAAAAATAGGAAAACAGTGGCACCGAACGATTACTGCCGTTTGTGCAAGACAAAGTTTGATCGAAAGTTTGGTTCGTATCGCTCGCCGCCATGTTAAATGTGATCCGTAAACAGTCCCAAATAAACTACAAGCTTCCGTTTGTCAAGTAGTACGCATCACCGTCTTTCCACCCCTCCCCACTCTCTGATTGGCTCCCTAACTCAGGCAAGCCTTTAGACCATAGTTTCCATGCTGTCTTTTCAGATCGGAACCATTGTGCAAAGCAGCATGGGATTTCCCAGGCTAGGCGAAAGGCGGGGTACACCCTGGACAAGTCGCCAGGTCATCACAGGGCTGACACATAGACACAGACAACCATTCACACTCACATTCACACCTACGGTCAATTTAGAGTCACCAGTTAACCTAACCTGCATGTCTTTGGACTGTGGGGGAAACCGGAGCACCCGGAGGAAACCCACGCGGACACGGGGAGAACATGCAAACTCCACACAGAAAGGCCCTCGCCGGCCACGGGGCTCGAACCCGGACCTTCTTGCTGTGAGGCGACAGCGCTAACCACTACACCACCGTGCCGCCCAATAATAATTATTGAAAAATTATATGTTCTTACCATGAAATACTTTTATTCCATATTTTGTTGCTTTTTTTTGGTATTTTTTAGGGTTCTGTTTTCGAGTAGAGTTTTTATTTCATCCTCAGTTGGTTCAGCAATACGCGCCACGATTTTGTTTTTCTTCTTTAGGGTTTTTTGGAGGTTGGCAAACCAACTTAAAGGTGCATTACTGCCACTGACTGGGCTGGAGTGTGGAACAGGAGATACTGGGGGGGGGACCCAACTATATTATTTTAGCTATTTCTGTTTCTTTTAAATACTTGATAACAAAGCAATATATCTGACTTGATGCGCACCACCATTTTTCTTTTCTCTACTCACAGTATATGAGCTCATATCCTAGCAGTAGAGTAGCCAATCAGAGCGTGTGATTGCTCATATCCAGGGAATGTGGATAGAATAATTTGTGATGTTCTATTTAGTGAGTTAGTATCGTGGCAAGGAAGTCAAAAAGCTGAAAACATTACTGTAGGTAAATAAATGAAATTAAATGGAATGGAATAAAATATGATCAGGTGTTCTATCATAGGAAAAAAAACAAACTCTTGGGGTTGTGTGACATTCCAGGTACCACAGAGAAGCTGGTCATTTTCCACTACCAGCACAACCTGAAGTGTTTTATCCCTCTTGCACCACAGGAATTCACTCACAATGACATTTTTAAAAATTCATTGTCCTGTTATGATATGCCATACTTTTTATATGTTGATAGTTATGGGAGAGCAAGGAGACTTGGGACAGTTTGTACTCCCATACATTAATTTCAACCAATCAGGTTTTAGATGACATCACAAGTTAGATGTTGCCCCTTAGAGTAACCGACTTCCTTTGGAGCCATGAAGCTGGACACTGCAGTAAGGTTTGTACAGTTCAATATTTTATCAACCAAAACTTGTATTTTCTACTTTGCCTTCACCTCCATTCTATGGTGTAATTTACACTGATGAATTGGGGATTCGGCAGCACGGTGGTGTAGTGGTTAGCGCTGTCGCCTCACAGCAAGAAGGTCTGGGTTCGAGCCCCGTGGCCAGCGAGGGCCTTTCTGTGGGGAGTTTGCATGTTCTCCCCGTGTCCATGTGGGTTTCCTCCGGGTGCTCCGGTTTCCCCCACAGTCCAAAGACATGCAGGTTAGGTTAACTGGTGACTCTAAATTGACCGTAGGTGTGAATGTGAGTGTGAATGGTTGTCTGTGTCTATGTGTCAGCCCTGTGATGACCTGGCGACTTGTCCAGGGTGTACCCCGCCTTTCGCCCGTAGTCAGCTGGGATAGGCTCCAGCTTGCCTGCGACCCTGTAGAACAGGATAAAGCGGCTAGAGATAATGAGATGAGATGAATTGGGGATTCGTTTGGAATTAAAGTATGCAGCCTCGGGTTATGAGATATAGTATTATTTATTAAACTTAAATTCTGGGGAAAACATTTAAGGATTTTTTTTTTCAAAATGGCCAGATGGGGAGAGTTGGGACAGTTCATCATGTTACAGGTTTATATTGTGGTTTACAAATGAAAATTTTAAAAAATGTTGTTATAAATGTGGGCGTGTCCCTGCATGAGGATTAAACCTATTTCATTCCTTCTTTAGAATGGAACTGTTTTGTCGAGTCAGGTTTTGGGTAAACGGACATTTTTCTATTGCTGTACCAACATTGTGTGTTCATACAGTTCATATGGTACAAGTTTTGATTATAAATAAAAATTAAGGGGGCGTCGTGGCTCAGGTGGATAAGGCGCCATACCATAAACCTGGGGACCCGGGTTCGATTCCAACCTGAGGTCATTTCCCAATCCCTCCCTGTCTTTCTCCCACTCATTTCCCGTCTCTACACTGTCCTATCCAATAAAGGTGGAAAAAGAATAATTTAAAAAATTAAACATGTAGGATTAAGCTAGGTTTTTTTTTTTATTTTTTTTCCATGCCTCCCTACTATGTCCCAAGTCTCCCAACATAATGTCTCATGTCTCAATGCAAAAAATACTGACAAAAGAAGTGAAGTCTGAAGGCCAGTATATGTGACAAGCTGAGAAACTAATGTTGTGCTAAGAGGGTATAGTAAATCCTCTCTAACGCAATATGAATGTTACGCTGCCTGCAAAGAATTTCATACAATTTACAAAAGCTGAAAACTTGTCCCGAGTCTCCCTGCTCTCCCCTACACTTAATACATTCCAGCTGTAAACAGTCATTCTCTCATGAGTCTCTTTCCCTTGAATTCTTGAAATTAATAAGACAAAAAATTGCAGTTGCTCATGGCCTCCCAACAGCTCGCTGACACTGGAGCGATTTGGACTCCTTTCATAAAATGTTACACAAACATAACGTGTCTTTCCTTCCAGAAAACATCACCGTAAAAATGATTATACATTCTACAGTGTTAAATTGTTTATTATTAGCCTTAGGTTATGTAGAAGCATACAAGTACTTGTAGTATAAATAACAACATATTAGAACAAGCACATTAATATAATACCTGCGCTCTGGAAGCACTTTCAGGATCGTGAATCCAACCGAGCTGTGGTAAAAAACTGGAATACTGCCTTACATCAGGTGACACATCTTTCATTTTCTTCCAGTAAATGTCAAACACTAATATTAGCTCTATCTGTAGTAGTAAGCTATACTTTTAAGGATTATAATATATACTAGCCTTTGCGGGGCGGCACGGTGGTGTAGTGGTTAGCGCTGTCGCCTCACAGCAAGAAGGTCCTGGGTTCGAGCCCCGTGGCCGGCGAGGGCCTTTCTGTGTGGAGTTTGCATGTTCTCCCCGTGTCCGCGTGGGTTTCCTCCGGGTGCTCCGGTTTCCCCCACAGTCCAAAGACATGCAGGTTAGGTTAACTGGTGACTCTAAATTGAGCGTAGGTGTGAATGTGAGTGTGAATGGTTGTCTGTGTCTATGTGTCAGCCCTGTGATGACCTGGCGACTTGTCCAGGGTGTACCCCGCCTTTCGCCCGTAGTCAGCTGGGATAGGCTCCAGCTTGCCTGCGACCCTGTAGAAGGATAAAGCGGCTAGAGATAATGAGATGAGATGAGACGTACACTCAAGCATGGACTTAAGCACAGAGTGAAATTCCTCCTCTGCATTTAACCCATCTGAAGTAATGAGCGCACACACAAGTAAGCAATGAGCATAAACGCATACACAGAGCAGTGGGCCACTATGCTACAGTGCCCAGGGAGCAGTTGTGGGTTAGGTGCCTTGCTCAAGGGCACTTCAGCCCAACCTTCAGGCCATGGCTGCCCCATGTTAACCTAACCGCATGTCTATGGATTGAAGCTGATGAGTAAAGTTAGATAATTCAAAGTGATTGAACTTGAGTGGTTGTCATCTGAAAGATGCTCAATTTGAGGAGCTCAATCAGAATGGTAAAAGAATACACCTCATATAGAGGGTCTTAATTGATTCTCAGTCACCATGAGTAAGAAAACGAGACCATCAATGACAGTGTAGCTCACTCCGGCCCCGTCCAGTCCAGAAGGTACGATCTAAAGTGGGCCACCTTGCACAATAAATGTTACAAGATCTATACAATATATACACAAGCTATATATAGAAGCTATATTCACTCTAGGAATACTGACCTATTTGCCAGGAAGAATCCAAAATGGCGAGGAATTGACCAAAAAGAAGTGATTTTTGTTGAACTGCTTGCTGATTAAGGCTTAATTAGTCCATAACTTCATTAATAACTGTAATTAAGCAAATCTGGGTAGAAGTTATATGCACCCTAGGTACCCCTACCTTCATGTTAGAAAGAATCGGCGAAGAGTTGAAGGAGAAGAAGTGATTTGTGTGGGAACTGCTTGTTTTCTCATCTCATCTCATTATCTCTAGCCGCTTTATCCTTCTACAGGGTCGCAGGCAAGCTGGAGCCTATCCCAGCTGACTACGGACGAAAGGCGGGGTACACCCTGGACAAGTCGCCAGGTCATCACAGGGCTGACACATAGACACAGACAACCATTCACACTCACATTCACACCTATGGTCAATTTAGAGTCACCAGTTAACCTAACCTGCATGTCTTTGGACTGTGGGGGAAACCGGAGCACCCGGAGGAAACCCACGCGGACACGGGGAGAGCATGCAAACTCCACACAGAAAGGCCCTCGCCGGCCACGGGGCTCGAACCCGGACCTTCTTGCTGTGAGGAGACGGCGCTAACCACTACACCACCGTGCCGCCCACTGCTTGTTTTGGATCAATTAATTACTCCATATCTTGATTATTAATTTGAATTATGCAAATATGGGTAGAAGCTATACACACCCCAGGCAGACCTACGTTCCTGCCAACAAGAATAAAAATTAGTGAAGAACTCAGAGAGAAGAAGCGATTTTCATGAAACGTGGATGATGCCTGATGGACGACAGGCAGCACGTGATGGGATAAACTCATCGCCTGTCAGCCAGATGAGCTAATAATTAATACAATTTCCATTGCGGATTAACAAGGAGTCGTGATATGGGAAAGACAGATGCAGGTGATCTCGTATTAAACCGACTCATCATCATCGCCCACTTGAAGCCTTTTGTATTCAGACGGTGTCCAGATGGGAGAAGACAACCTCTTAATTAGGGACCATGACAGAGCTTCGGCCGTCACAGATTAAAGATGGCGGAGACGCCACTGAAATCCTTATTGCAGAGAAGGGCAAGAAGAGGCAGGGAGAGTTATAAACCTCACAGATTATTGACCTTTATTAGGACGACACACTGAAATATGGATCCATGCAAACACACTGAGGGAGAGGTTCAAGGATTGCTTAATGAGAAACATCCCCAATTTGACTTTTTAAAACCAAACATTCATAGCTTATTATTATTATTATGCAAATTCAAATCAGTTCTGTTTAGCTGATTTTCACTTTTATATTCTTTTTTATTATTATTTTGACCAAGCGCCTTTACTGCACTGTAAATGTAGACAATAACCTTAGAAATTTAATAGCTCGAATGTCAAAACTTCATGCCCCATTAGTCGAAAATAACTCTTCACTTAAATTGAACCATAAAACACAACGATCACAATTTGTCAATGGATAGAGAGAAGAGAGCCGGAGCGTTTTTCTCAGCATGGCGATTACGTTAAACGATCTGATCCTTTTACCCCATCATGTTGCCAAAGTATCTGATCTCATCTGTCTATATTCTGTATTTAATGTATATTGCATGACCAAGTTTCTGTCATTCTTTCCATTTTAATTTCCTTTTCTATCTCTCTTAAAGTCCTCTGCTTTACATCCATCAATTTCCATACTTACACGCCATCTCGGTCTTTCAAAAGAATGAAATGAAAGTCAGTCGAGGTTCTCGGGTCCCTTGAAACACATCAGCGCCATGACAGCTCATATTTCTTGCCAAATCCTGTCTGGTTGGGGTTATAATTGGTTGTGCACGGAGATAGAGTTCCTCATCTGGAAGTCTGAAACGGTTCTACTTTCATTTGCGATATCATGAAATGTTAAAACAGGGGACTCTGCTTTGAAATGGACTTGGTGTTGAAGTAGAACGTAGCAAGATGCATATCTGAGTTCTGCGCTTGGTTGGCAAATAAAAGTAGAGATTTGGAGAAAGCAAGAAGAATGCTTTGGGAAAGTATTTCAGCAAGTTTGTGTGAGAAAAAAAGACTAAAAAGACTAAAATTTAGCACAATGCCAAACTTAGTAGGATGAATTGCCAAACATTTATATTGGCATTTACAAAGTAGTGCCATGTATTACATGTTTAAGGAAGGAGTATTGAAACATGAAGTTTCCCTCCACAAAAGAAAACTTGGGGGGAAAAAAGAATGTGATTTCCCAAACAAGTCTTCCTTCGTCACTAATACTTGGTTCACACATTGGCGTTTCAGCCTTGCGTATGTACGGCATATCAAGATACGTGACAGTAAGAAAGGAACGTCACAGCATTGCCAGCTTACGTACAGTGGTGCTTGAAAGTTTGTGAACCCTTTAGAATTTTCTATATTTCTGCATAAATACGACCGAAAACATCAGATTTTCACGCAAGTCCTAAAAGTAGATAAAGACAACCGAGTTAAACAAATGAGACAAAAATAATACTTGATCATTTATTTATTGAGGAAAATTATCCAATATTACATAACTGTGAGTGGCAAAAGTATGTGAACCTTTGCTTTCAGTATCTGGTGTGACCCCCTTGTGCAGCAATAACTGCAACTAAACGTTTCCAGTAACTGTTGATCAGTCCTGCACACTGGCTTGGAGGAATTTTAGCCCATTCCTCCATACAGAACAGCTTCAACTCTGGGATGTTGGTGGATTTCCTCACATGAACTGCTCGCTTCAGGCCCTTCCACAACATTTCGATTGGATTAAAGTCAGGACTTTGACTTGGCCATTCCAAAACATTAACTTTATTCTTCTTTAACCATTCTTTGGTAGAACAACTTGTGTGCTTAGGGTCGTTGTCTTGCTGCATGACCCACCTTCTCTTGAGATTCAGTTCATGGACAGATGTCCTGACATTTTCCTTTAGAATTCACTGGTATAATTCAGAATTCATTGTTCCATCAATGATGGCAAGCTGTCCTGGCCCAGAAGCAGAAAAACAGGCCCAAACCATGATACTACCACCACCATGTTTCAAAGATGGGAAAAATTGTTCTTATGCTGGAATGCAGGGTTTTTCTTTCTCCAAACATAACGCTTCTCATCTCATCTCATCTCATCTCATCTCATCTCATTATCTGTAGCCGCTTTATCCTGTTCTACAGGGTCGCAGGCAAGCGGGAGCCTATCCCAGCTGACTACGGGCGAAAGGCAGGGTACACCCTGGATAAGTCGCTAGGTCATCACAGGGCTGACACATAGACACAGACAACCATTCACACTCACATTCACGCCTACGGTCAATTTAGAGTCACCAGTTAACCTAACCTGCATGTCTTTGGGCTGTGGGGGAAACCAGAGCACCCAGAGGAAACCCATGCAGACACGGGGAGAACATGCAAACTCCGCACAGAAAGGCCCTCGCCGGTCACGGGGATAACGCTTCTCATTTAAACCAAAAAGTTCTATTTTGGTCTCATCTGTCCACAAAACATTTTTCCAGTAGACTTCTGGCTTGTCCATGTGATCTTTAGCAAACTGCAGACAAGCAGCAATGTTCTTTTTGGAGAGCAGTGGCTTTCTCCTTGCAACCCTGCCATGCACACCATTGTTGTTCAGTGTTATCCTGATGGTGGACTCATGAACATTAACATTAGTCAATGTGAGAGAGGCCTTCAGTTGCTTATAAGTTACCCTGGGGTCCTTTGTGACCTTGCTGACTATTACACGCCTTGCTCTTGGAGTGATCTTTGTTGGTTGACCACTCCTGGGGAGGGTAATAATGGTCTTGAATTTCCTCCAATCTGTCTGACTGTGGATTCGTGGAGTCCAAACTCTTTAGAGATGGTTTTGTAACCTTTTCCAGCCTGATGAGCATCAACAACACTTTTTCTGAGGGCCTCAGAAATCTCCTTTGTTCATGCCATGATAAACTTCCACAAACATGCGTTGTGAAGATCAGACTTTGATAGATCCCTGTTCTTTAAATAAAACAGGGTGCCCACTCACACCTGATTGTCATCCCATTGATTGAAAACACCTGACTCTAATTTCACCTTCAAATTTACTGCTAATCCTAGAGGTTCACATACTTTTGCCACTCACAGATATGTAATATTGGATCATTTTCCTCAATAAATAAATGACCAAGTATAATATTTTGTCTTGTTTGTTTAACTGGGTTCTCTTTACTTTTAGGACTTGTGTGAAAATCTGATGATGTTTTAGGTCATATTTATGCAGAAATATAGAAAATTCTAAAGGGTTCACAAACTTTCAAGCACCAATGTACTGTAGCTAATACTCTAGGATGTGTAACATGATCTCCTTGTATGTCAGGGTGCGGCATATTTTTAAGTCCACACTTAAAAATCCGTAGCAGCTTTGATACGTCACACATGTCATGTGTACACTGTAAAAATGAAAGCGACTCAGCAGTGATGCAGCGAGAATGTTGCCCAAACACCTATTATGCTGTGCGAACGCTTTAGTTGATATGTGTCTGATGAAGGTGGCTCCAGGGCTGGCTGGGCGGATGCGGCTGATGTCTTCCCTTGCCCTTCTTTGGTCCTGACTTATTTGCTGGCATGATGCATTCTTGACTGTGACGAATGACAACAAATGCAGTGTGGGGGCCCCTTTTATACCCACCTGTGAACGCTGCAGATATGCTGCAGGTACGCAGCAGCAACATCACACTTAAGAACGCCAATGAATGCCATGCTAATGAAAGCAACGAAATGGTTACACCATGGCAATGCATCATATGCCACGCATGCGCCTCAGCATGCCATAACTTTACATCCCTTGAACCCCATACAAACCCCAGATACGCCACAGGAATGCCATAGAAACGTCACACATACACCATGTACGTCACAGGACTTTAATTTTGGACAACATATGCCTCATTCTTGGTGTTTGACCCACACGCTGCTTACGTGGCAAGATACAAGACAATGTGATAGTAACCTAAGGAATAGAGCCAGATAGTGCTTGGGGCCTTAATTGCTGCTTGCAGTGAAATTTACTACAGTATTCAAATTACACCAAACTGATTGTGTGAGTGTTTGATTTGGTTGATTTTAAGCAGCTTGATAAAACTACAGTACGCTTCTTTTGATCAAATTAGACAGTTCAGCCAACAGAACACAATGCATCACTTGCATCACAGAGTGTTTATTGCTTGGCAAATCGAGTCAACCATGACTTTCTTCTGCTGGTTTTCTTTCTTTCTTTCTTTCTTTCTTTCTTTCTTTCTTTCTTTCTTTCTTTCTTTCTTTCTTTCTTTCTTTCTATTTTATACCACAAACAGAGAAAGCATCTCTCTACCAACATGCCATGAGGTCTTCACAGAATAATCAACCATATAGAGATCTTGCAGTCACGTGACCGGAAAATACACAGCCGCCATCTTGTTGGTAAAAAACACCGCTGAATACTGCTGCACTCGTGTACAAAATGGATAAATTTCAACCGACGGACTACACGGCTCATTTTTCTAATGAACAGATACAGTGGTGCTTGAAAGTTTGCGAACCCTTTAGAATTGTCTATATTTCTGCATAAATATGACCTAAAACATCATCAGACTTTTACACAAGTCCTAAAAGTAGATAAAGAGAACCCAGTTAAACAAATGAGACAAAAATATTATACTTGGTCATTTATTTATTGAGGAAAATGATCCAATATTACATATCTGTGAGAGGCAAAAGTATGTGAACGTCTAGGATTAGCAGTTCATTTGAAGGTGAAATTAGAGTCAGGTGTTTTCAATCAATGGGATGACAATCAGGTGTGAGTGGGCACCCTGTTTTATTTAAAGAACAGGGATCTATCAAAGTCTGAGCTTCACAACATATGTTTGTGGAAGTGTATCATGGCATGAACAAAGGAGATTTCTGAGGACCTCAGAAAAAGCATTGTTGATGCTCATCAGGCTGGAAAAGGTTACAAAACCATCTCTAAAGAGTTTGGACTCCACCACTCCACAGTCAGACAGATTGTGTACAAATGGAGGAAATTCAAGACCATTGTTCCCCTCCCCAGGAGTGGTCGACCAACAAAGATCACTCCAAGAGCAAGGCGTGTAATAGTCGGCAAGGTCACAAAGGACCCCAGGGTAACTTCTAAGCAACTGAAGGCCTCTCTCACATTGGCTAATGTTAATGTTCATGAGTCCACCATCAGGATAACACTGAACAACAATGGTGTGCATGGCAGGGTTGCAAGGAGAAAGCCACTGCTCTCCAAAAAGAACATTGCTGCTCATCTGCAGTTTGCTAAAGATCACGTGGACAAGCCAGAAGGCTATTGGAAAAATGTTTTGTGGACGGATGAGACCAAAATAGAACTTTTTGGTTTAAATGAGAAGTGTTATGTTTGGAGAAAGGAAAACACTGCATTCCAGCATAAGAACCTTATCCCATCTGTGAAAGATGGTGGTGGTAGTATCATGGTTTGGGCCTGTTTTGCTGCATCTGGGCCAGGACGGCTTGCCATCATTGATGGAACAATGAATTCTGAATTATACCAGCAAATTCTAAAGGAAAATGTCAGAACATCTGTCCATGAACTGAATCTCAAGAGAAGGTGGGTCATGCAGCAAGACAACGACCTTAAGCACACTAGTCATTCTACCAAAGAATGGTTAAAGAAGAATAAAGTTAATGTTTTGGAATGGCCAAGTCAAAGTCCTGACCTTAATCCAATCGAAATGTTGTGGAAGGACCTGAAGCGAGCAGTTCATGTGAGGAAACCCACCAACATCCCAGAGTTGAAGCTGTCCTGTATGGAGGAATGGGCTAATAGTCCTCCAAGCCGGTGTGCAGGACTGATCAACAGTTACCGGAAACGTTTAGTTGCAGTTATTGCTGCACAAGGGGGTCACACCAGATACTGGAAGCAAAGGTTCACATATTTTTGCCACTCACAGATATGTAATATTGGATCATTTTCCTCAATAAATAAATGACCAAGTATAATATTTTTGTCTCATTTGTTTAACTGGGTTCTCTTTATCTACTTTTAGGACTTGTGTGAAAATCTGATGATGTTTTAGGCCATATTTATGCAGAAATATAGAAAATTCCAAAGGGTTCACAAACTTTCAAGCACCACTGTAACTAGATATATGTCTAAAATAAATGACCTACAGATTAGTGACCCTTATCGCTTACCGGACGTAGTTTTCACGACCGTGTCAGTGGATATTGAACTGACAATGGTGAAGCACTGCATGCTTATAAATCTCTGGACAGTTATCTTTACAGAAATTCAGGATGGGTCAGCCGCCCTCAGATGTGGCATCTTGTAAACAAGAAAATAACAATCCTCATTGGACGGGTAAGTCACTTAAGTATTACTAGTACTGATACTAGATATATCAGTAGTATCTAGTATAGCACTGACCAGCCGATTATAGAATAGAATAGAATAGAATAGAATAGAATAGAATAGAATAAGGTAATTCCAGCTGTAATTCCAAATCGTCTGTCTTGTTTACCATGGATCCGGCGTTGGAGAGATAGAGGCTTGGTAGTGGAGATTTGAGTGGCTGTTTTCTGAGCTTAGTCAACAGGCCGGCTCTGCCTGCAGCCTCGCTTTTGCTTCCTCTCCCAACGCCGCCTCCTTCGCCTGCCAGACCCGATAACAATCCACGGAGACCCCGCTGGTCTCGCTATCTCGTCTGGAATGTGGAAATCGCTACAAACCGTCATTTTCTGCTGGAAACCAATGTCCAGTAAGTCCATACGGTTGTAGTGGATATTGAAGTCCGGTACAGACGAACAACACGCAAAAATACACACAAAAAACATTAAAAACGTGCACAGGTAGGGAGAGCTTGTAGACGCAGCCGTTGTAGTAGAATTGTATATAGTAGGGTTTTCCAGAAGAAAAGGTAGAAGTAGAAGCAGAAGTAGAAGGCGGAAATATGGCGTTTGACCGACAAGATGGCGTCTGTTACAATCTGGATCGGCTGTGATGTCACATGCAAGATCTCTATACAATTACAACAGCAGAGAATCTTTCCCACATGAAAGAATGCATTAGGACTGACTGCATTGGACATTTCTGATCTGCTGGACACACACACACACGCACACACACACAGAGGAGACATGACACATGGCACAGCAGGAAAGGAGCTAAATGTGGCGTGATTACCTGCTGAAAAACTCGGCTGCTCTTTCTGTCTTAGTGCTCCCTTGCACACTTTCTCTCGTTCTCTCTGCTGTCTTTTATTTCTGATTTGTTGCTATGTGGTTGAAGGAAATGTCAAATGAATACAGTAAACAAGCTGAAGGATGTAGCTCCAAGGGTGAGAAAATGACAGACCCAGCTGCTTCCACCTCTGCTTCACAGAGAAGCTTATTCTGGGGGGGGGGGGGACCCCACCAAATATATTGCTGAGAAAAGTTACAGAAGGATACACAAATCTATTAAACAATACAAATGTTGTTTTTTGCAAAAAAAAAAAAAATCCTTTTCTCCTATTCTCCTTGGCCTGCCCTTGCTAGCTCTCTTAAGCCTCTTGAACTCTCAAAGAAATGTTGATTTCCACCATCCAACACCCCCCACCTTATTGTGAACAGTTTGATGTAATGGAAAACACTGTGCTAATGCAAGTTCAAATATATAAATCCCAATGAAACACAGAAAAAAGGAAATACAAAAAATACAGAGTGCCTCTAAAGTTCCAGGCGGTGTCTTGGATCCTGTAAATCTGATACCTGAACCTATCAATCATGCAGGGTCTGAGGTCCAGTCTGGCCCACTATCTGCTCTTATCAAATGAGCTCAAGTGAAGCACAGTCCAGATAACGCAGCGGTTAAGAGGCCACCCGCTTTTCTCGTCCAACAGCGAAGCTCCAGACTCTGTGGAAGATTGTCTATCACAGGATAGAAAGTAAATGAGATAGATGCACACATTTACATGAAGGTTTGAGATCAATCTGAAGAAACTCTGAGTGGTCTCTCTGCTTGACTTGGATTGATGTTGAGGTTGAGGGAGTACAGTAGATTAATACTCACAAGGCACTGAGATCAGAGCTAGGCAACCTTGTTGGCTCGTGAAGCCCATTAAAAAACTGAGGGGGAAAAAAAACCCACCATATATTGGGTCTGTCTGCTTTTGCTATTAATGAAAGTGGAAAAACGTATATTTTCAATGGGATTCCCTGTAAGAAAGGGTTCCAAATTAGAGGCTTTTAGGAAGCTAAGAATCCTTAACTATACAAATAACCTTTTACAAACCAAAAGGGCACTCGGTAGAATGCATACCTCTGCCAAGCCACATATTTAGATTTGCATCAAAGTCTAATCAATTGTTCCTTGGCCCATGGCCCACCTTTCCTCTAAATCTCATCAAAGTCCATCATTACTTTTTGAGTTACATTGGGAACAGACCAAAAAAAACAAACAAACAAAAATCTTGGACCCGTATACATATCTAGATCATGGATACACATATGTAGTAGATTTTGATGCAATTCTGAAACAACTGTTCCTTGGGCCATGGCCCACCTTTCCACCAAATTCCATCAAAATCCGTTCACTACTTTTTGAGTTCCGTTGGGAACAGACAATAAAAAAAATCCTGGATCCACATACATATTTGCATCATGGATCCATATACATATTCAGAATTGCATCAAAATCTAACAAATTGTTCCTTGGCCCATGGCCCACCTTTCCACCACATTTCATCAAAATCTGTTCACTACTTTTTGAGTTCCGTTGGGAAAAAGACAAAAAAAAAATCCTGGATCCACATACATACTGTATCTGAATCATAGATCCAGATATGTATCCAGAATTGCATCAAAATCTAAACAACTTTTTCTTGGCCCATGGCTCACCTTTCCACCAAATTTCATCAAAATCCATTCACTACTTTTCGAGTTCCGTTGTGAACAGACAAAAAAATCCTGGATCCGCATACATATTTGGATCATGGATCCATATACATATTCAGAATTGCATCAAAATCTAACACATTTTTCCTTGGCCCAAGGCCCACCTTTCCACCACATTTCATCAAAATCTGTTCACTACTTTTTGAGTTCCGTTGGGAAAAGACAAAAAAATCCTGGATCCACATACATATCTGAATCATGGATCCAGATATGTATCCAGAATTGCATCAAAATCTAAACAACTTTTTCTTGGCCCATGGCCCACTTTCCACCAAATTTCATCAAAATCCATTCACTACTTTTCGAGTTCCGTTGTGAACAGATAAAAAAAAAAATCCTGGATCCACATACATATCCAGAATTGAATCAAAATCTAACCAATTGTTCCTTGGCCCATGGCTCACCTGTCCACCAAATTTCATCAATATCCGTTCACTACTTTTTGAGTTAGATTGTGAACAAACAAACAGAGGCGAAAACATAGTTGGCTGAGTAATAAAAACCCTGTGCATCCCAAAATAAATATTTGGTCATGAGTCTATATGGGTGGTCTTAGAATGTGACATGCTCACCAATGACAATTTATTGCTATTATGACCAAAGACAGTCAAAGTTCAGTCAGACTGAGGCATTTTTGATTAAAGCCACCAATAAAAAGACAGCATAGGGGTACATGAAAGTAATGGGAAAGCTACAAATATGATAGTGCAATGGCAAAACATAAATGTAACCTGCTAATGGACAGAAAATATCCTTATTACCTTAAACTCACTTTGACTCATTATTACCTGAAGCTCACTATTGGAACATTGTCCATAGTTAGAGGATCTTCAAGATAAAACCTGTGAATCTTTCAAATGTTTGAAGGACACAGAGACTGACAGCGAGGACATTTAGACAGAGAATAACATGGAGAGACAGAGACTGAAACACAGAATGAATGAATGAACACAGCAGAGATTAATCACTGTGTATATGTGCTGTTACCAGCTGAGAGAGCTGTATTAGGAAGGAAAGAAAAAACGAGAAGCGGGAAAGATATAATAAATATGAGTATGAGTCTAGTGGGACAGATGGTGACAAAAATAAACAAGAGATAATGGCGAGAGAAAGGAAGACCCTGGCAGGAGGGAAGTGAGGTGGTGCCTCATCTGTCTGTCTGGCACTGTCTCTACATTGTACATCATATCACGACATCCGGATACCCTTCTCACTCACACACACACTTGAAAACACACAGTCACACAGGTCCAGTTACTGATATGTCTTTCTCCAAGTGGAACAGCACCAATACATTCAGGCTTTATTGCAGGTCTCAGTTTCAAACCCCCAAAGACTGCATGGATAGCTGGGTCTGTCTGCAAACCAAAGATTTGTGGGCATGTCTTTGAGTGGGGAAGGTACAGTAGGTGTTGATTTGAGACCATATACACCGATCAGCCATAACATTAAAACCACTGACAAGTGAAGTGAATAACATTGATTATCCCATGACAGTGGCACCTGTCAAGGGGTAGGATATATTAGGCAGCAAGAGACCATTCAGTTCTCAAAGCTGATGTGTTGAAAGCAGTAAAAATGGGCAAGTGTAAGGATCGGAGTGACTTTGATGAGAACCAAACTGTGATGGCGAGATGACTGGGTCTGAGCCTCTCCAAAATGGCACATCTTGTGGGGTGTTCCCAGTATGCAGTGGTTAGTACCTACCAAAAGTGGTCCAAGGAAGGACAACCAATGAACTGGAAACAGGGTCATGGGTGTCGAAGTCTCATTGATTCACATGGGGCAAGAAGGCTAGCCCATATAGCCCAATCCCACAGAAGAGCTATTGTAGCACAAACTGCTGTGGGATTGGACCATATGGGCTGTCCTAAGTGCCCCGTGTGAATCAATGAGCCTTCAACTGACTGTTCTCTTGCTGCCTAATATATCCCACTCCTTGACAGGTGCTACTGTAGTGAGATAATCAATTGCAATGATAATCACTTCACCTGTCAGTGGTTATAATGTTATGGCTGATCAGTGGATGAACTCATATAATGCGTGTGTGTGTGTGTGTGTGTGTGTGTGTACACACATACACACACACACACACTATATGGCCAAACATATGTGGACAACTGACGATCACACCCATACCGGTATATTCTTTGTTGAACATCCCTTTCCAGAACCATGGACATTAATATGGTGTTGGGCTTTAATTTGTTGTTATAAAAGCCTCCACTCCACGGTGGTGTAGTGATTAGTGCTGTCACTTCACAGCAAGACGGTCCGGGTTCGAGCCCAGTGGCCGACGAGGGCCTTTCTGTGCGGAGTTTGCATGTTCTCCCCGTGTCTGCGTGGGTTTCCTCCGGGTGCTCCGGTTTCCCCCCACAGTCCAAAGACTTGCAGGTTAGGTTAACTGGTGACTCTAAATTGACCGTAGGTGTGAATGTGAGTGTGAATGGTTGTCTGTGTCTATGTGTCAGCCCTGTGATGACCTGGCGACTTGTCCAGGGTGTACCCCACCTTTCGCCTGTAGTCAGCTGGGATAGGCTCCAGCTTGCCTGCGACCCTGTAGAACAGGATAAAGTGGCTAGAGATGATGAGATGAAATGAGAAAAGCCTCCACTCTTCATCAAAGGCTCAGTCAAAGGCTTATTCTCAGTCACAAGAGCCTGAGTGAGATCAGACACTGAAGTTGGTTGAGGAGGCCTGGGGTGCAGTTGGTATTCCAGTTTATCCCAGAAGTGTTCAGTGGGGTTGAGGTCAGGGCCCTGTGCAGGACACTCAAATCCAACTTTGGTAAACCATGTCTTCATGGAGATCACTTTGGGCACAGGGGCATCGTCATGCTGGAACAGGTTTGCGCTTCTAACTTCATGGCAACAGTTTGTGGAAGAACCACATATGGGTGTGATGGTCACATACAGTGTTAATGGATCCTTCAGATATTTCTAAGGAGGCACTCAGCCCTCGAAAATAGGTTAATGATTCCATTCAAACTAGTGAATCTGGTTATCTTATGCTAGGTAGATAACTAGCATTCTTGTTAGCCCTTGGTCTCAAATCCAAACAGTAGTATAAACACCTTTTTACTTGAAAGTTTGTCCAAAAACCTGAACCACTTTCACACCTTCGCACAAATCTAATGCCATTATATGGTGTACTGTCTAAAAAAGGATTACCTTCCATATTACACTCTTCAAAGGCCTTTTTCTTCATTTCTTGTGGGCACCAAGACCCCCATGAGCCCAGGAGATTGGCCGGTTCCTAATCTCTCCTAATAGCTTTAGATGGAGAGTGGTGTTGCTGTCAGAGAGATCCATTCTACACATAAATCAACACTTAAGTGCCCAGCTAGCACAGTATCAATCTAAATCTTTATTTGTGCTAACTCACAGCATAATTCAAAATGTTGCTTGCCATTTCATTGTGTCGGGGAAGGAACTTCCTCACAGGACAAAACAAACAAAAAATCAGAATTCAAAATTGGAGTGTGTTGGATTTTCTTTGGAGCAGAATATTTTACTAGAAGCATAAAATTAAGCCAGTGGAAATCTTCAAATAGGAATGAGGAAGGTATTAGCAAGCTAGCTTGGATAAAGCAAGGATTTCTGACAGAAGGTTTTAAACCATGCTCATAAACCTCACTTCTAGCTGTAGCCAGCTAGCTAGCATGAGCAAACCAAATATGATTTTTGAAACCACATAAAATGGTAATAAGCTTCACTGTTAACTGTAGCCAGCTAGCTAACATGAGCTAATCTGACAGTTAATAAAAAAAATACTGTCCAAAATTCAGTGTTCATAAATAGTCATAAACTTCACTATTCGCTGTAGCCAACACAAGCTAACCTGACAGGATTTCTAACAGGATTTTGTTAAGCCATGGTCATGAATGTTCATAAACGTAACTGCTATTTGTAGCCAACTAGCTAACGCAAGCTAACTTGACAGGATTTCTGACAGGATTTTGTTAAGCAATGGTCATGAATGTTCATAAACATAACTGCCATCTGTCGTCAGCTAACTAAGCAAGCTAACCTGACATGATTTCTAACAGGATTTTGTTTAGCCATGGTCATGAATGTTCATAAACGTAACTGCCATTTGTAGCCAGCTAGCTAATGCAAGCTAACCTGACAGGATTTTGTTAAGCCATGGTCATGAATATTCATAAATGTAACTGCTATCTGTAGCCAGCTAGCTAACACAAGCTAACCTGACAGGATTTCTGACAAGATTTTGTTTAGCCATGGTCATGAATGTTCATAAATGTAACTGCCATTTGTAGCCAGCTAGCTAAGCAAGCTAACCTGACAGGATTTTGTTAAGCCATGGTTATGGATATTCATAAATGTAACTGCTATCTGTAGCCAGCTAGCTAACACAAGCTAACCTGACAGGATTTCTGACAAGATTTTGTTTAGCCATGGTCATGAATGTTCATAAATGTAACTGCCATTTGTAGCCAACTAGCTAACGCAAGCTAACTTGACAGGATTTCTGACAGGATTTTGTTAAGCAATGGTCATGAATGTTCATAAACATAACTGCCATCTGTCGTCAGCTAACTAAGCAAGCTAACCTGACATGATTTCTAACAGGATTTTGTTTAGCCATGGTCATGAATGTTCATAAATGTAACTGCCATTTGTAGCCAGCTAGCTAAGCAAGCTAACCTGACAGGATTTTGTTAAGCCATGGTCATGAATATTCATAAATGTAACTGCTATCTGTAGCCAGCTAGCTAACACAAGCTAACCTGACAGGATTTCTGACAAGATTTTGTTTAGCCATGGTCATGAATGTTCATAAATGTAACTGCCATTTGTAGCCAGCTAGCTAAGCAAGCTAACCTGACAGGATTTTGTTAAGCCATGGTTATGGATATTCATAAATGTAACTGCCATCTTTATCCAGCTAGCTAATACAAACTAACCTGACAGGATATCTGACAGGATTTTGTTTAGCCATGGTCATGAATGTTCATAAATATAACTGCCAGTTGTAGCCAGCTAGCTAACGGCAGCTAACCTGACAGGATTTCATTAAGCCATGGTCATGAATGTTCATAAACATAACTGCCATCTGTAGCCAGCTAGCTAACGCAAGCTAACCTGACAGGATTTCAATAAGCCATGGTCATGAATGTTCATAAACATAACTGCTATCTGTAGCCAACTAGCTAATGCAAGCTAATCTGACAGGATTTCTGATAGGATTTTGTTTAGCCATGGCCAAGAATGTTCATAAATGTAACTGCCATTTGTAGCCAGCTAGCTAAGCAAGCTAACCTGACAGGATTTTGTTAAGCCATGGTTATGGATATTCATAAATGTAACTGCCATCTTTATCCAGCTAGCTAATACAAGCTAACCTGACAGGATATCTGACAGGATTTTGTTTAGCCATGGTCATGAATGTTCATAAATATAACTGCCAGTTGTATCCAGCTAGCTAACGCAAGCTAACCTGACAGGATTTCATTAAGCCATGGTCATGAATGTTCATAAACATAACTGCCATCTGTAGCCAGCTAGCTAATGCAAGCTAACCTGACAGAATTCTTAAAACACTATTTGTAAATTCTCACAAACTTAACTGCCACCTGAAGCCAGCTAGCTAATACAGTATAAGCTAACCTGATAGTTTGGAAAATCCTGTCAAAAATGTCATTTTCATAATGTTACTCAACTTCATTACTCATAGCCAGCTAGCGTAAACAAGCTAGCCAGACGGGATTTCTAATCCATGTTTATGAATGGTTATAAACCTTACTACTAACTAGCAAGCTAGCTAACATGAGCTAACCTGACAGGATTTTTATGATACATGAATATAATTTTTATGCACTTTTTTGGTGGATTTTAAGTCACTTTGATAAAGCTTCACTTTTCAGTCTTTACTGTTATTATGTCTAGCCATCCAACTCCGATGAACTAAAGTAAGCTGAGAGAATCAGAGTGGACGTTGGATCATATCAGTAAATAAATCTTCCCAAATTTCAATCAAGTCTATCAGGCTGTCTGTCTGTCAGTCTCTATCCAGCTATTTAATATAACAAACTTTTAAAGTCATATTAATAGATGTTTAAAGTCATGCTGATATCTAGCTATTTAACTAACATGAGCTAATCCTAAGGCCAAGTTTACATTAGACCGTATCTGTCTCATTTTCTTCGCTGATGCACTGTCCGTTTACATTAAACCGCCTGGAAACGCCGGGAAATGGGAATCCGCCAGGGTCCACGTATTCAATCCAGATCGTGTCAGCTCCGGTGCTGTGTAAACATTGAGATACGCGGATACGCTGTGCTGAGCTCTAGCTGGCGTCGTCACTGGACAACGTCACTGTGACATCCACCTTCCTGATTCGCTGGCGTTGGTCATGTGACGCGACTGCTGAAAAACGGCGCGGACTTCCACCTTGTATCACCTTTCATTAAAGAGTATAAAAGTATGAAAATACTGATGCAAATACTGCCCATTGTGTAGTTATGATTGTCTTTAGGCTTGCCATCCTTCCACTTGCAAGTGGTAAGTGATATGCGCTGGGATCACACACACAGCGGCTCAGTCCCGAATCACTGCTTGTGCACTTCACTCGCGTGCTCTGTGAGCTGCGCAGGGCCAGAGTGCGCACCCTCCAGAGGGCACTCGCTGTTCAGGGCGGAGTGATTTGGAGCGCAGGATGCCTGCGGAGCCGAGCGTATCCGTGTATTGGCGTTGCTGTGTGCACGCAAGTCGTGTATTGGTGTTGCTGTGTGCACACTAATCGTTTTAAAAACGTTAATCTGATGATCCGCTGATACGGTCTAATGTAAACATGGGCTAACCCTCAAGGTGTAACCCCATTTGCAGCATTTGACCAACTTATAAAGAGGAATCGCACTGAAGAAAGATCAGAAAAAATGGAACTCAGTACTAAATTCTCCTCATTCTCCTTCAGGCAAAGAACATTTTAGCACAAGCTGCTTCGTATTATCCAACTCTCTCTGTGAAAACAAATTAAATCAAGCATTTAGAGAATTACATGACACCATTTCTTTACCAGACGGTATGGCCACACACCATTGCCTTGGGTAAATGGCCAAAGGGATTGATCTGCTAACACTACATGCCTTTGATAGCAGAAAGTCCAGTACAAACCAAATTACTGAACAGTTAAATGCTGATCAGTGAGTTTTAATTATTCTCGCCTAGCATATACATAATAAAGGATCAGGATAATTTTCCCAAATGTGTTGTGGCAAAATCAGTGTAAAATGATTGCATATGGGATTTATCATGTCTTCCAAGAAATGTTTACCATTAACAAAACATGCAGAGGTGCTAACATGTCTAAGAAGAAAATCCTAGCAGGCAACAATAATAACAAAAATTAGTATAAATACGGAGGTGATTATAGGAAATCTCACAAGCTGATTGGTTGAGAAATTCGGACTATTTCTCGATAATCACCTCGAGCGACTCGGCAAAATGGCAGCCAATCGCTTCGTCACTGTAAGTGAGCAAGAATTACAAATGATGAAAGAAAATGCTGTTCCTAAAAGCACTAAAGATGCTATAAAATGTGGTCTAAAACTATTCAAAGGTAAGGTGGAATTGTGATTTATTTAATCGATTTCAAAACAAAGTATTTTATGTGAGTCAGTGTAGATACGTGACAAGCCTGCACCACAGCTTTATTACATTTGCATACCACTTTTGAAGTTTGAAATAAATGATTTTTTTAATATGATTTTTTTAAAAATAATCACCTGTGTATTTATACTAAAACAATTATCCATCTCAGGCTCAGTGAATATCGGTGAATAATTCATCTCATCTCATCTCATTATCTGTAGCCGCTTTATCCTTCTACAGGGTCGCAGGCAAGCTGGAGCCTATCCCAGCTGACTACGGGCGAAAGGCGGGGTACACCCTGGACAAGTCGCCAGGTCATCACAGGGCTGACACATAGACACAGACAACCATTCACACTCACATTCACACCTACGGTCAATTTAGAGTCACCAGTTAACCTAACCTGCATGTCTTTGGACTGTGGGGGAAACCGGAGCACCCGGAGGAAACCCACGCGGACACGGGGAGAACATGCAAACTCCGCACAGAAAGGCCCTCGCCGGCCCCGGGGCTCGAACCCAGGACCTTCTTGCTGTGAGGCGACAGCGCTAACCACTACACCACCGTGCCGCCCTGAATAATTGTTAAATAATAATAATAAAAGAAAGTTGACAAAAAATTTGTAGAAAGTCAGTTGCCTTCTTTTCCCAGATGTACAGAAAGGAGGGAGTTTATGGTTTGAAATTTTCATGGAAGGATAACAAAAACCAAAAGTAAATCGTTGTTCTTTCTTAAAGATCATTTTAAGACTTCAAGACATTTTTCACTTGAAGTAAATTAGACTGAAAATGTTTACATAAACCACACTTATCTAAATTTGTTCACCATATTTACAAATGTTTTGGATGTTTTCTTTGTACTCGCATGTGCATGTTAAAATACAAAGTGCATTCTTGACTAGAGTTGTAGTACTCAAGGCCGGTCTCAAGACCACTTTTTGAAGGTCTTGGTCTCGTCTCAGATTCGACCGCATTGTTACTCAGTCTTGTCTCTGTCTCAGACATAGATGACTCAGGATTTTATTTCAGGACTGGTCAAGAGCACAACTGTAGGGATTTCACTAAATTGCCTGTGCATTGTCAGATTTATTTGTTAACAGCATTACGGTGACTGGATGTAAAGTTTCCTGCTTCAAATGCAACCAATAACGTGACTTGTTGCTAATTAGAAATTTTTCTTCCTGTTCATGGCTGTCACCCCTCCCCCACCCCCTTTCACACACACTGGTCTTGTCCTGGTCTTAACTCGGTCTCATCCTGTCTTGGTCTTGACTTGGTCTCAACTCCTTAAAATCTTGGTCTTGACTTGGTTTCAACCCCTTAAAGTCTTGGTCTTGACTTGATCTCAACCCCTCAAAGTCTTGGTCTTGACTTGGTTTCAACCCCTCAAAGTATTGGTCTTGACTTGGTCTCAACCCCTCAAAGTTCTTGGTCTTGATTTGGTCTCAACCCTCAAAGTCTTGGTCTTGACTTGGTCTCAACCCCTCACAGTCTTGGTCTTGACTTGGTCTCAACCCCTCAAAGTCTTGGTCTTGACTTGGTCTCAACCCCTCAAAGTCTTGGTCTTGACTTGGTCTCAACCCCTCAAAGTCTTGGTTTTCACTTGGTCTCAATTGCTCAAAGTCTTGGTCTTGACTTGGTCTCAACCCCCAAAGTCTTGGTCTTGACTTGGTCTCAACCCCTCAAAGTCTTGGTCTTGACTTGGTCTCAACCCCTCAAAGTCTTGGTCTTGACTTGGTCTCAACCCCTCAAAGTCTTGGTCTTGACTTGGTCTCAACCCCTCAAAGTCTTGGTCTTGACTTGGTCTCAACCCCTCACAGTCTTGGTCTTGACTTGGTCTCAACCCCTCAAAGTCTTGGTCTTGACTTGGTCTCAACCCCTCAAAGTCTTGGTCTTGACTTGGTCTCAACCCCTCAAAGTCTTGGTTTTCACTTGGTCTCAACCCCTCAAAGTCTTGGTCTTGGTACACTCTGGTCTTGGTCATGACTTGGTCTCGGTTTAGGTGGTCTTGACTACAACACTATTCTTGACATGGCTCATTTGCATGTAGAAATACCCACAAAACTTCATAAAAGTTCAAGTGCTCAGAGTGCTGGAAACATGAAATGAACACAGAGAGAAAATGTACAAAGGCAGAAGTGGAAGTAATAATTAGCAGTGTAAAAGCACCTGAGAAGGTCAAAAGCGATAAAGTGAATTAGCTGTGAATTAAGTGAGGTGACAAAAAATAATGTGACATGAAAATGGAGGAGAAATAAAAGAGCCTCACTGTCCCCAGGTGATCATGCACACCAAGCATACCATACAGAGAACCTGCTGTTTTAAAATACCTTTAAGTGATTCACCTGATGTGCTGAAAGTGTTGCAGTGTTAAAAGAAGACGTCATGTCAAAATGAACCCATTTATAAGCCACCTTTCATCCTCTGGAAAACCAAAAATCATACTAGTCTTTAAACATCCTTTACCACATACTCAGAAGCATAAGTGGGTCACAAACAAAAGTTTTTTCAGAACGCACTGGATTTTCATGAATACCGACATTCTTGTGTAAATGCTCCTACAAACAATTTATGAATGAATCCATTCATGTCCAACTTGATAAATATGGTGCACTGTCAGTATTGATCATGTCATCGTCGTAAGCTGAAACACAGAGTGGCTGTAAGGAAAGGTGGAAAATCTAACTAGCAGAGTGGTAGAGTGAGCAGAGTGAGCACAGCTTAGCCAAAAATTTATAGCGGAGCTCCAGCAGAGCACCATACCTAAGAAAAAATGTAAACCCATCGAGTCGATTTTTTGTGGTTTGTCTGTGTACGTGTACAGTACCACCACACATACACACCGCCTAGTGGTCAGTGTTAGTAATTACCAGTCATACACACCGCCTAGTGGTCAGTGTTAGTAATTACCAGTCATACACACCGCCTAGGGGGTGGCACAGTGGTGTAGTGGTTAGCGCTATCGCCTCACAGCAAGAAGGTCTGGGTTCGAGCCCCGTGGCCGACGAGGGTCTTTCTGTGCGGAGTTTGTATGTTCTCCCCATGTCCGTGTGGGTTTCCTCTGGGTGCTCCAGTTTCCCCCACAGTCCAAAGACATGCAGGTTAGGTTAACTGGTGACTCTAAATTGACCGTAGGTGTGAGTGTGAATGGTTGTCTGTGTCTATGTGTCAGCCCTGTGATGACCTGGCGACTTGTCCAGGGTGTACCCTGCCTTTTGCCCGTAGTCAGCTGGGATAGGCTCCACCTTGCCTGCAACCCTGTAGAACAGGATAAAACGGCTAGAGATAATGAGATGAGATGAGACACACCGCCTAGTGGTCAGTGTTAGTAATTACCAGTCATACACACCGCCTAGTGGCCAGTGCTAGCCAGTAAAGAAATAAAACAAAAGAGACTGGCTATGATATAAGAAAATTCTACAACTCAGAAACAGATGGGAGCTCCGCTTTTAGGCAGTGCCTAAATCTACATATTAGTTGCTTTGATTAGTTCTGTTCAGCAAGTGTCGTCTTCTGTGCTTTTGATAGCAGACATATATAATAAAGTTATGAACCTGCTAGGAGTGGCAAAAGAGGCAGTCATCAAGTCAGTTTATTTGTATAACACTTTTAACAACAGACATTGTCACAAAGCAGTTTTACAGAAAATTAAAGACAAATATATGAGCTAATTTTATTCCTAATAAATTTATTTATCTATCTCCGATGAACAGGCCTGTGACGACAGTGGTAAGGAAAAACTCCCTTAGACGACATGAGGAAGAATCCTTGAAAGGAACCAGACTCAAAAGGGAACCCATCCTCATTTGGGTGATAACAGATAGCATGATTATAAATAACTTGCTTCTATAACTGTGTCCTATATACAGTAGTCACAAAGTACAACTGTGTAACCAGGAAATTCATTATAGTTTTCACATGAAGTTTATTTTGTTGAAGTTATTAAAGGGCCCATGGCATGGTGGTTTGTTGATGCTTTAAATGGGCTCGTGGAGGCTTCCAGATGTTATATCCGCAGCCTTTCTCGAAATGAACCCTCGGTACGTAGATATAGCCTCCTGGGAGAAAGCCCCATTTCAGCGCTTTTCCCAGTGCATCGTTTGGCTAATGAGAAGCAGGAGGCGGGGAAGGGTAGACGGTGGGGGCGTGCCATGGGGGGAGGGGCTGCCGTCTGCCTCCCAAGCCAGCCGAGAGCGCTCCTCGTCGGGCACGGCCAGGCGGGCGAATGCCCTGGTCCGTCCGCCCTGTCTAAAAAAATGGTACAACTCGAGCCCATGGTAAAACTGGGACTTTGTCATTTTTTCCCACCTGAGGCCCATGGTAAAACTGAGCAGTGGGACTTTGTCATTTCTTTCCGCATGAGGCCCATGGTAAAACTGCACTTCCAGGAGGGGCTGCCGTCTGCCTCCCAAGCCGGCCGAGAGCGCTCCTCGTCGGGCACGGCCAGGCGGGCGAATGCCCTGGTCCGTCTAAAAAAATGGTACAACTCGAGCCCATGTACCTGGCTAACTGCAGGAAGCGGTTAGTTGCACAGCTAATGTAGCCATTGCTAGGCTAATGCACCGATTTTAAAACACGGCAAAATGACCAGTTATACACTTACTTGTTCGGTGTTTGTTGCTGATGCGGCAGGGATGCTTGGTACGGACCCAGGCTTCAGTGACAGTTGATGTGCAAAACCTGCCCTACTGTCCCAAGTTGTGGAAACATTCATCAGGAAAATGCTTCTGACAAACATACACTGTCTTAGGTAGACTCGACGGCGTATTATTGAAGTAAATAAAATTAAGCCACTGCGTCTTCAGGGGCTCTCCCGTCGGCAGTAAAAACAGACTCCTTTCTGTGTTGTCACATCCATGCACAGCACAATTTCCATGTTGTGTCTTCTATGGGCTCCTCACTACAAAATGTAGTCATGTGTTCTGCGCATGCGCAGTAGGCTTGGTAGGACAAACAGCAACTTTTGAGTTGGGCGGGCAATCCATACAGTGGGTGGGAATCCAGAGGGGGGGGTGTGGGGATCATCTCCCTTGCTGACGTAGGCAGGGGAAGAGTTTATCAACGCGCTGTTTTGATGCGCCATTCTCAAATGTTGGGCATAGTTTGGTTTACACATTATGAAATTTCTAGCCACTGGGGTGACTTAAGAAGGTCAGAGGAACTGTTCATTGATAACTTTAACTGTTCATTGATAGAGACTTGAGTGCAAAACTGTTCATGACAACCGCAGTCCTAAAGTTATCAAGACGATTGTAGTCCTCATCTGTCATAGCAAAACTGTAGGTGTCTAGAGCCATCTTCCAAGTGCGACTTTCAACTGTCCATATGGGGCCATCTTCCACAGGAGCACTGTGATGAGACTCTAGCCAGAAGTAGGGCATGAGGATGGATCAGTTTGTTTGCAACGTAGTGGATTACACATCCAAAGGGTTTTCGGGGTAGTCCGTGTCAATTAAATATAAAGTCAACATATTTGGGTGGCACGGTGGTGTAGTGATTAGCACTGTCACCTCACAGCAAGAAGGTTCTGGGTTCAAGCCCAGCAGCTGTTGGGGGCCTTTCTGTGTGGAGTTTGCATGTTCTCCCTGTGTCTGTGTGGGTTTCCTCTGGGTGCTCTGGTTTCCCCCACAGTCCAAAGACTTAGGTTAGGTTAAGATGGGGTGGCCTTGGCTGAAGTGCCCTTGAGCAAGGTAGCTAACCCCCAACTGCTCCCTGGGTGCTGTAGCATAGCTGCCCACTGCTCTGGGTATGTGTGTGTGTGTGTGCTCATTGCTCACTTGTGTGTGTGTGCACATGTGTGTGTTCACTTCTTCAGATGGGTTAAATGCAGAGGACGAATTTCACTGTGCTTGAGTATGCATGTGACAAATAGTCTTCTTCTGTTGTTATAACTTGTAATAACAAGCTAGCAACTTAATATGTAGCTTAAGGATATGTATCCATATACAGTAGCATTTTTTTTCCATCCCAGCACTTCATCAGAAAATCACTCCCACACTGCATCAGTTTTGTTTCAATGACAACAACATTTTGACAACATATCACCACCAGTCACCATATAATTGGGTTCCTGAAAAGGAGCGACAGTGACGACACCAGCACCTTTCTAACAAGTTCAATGATTTTCAAGTAGAAGCACTTGGAGCGGCCACACAAAAATGGTACAGCATTCTGAAAAAGACTCTGGGGACAGCACATTTTCTCGATGTGGCGGCATATGTTCTTTCCTCATTGGGAACAATTGAGAAAAGATGCTGGCGCTCAGAAAAAAAATGTTACATGGACACTCACCCTAACTGTTTTTGCTCTAGATATGAGGCAGTTTGCTAGTTAACCACTGACTGTTTCCATTTCAACAAGCAGAAGAAAGAAACCAAACAAATCGACTAAATCCAATTAATTATTATTCATTTCTTCACAGTGTTGTGTACTCTTCTGCTTTTTTCCTTCTTGTGTTTTTCCACTCCAGATAGATATGAATGGTTCTTCTTCAAAAACTTCTAATGCTATTTATCTAATTTAATTATGCAAATTGCAGTTTCTATTCTTTTCACACCACAAATGGGCTGCCAAATGACAGTTAAGTGTGCTTTATTGCATATCTATTGTTAAAATCATGGGGCCCCCAGTGGTTTGGGAGATGACCATTAATACCACTTACAGCAAGAAATGGGACATCCATCCATCATCTATATCGCTTATCTGTCAAGGACATGGGGGAAGCTGGAGCCAATCCCAGCTGGCTTCAGGTGAAAGTCGGGGTTCACCCTGGGCATGTTGCCAATCTATTACTGGGCTACACAGAGATGAACAACCATTCAAACTCACATTCACACCTATGGACAATTTAGGGTAGATAGTTGACCTAACCTGCATGTCTTTGGATTGTGGGAGGAAACCAGAGCACCCGGAGGAATCCCAAGTGCACATGGGAAGAACATGAAAACTCCACAAAGAAAGACCCCAGTCAGGTCTTAGGTTTGAACCCAGAACCTTCTTGCTCTGAAGAGACAGTGTTAACAACTGCACCACTGTGCCACCCACGGGTCTTACAATTAACAATAAATGAACGATTGTCATTACCTGATCGTTTGGACAATAATATTCTTAGACTTAAAACTTTTACCTGAAAGGAACAGTAACATGAATATACTGTCTTTCTTAATGATCATCGAAAGCAGTCAAGACCAGATTCAACTAAAATTCGCAAAGGTCCAGTTATATACTGTAAAGCTCTGGATAAGTGAAAACATGGCTAAATGGTGACATCAGATCCAGTTATTCGTTTATGGCTATAAATAAGACAATATGAAGTGGACAGATTTTCTTGGTACTGGTGATTCATGTTCCACCATCACCTAATGCAGATTCTGAAATCAAAGTGTGTCCGCTGTGCCCGTTATTTTTTATTGTACCTGTCTAACAAATGTAGTTGATTCTATTTCACAAATATAGCCAGCAAATATGTTTCACAAATTTAACCCACCATGACTCTGCCAGGATAAATCAGTTACTGAAGGTGAATGAATGCAGTAAATGTGTTGTCTGTAAGCAAGCAACCGGTATGTTTGCAAGTTAATGAATACAGCCTTCACAAGCTTCATATCTGACCTCCTGTAGGCTAGTAATACCTACTCTCAGACTCTCAACTCCAATCTGAACAGATGAAACATGTCAGGTTTGAACTTGAAGTGGAGAATAAACACATAATTCACAATTTATCTTTAAGCATTCTGGTTTTCATTGTTGACTTTTTTTTAACAAGCCATGTTGTCAGTTCTCTAATCAGACCAGAAATTGAAAAAAAAAAAAAAAGCCTCAATGAGGCTGTAGCTCATACTGGCCACTGTTGTTGCTGTGTGCGAGTTTGAAATCCAATCAATCCTGTAGGAGGAGCAGCGATTTTTGTGAAATTGCATATGACCCCTGTGTAGCCGTATCCATGGTAGGTGGCGCCACCTGGTGAACAATTCTGGTTGGAATATGTCTTTAGAGTCTTCTGGGTGAGTTTCAGTAAAAACATCCTAGCCATTTTATGAACAGTAGTTTTTGGTGTGACCAGTCACCCAAAAATTTCAAACACCCATATTATGTTAAATATGACAGGTGGTGCCACCATCTTGACAACTTTTATGCATACCAACCTGTTGAACATTCCTTAGAAGTTTGGTCAAAATCTGATCACTCCTGTAGGAGGAATAGCGATTTTCATGAAATTGTGTGTGAAACAGTCTTTCACGTTTCATTCGCACACTCACGTCCTCCATTTTTCTCTCCTGTTTCAAATTTGTATCCCACAATGCCTTGCGTGAATAGGGAAAGCCCACCACGTGATGCATGACGTAGTATCTTGAATTGGGTCATGGCGAAGGAGGAAAAAGTAGCGGAGAATTTAGCACCACGTGGCCCTAAATTCATTAATTGTTTTATGAGAAAAAAAAAAAACTAATAAAACTGGAAGTCCGTAATTTTAATTCAGTAGCCTTTGGTCCACTAAACAAAAATAGTTGGGTGTCGGGGAAAATTTCTTTTTATGACCTACACTTGAAAAATCTGAAAAGCAGTCTATTTTTAACATAAATGCCTGTGACTAGCCATAACACAGGATCTGCTAGTGAAGCCATGCTGGAGTTGCGTAACTACACTTTTCACGCATTGATCATCTTTGCTACAGTATTTTTTTGGTTCTTGGTTTGGTCCAGTGTACCGTAACATTTTACTGGGTCCATATCTAGACTGCAATCTAGCCTAAGTTTAAAGGTATATCACAGTGATTTACAATACCCTCACTTCAGTGTTCCCTCCAAAGCGCCACCCCCAAATTACATTTACATGTAACATGTCTGACGAGTAAATAAAGACGCCTCCTTCTCACTTTTGTCTCTCTTTCTCTTTTTTTTTCAGAATTGCCCTGGGAGCAGATCTTTATATAGCCCCTCAAATGTCAGAAAAACTTATCAAATATTATGTTCTGATAAGGTATAACCCCACCTTCAGACTTCTTCACTCTTTTGTTTTATAAAGCCGTTTTATCATGTGACTACTTTTAAGCTTTGGAGATGGAAGCTGTATCGTGAAACTTTCAGATTTATAGGTGGTCATGTTTGTGCACTTTATTAGCAAAGTGACTTGACTGCAAATGAAGTTTCTGACAAGATTTATATCAGTGACAGTCTGGGACACAGACTTCATATCCAACGACAGCCTCGGAAACTTCCTTTCAACAGCTTTTTGAGTTCGTTAGATGGATCTTCTGGGCCCTTTTTCATGAAAACCTTTCAGATTGATGATGTTTTCCTCCTTATTTGGGCTGCTGTATGCCTCTGTCAACAGGCCAGTGAAGCCAGAGCCAGATGGATTCTACTCAGCAGATGCTGCTGCTGTGTGTTTCCCTGCTGGGTTTCTAACTGCAGCATTTCCCTTTACAAATCCCTGGAATTTATCATTCTTGTGAGCTCAACTGCATCCCCAAATCCATATCAGTATTATGAAAAAACAGACTATAGACAATCCTCCTATCTGAGATACCAGATGGACCACATCATCATCATCTGAATGGGATGTGGGGTAAAATGGAGTGCTGCTAAGACCTGAGCTGGCCATAACTGCAAAACAAGAGCTCCATACTAAAGCCTGTGTTCCATAGCCAGACCAGATGAAGCTGGTGGCTGCTTTCACAGCTGGATTTAGACAAATCTTGGCACATTGACCAAAGAGTCATCAGAGGAAGGGAAATGGTGTTTGGGATATTATTTAAGAATAGCAACTTTTAACAAACATTACATCATACATTACAGTGTTTGAGCACAAACACATTTAAAAAGTGTGAACTGCTGAATTCTCAAACCTGATTGGTCAGAATATGAACAGCAGCTCTGGCAGTAGTGCAGCAGTAAATTAAATCACAGATTTATATAAAACTACAGTATGTAGGCTACTTACTCTTGTTGTAGTACTCAAGATCGGTCTCAAGTCCACTTTTTGAAGGTCTTGGAATCGACCACATTTTTACTTGGTCTGGTCTCGGTCTCAGACAGAGGACTCTGGATTTTATTTCAACAGCAATCAAGACCACAACTGTGAGGATTTCACTACATTGCCTGTGCATTATCTGATTAGCTCACAGGGCCATAGGCCAGTGAGATATTACCATCACACAGCATCCGTCGTCCAGCCGTCTGTCCATCCGTCCACAATTCACAAAAATCACTGCTTCTCCCTGAGTTTTCAATGGATTTTGATTCTGATTGTTTTGTTTGGAAGATCTAATCAGTCTGCACAAAAGTTCCTCCCTGGTTTTGTGATTTCTCATTAATGAGTTGCTAATTAGGCCGGTAAATGAACTTTCAGGAAAATCGCTACTCCTCTCTGAGTTGCCAATGGATTTTGATTCTGATTGTTTTGTTTGGAAGATCAAATTATTGTAATTGTACTCATGAAGAGCAACTTAGCTAATTATAAATGAGTATAAACGGACCGCCCACTTGATGGCTAGGCACTCTTTCTCTATCGTGCTGTACCTGCCTTCCCACATTGACAGCTTCCGGCTAATGTACACCACAGGACGCTCCTCCCCCTCCACCTTCTGGGACAGAACGGCCCCCAGCCCTCTGTCCGATGCATCTGTCTGTAAAATAAAGGGGAGAGAAAAGTCAGGGGAGTGTAACAGTGGCCCCCCACACAGTGCAGGCTTTACCCTAGAGAAAGCCTGTTGGCATTGCTCCGTTCACTGGACTGGATCTGGTGCTCCCTTTTTAGTGAGATCAGTCAGTGGGCTGGTGATGTCCGAATAATTAGGTATTAACCTACGATAGTAGCCAGCCAGCCCCAGGAACTGTCTCACCCCCTTTTTGATCTTGGGTCTTGGGCAGACTGCAATCGCTGCCGTCTTATTAATTTGGGGATGCACCTGCCCATGGCCTAAGTGGAAACCCAGATACCGTACTTCCACCCACCCAATTGCACACTTCTTTGGATTAGCTGTGAGACCTGCATGCCTCAGTGACTTTAGGATGGCCCTAAGGTGTTTGAGGTGCTGCGGCCAGTCATTGCTATAGATGATAATATCATCGAGATACGCAGCTGTGTAGGTGGTGTGGGGCCAGAGAACCCTGTTCATGAGCTGCTGGAATGTCGCAGGAGCCCCAAATAACCCAAAGGAAATGTGATGAAGTGGTGTAAGCCAAAAGGTATGGAAAAGGCCGTTTTCTCTCGGGACAGAGGAGTCAAGGGGATCTGCCAATATCCCTTCGTTAAATCCAGTGTCGAATAAAAATGAGCAGTGCCTAATCGATTGAGTACCTCGTCAATGCGAGGCATTGGGTACGCATCAAACTCAGACACCGCATTGACTTTTCTATAGTCCACACAGAACCGGACTGACCCATCGGTCTTGGGGACCAGGACCACTGGGCTGCTCTAGTCACTGTGGGACTCCTCGATTATACCCATTTTGAGCATGGCCTCGAGTTCATCCCAGACCACCTTTTTTTTGTGTTCAGGCAGGCAGTAAGGATGGCTGCGCACTACCACCCCCGGGGGCATCTCAATGCGGTGTTCTATGAGGTGGGTGTGGCCGGGCAGGGGCAAAAACACGTCGGAAAATTCTTTCTGCAACTGGGCTACCTCCATGAGTTGGGCCGGGAAGAGGTGGTCTCCACAAGGGACCAGAGTGGTTGGTGATGTCAATTTTCATTTTAAACCTCTGGCCCCAGCTCCGCCTTCTCTGGGATTACCGACACCAACGCCACAGGGACCTCCTCATTCCAACATCTTAATAGATTGAGGTAGTAAATTTACAATGCTCCACCCCTGTCCATTCGCCTCACCTCATAGTCGACGTCCCCGACTCGCCGTGTGACCTCGAAGGGCCCTTGCCACTTGGCAATCAATTTGGAGCTCGATGTGGGCTATAATACGTGTACTTTGTCACCTGTTGTGAACTCTCTAAGGTGCGTGCCCCTGTGGTACAGTCGGATTGACGTTCTTGCGCCTGCCGTAAATTCTCCTGGGTTAAATGTGTGAGTGTGTGGAGTTTGGCGCACAGGTCGAGAACGTATTGAATTTTGTTCTTACTAGATGAAGGTCCCTCCTCCCAATTTTCATGTAGCCCGTCCAAAATGCCACGTGGCTTACACCCAGTGTTGGGCACGTTACTTTCAAAAAGTAATTAGTTATAGTTACTAGTTACTTTTTCCAAAAAGTAACGGAGTTAGTAACGGAGTTACTTTGTCATAAAAGTAACTAATTACCAGGGAAAGTAATTATTCCGTTACATTTTGTGTTACCCCCCCCAAAAAATAAATCAAATTCAATTAGTGTAATCATAATAAAAGTGAATGTTAAATGTGTTTGATGACTGAAATGGACACTTAACAGAACCAATTAGTAACATTATCTACACTATATTAATATTTTTGTGGGACAATGTGAGAAGACATCTATCAAATTTAATATATTTTTGTAGTTATTAAAATTGTTATGTTACTAATTACTGGCCACTGACGAGGACAAACGCTTTGTTCCTCGACATAATGTGCATTGCACGTGGACATTTTTGCCTTTTATTTCAAGTAATGAAAAGTCCTGGCTGTATTTCCAATGTGAAAGCGCAGTGCTGGGCTGACCGCTCGCCATCGCTGTGTCTTCTGATTGAAAGTGTGCGCAGTAGTGCAGTAGGCGTGGCCTACCTACGTATGCTGTCCAAATCTACTCTGATTGGCTGACTATGCCGTTGTCTCGCATCTCCCCGCCCCACATTAAAGCAGAGTAGAGAAAGGCTGAACGAGCAGCGTGCCAGATGAGAACAGCTTTAATAAAGTAACGCATAGTATTTTATTGTACGTAACGGGAACGGCGTTATAATGATGTAAAAAGTAATTAGTTAGATTACTCGTTACTAAAAAAAGTAACGCCGTTAGTAACGCCGTTTATTTCTAACGCTGTTATTCCCATCACTGCTTACACCCATATAATAATTCAAATGGTGAAAAACCTGTGGAGGCTTGCGGGACCTCTCATACTGCAAATAACAGGGGCTCGAGCCACTTATCCCAATTACATGCATCTTCGCTTATGAACTTCCGAATTATGTTTTTGAGAGTTCGATTAAAATGGTCCACTAAGCCATCAGTTTGTGGGTGACAGACACTGGTGCGGATAGGCTTAATTCCCAGTAACCCATACAGTTTGCACAGTGTGCGTGACATAAATGTAGTGCCTTGGTCTGTCAGGATTTCTTTCGGAATCCTGACCCGGGAGATAAAGCGGAAAAGCGCTTCCACAATACTGCGTGCTGAGATATTTCGGAGAGGCACTGCTTCCGGATATTGCATTGCATAGTCCACCAGAACTAAAATAAAGCGATATCCCCATGCTGACCAATCTAATGGCCCGACGAGATCCATCCCAATTCTTTCAAAAGGGGTCTCGATTAAAGGGAGAGGGCGCAAAGGCGTTTTGGAGTGGCCACGGGATTTACTAATTGGCATTCGCGGCACGCCGCACACCACCAACGGACATCCCCATGAATCCCTGGCCAATAGAACTGGGCCATTATTCGGGCTAGTGTTTTATCCTGCCCTAAGTGTCCGGCCATGGGATTAAATTGAGCCGCCTGGAATATGAGTTCCCGCCGGCTCTTTGGGATTAATAACTGTGTTATCTTTTCACCAATTTGAGTGTCCTGCGTCACTTGGTATAACCTATCCTTAATAATAGAAAAGTTGGGGAAGGCCGGTGTTGCATTTGGCTGGAGAATTTGACCATCGATTACTCTTACTTGGTCAAATGCATGCTGCAGAGTCCCGTCTCGTGACTGCTCTAATGGGAAATCCCCAAGGGAATCCCCGAGAGAGGGAGGAGGGGCGGGGTGCTCTTCACTCCGCGTATCGCCCTGACGCGGTGCTGACGTAGACGGCTCTGTGACAGCTTCTCCCACCAATGCTAGTCCGGGGTCTTCCCCAGATGGATTACTGCAGGACCCACTCCTTACTATGTGTGTCATTAACTCCTTAAAACCAGGCCAATCAGTCCTCAAAATCAGAGAGTGGGTGAGACGAGGGTTAACTGCCACTTTTACACTATGCTTTTCACCCTGAAATAGAATGTGGACGGACACTAAAGGGTAGTTGTGAACATCCCCGTGCACACACAACACCTTCACCACTCGTGCTCTCCCCAGTGCCTCACCTTGCACCAGGCTTTGGTGGATTGAGGTCTGGTTACAGCCGGAATCCACTAAAGCCTGGTACGTATCCCCTTGGACACTTACCAGTATATGATACGCTCCGGCCCAATCGAGGGCGGTTTCTGGCATGTTGGGGACCCCGACCACAGTGCCCACCTCCATCGCAGAGCACTGATTTTGGAGATGTCCCGGCTCCCCGCAGCACCAGCACACTGGCCTAGGCTCTCCCTCTGCACCGGTGTTACGGACATCACTCTCTGGGGGGGGGAGAAGACACAGACAAGGAAGGGGAAAATGGGAGGACACCACAGGTGCGCCGGGCCGGCTGGGGGGGAGCCGGCCCCCGCCTCCGCGGTGGGGGAACAGAGCGAGGATGGGAAGCAGAGGGAGAGGGAGAGAGAAAGGAAAGAGGAGAAGAGGAAACATGTCTTCCTGCTGTCGAAACTGCCGCAATGTGGTCCTCTGCCAGCTTGATAGCTTGATCCAGTGACGCTGGGCGAGGACACTGGACCCACTTTGCCGTTCCTTCCGGAAGTCGCGGGATGAATTGTTCCAGTGTCACCAGGTCGATAACTCCCTCGGAGTCGTGGTAGTCTGCCCTCAGCCACCGCCGGCAGGTGTCCCGGAGTTGTTGCCTGAACGCGAATGGCCGGCTGATCTCCTCCAAGCGCAGCGAGTGGAAGCGCTGCCGCTGTTGCTCTGGGGAGTGGCCGACACGCTGGATGATGGCTGTTTGGAGGTCCGTGTACACGAGCCAGCTGTCGGTGGGGAGCTGCAGTGCAGCAAGCTGCGTCTCGCCTGTCAGCAGGGGGAGGAGGCGCACTGTGCGCTGTTTGACCGGCCAACCCCACGCCTCCGCTGCTTGCTCTAAGAGCACGAGGAAGGCTTCCGGATCGTCGTGCGGACCCATCTTTGTTAGGGTGAGGTGGGGAGGGTCCGCACTGGTGGCAGTTGTGGACCCCACTGATGTGAGCAGGTGCTGGAATGCCTGGCAGTCTTCTTGTTGGGCCAGCACCAAGGCTTCGAACTGTTGTTCTTGCTCCTTTCGGAGGGCGATCAGCGCTTGATGCTGGTTCTGCTGTGCTGTGGTGAGGGCATGGATAAGGTCTTTGAACGGCGAGGACTCCATGGGGCTATTCCCTTCTGCACTCCCGGGTTTCAGCACCACTGTAGACAATTTCCAGATGTGGGTGGAGCACAGAAGTATGGCAGGCGGTTGTTTGTTTCTGAGTTATTTTTTTTATTTCTGCTTTTCAGCACAAACACTCAAACACACACTCATACACACAGACTATTATCAAGTTCTCGGCACCGATCTCCCCTCCTCTCTCTCCATTTATAGGGAGCCGTCACTGGAAGAGATACACAAACACACGTTAATTGACAACAGGTGTAGCGATACGACCACTCACCTTCCCTGACTCCGCCCTCCATTCACAGACCGATGCTCGGCCACACCCCCACTGCCACAATAGGATAGTCTTCAGGAACTGTTTCTTTAATTCAAAAACAATGTAATCATTAGCAAATTGATGTGGTTTAAGACAAATAAAACACTTCGAGATGTTCTGTTATAGAAAAATAATCAATTTTGGGTGGGTAACAGGAACTTCAATTATAATTGTGTTGCATCAACCCAACCTGTCGTTGATTATTTTCCTATCACAGCATGCCCCAAGTTTATTCTTAACACGCACAGTACCAGCAAAAAAAAAAATGTACACCCCTACTCCACTCATTCAGAGGTTTTTCTGTATTTTGTATTTTCTACATTGTAGAACAATATGCCATCCATCCATTCATCCATTATCCATAACCTCTTATCCTGTGTAGGGTAGTGGACAAGCTGGAGCCTATCCCAGCTGACTATGGATGAGAGGCGGGATACACCCTGGACAAGTCATCAGGTCATCACAGAGAGAAAAACAACCATTCACACTTGCAGTCAATTTAGAGCCACCAATTAACCTAACCTGCATGTCTTTGGACTGTGGGGGAAACCGGAGCACCCAGAGGAAACCCACACAGACACGGGGAGAACATGCAAACTCCACACAGAAAGGCCCCTGTTGGCCACAGGGTTCGAACCAAGAATCTTCTTGCTGTGAGGTGACAGTGCTAACCACTACACCACCATGCCACCCCATAGGAGTTTCAATGAATTCAAAATTTTAAGGCAGTGTACAAACTTATTCTACCAAATCCCGGTGATGTCACTTCCGGCTAACATGAGATGCACACGTGCTGCCGTGGATACTCAGTACACATCGCTTAGCCATGGAGTTCGGCTCTCTTCTAATCCTTCGGAGCTGTGGAGGCGTTTTTTGGCAATAAATCCCCTTAATCTTTAGGTAAGAAGCATAATCTGCTTTATCTACAGTATCTCTTCATGTTTCGTTCTAGGTTTTTTGCGGGATTTTGACTTCGCTTAAAGTGATATTTTAGTGCAATCTATATCCAAGCGAATCTGATTGCTGTAAGTCGAGTGCTTCATGTCTCACTTACACCGCCAAAACACATGTAATGTAGGTGGTTATTGGGGAAAGAAAGTTCTAGTTTCCCTTTCAACAAAAAATTTCAACATTTAAGGGAAAGAAAGTTGTAGTTTCCCAAGTTGAAATGGACCACGTGGTAACGGCTGCTGATAAAAACTAATGGTTACTCCCTAATCGTTTATCTCCAGTAGTTTGGAGCCATGGCTGACGATACTAATGGTTCACCCCCTCCATACTGGAAAGATGAGTTGCTGGGAATGTTCGCTACATTCAAACAGGAAATCACTGATCAGATCCACAAGCAGCTTGGACCTGTTAATGACCCAAATACTGAAGACAGCCAGTCTTCAGATGAAAGTGCCAAGGGTACACAAGAAGTGAACAAATTTATCGATGATTATGTGGGGAATGCCACTTCTGGTTTCGAGAACCTCGTGGAAGAATTCTCTACATCAGATAAGACTGGGCCAGCAGTTGATTCCAAATTAGCTACCATGATGGAAGAGCTGGTAAGAGGACAGCTACCCAAGTCAAAACTCGAAGATTTGATGGTCAAATATCCACGACCAGAAAATTGCAAATTGCTGGTCGTGCCCAAGGTCAATAGAGCTGTTTGGAATCTGTTAAACCAGAATACCAAAGCCAGAGATAGGGCTTTTCAAAAGTCTCAGCAGTACTTTATTACCGCCATGTATGCCACGATGACTGCCTGCGAGAAGGCAACAGGAGAGATGAAGTCCATTCTTGCACACTCTTTGGTCCTTGCCCTGGCAGGTAATCGGGAACTGAACCTTCGTCGGCGAGAATCCTTAAGACCTGAATTGAACTCTCAGTTTGCTTCCCTTTGCAATTCTGCCACACCAATTACAGATCAGTTGTTTGGGGATGACATTGGAAAAGAAATTGACAAAGTCAATAAGGCAAACAGGCTGTCAAAGAAAATATCATCCAAGACAAGCAGGCGTAAAGGTTTTCAACCCTATAACATCCAGAGCTGGCAGAGACCCTCTTCATCTTCAAGAGATGGTAGATCCTATTCCTCAAAGTCTTTTTTATGGGAAAAAGGCTCCTACCGCAGGAGGGCAGGAGCAAAACAGTCCACTCTTCCCCAGACCAACAGAGAGTTAATAATTTCCAGAACTCAGGTTAGTTACATGAGTCAAATTAATGATATTATTGGGTCGGAGACACACTTCAGAGCAGTGCAATTACAACACTGTTTAGAAGAATGGAAGACAATTACTTCAGACCCTTTTGTTTTACAATGTGTGTCTAATTGTGAACTTGAGTTTGACTGTGTTCCTAAGCCGTCTGAGGACTTTCCAAGTTCCTTACACCCAGAATACAAGTTTTTATTGACAGAACAACAGGCTATTGATGGTGAGATTGACGCTTTTTTGGAAAAACAAATTATTGAACAGTGTCAGTCAGAACTAGGGGAGATAATTTCTCCTATATTTCTAAGACCCAAGAAGGAACCAGGGGTCTACAGAGTGATTTTCAATTTAAAGTCCCTAAACCAAACAGTAACATACCATAAGTTTAAAATGGACACGCTTGAGTCTGCTATAAAATTAATGAAGCCCGGTTGTTTTATGTCTTCAATAGACCTACAATATGCTTATTACTTGATACCAATATCTCCTGACTTTAGAAAGTTTCTTAAGTTTGCCTGGAGGGGATGCCCATTTCAATTTCGGGCCCTGCCCATGGGGTTGACAAGTAGTCCACGGATATTTACGAAGGTGCTCAAACCTGTTTTTTCGACCTTACGAACTCAATATGGACATAATTGTTTGGGATATATCGATGATTCTTTTTTCACCGAGGATACTGAGGATGCCTGTCGCGAAGCTACCTTACATGCAGCTCAACTACTCACTTGACTAGGTTTTGTCCTTCACCCTACCAAGTCTATGTTCAATCCTACACAATCATTAGAGTTTCTGGGTTTCCTGCTAAATTCTGACTCCATGACAGTTTGTTTGACCCCAAAGAAAGTTGAGAAAATTGTTCTCATGTGTCAGAAGTATTTACATACCCAGGAACATATTATTCGGGAAGTTGCTTCATTGATAGGAACATTGGTGTCGACATTCTCTGGGGTGGAATTTGGCCCTCTTTTTTACAGAAACTTAGAATGTGACAAAGATGTGGCCCTAAAAGTCGCTCAAGGGAATTTTGATGAGAAAATGTCCCTTTCCAGGGAAAGTATTGAAGAATTGGAATGGTGGGTTAGCTCACTCCCCACCGCAAGGAGAAACATTGTACATAATAATCCAACCATGACCCTTACAACTGATGCGTCATCTATGGGTTGGGGTGCTGCGACTCATAAAAGCCAAACACAAGGTTTATGGTCCCAAGAGGAGAGGAAGTATCATATCAATGTCCTCGAAATTCTTGCAGTAAAACTGGGACTCGTGTCCCTTTTTGGCTCAGTATCTAACCAACACATTAGAATCTTGTCTGACAATACGACAACAGTGTCTTATATTAATGCTATGGGAGGTTGTAAGAGCAAAGAATGCAATCAGATTGCTAAGGAAATTTGGTTATGGGCCATCGACCGGCACCTTTGGCTCTCAGCTGCTCATCACCCAGGACAGTTGAATGCAACTGCAGACTCACTGTCACACCATTTCGAGGATGGGATAGAGTGGCAGCTGAATTCTATTCTATTTGAAAAAATTTGTGGGTTGTATGGGGTCCCTCAGATTGATTTGTTTGCCAGTCGAATCAACCATCAGATGAGTGCCTACATTTCCTGGAAACGAGATCCATATGCAACCTATGTAGATGCTTTTACTGTGAATTGGTCCCAGTTCACTAACAGTTATATTTTTCCACCATTCTGTTTAATTGGCAGATGTCTCTAAAAAATACTTTTGGAACAAGCAACAGGGATCATCATTGTACCTCTGTGGACCACACAAACTTGGTTTACAAGACTTCTAAGTCTCCTGATCAATCATCTCAGAATATTCCAAGTCACAAGGAAAGTGCTTTGCCATCCAGTTCGGGGGGATGTTCATCCTCTGAGTCCCAAGCTACGACTCATGGCATGCAAGGTATCAGGCAACAGTTCATTGAATACAGCATTTCTGAGGACATTACCAATGTACTCATGGCCTCGTGGAGGCCAGGTACACAGAAACAATATGATATTCACATCAGAAGATGGGGTGAATTTTGCCTTCAAAGGAAAATTGATCCACTGCACCCAAATATCACTGTCGTGTTAGAGTTTCTTCACAGTTTACATAACAAACAATTGTCCTATTCCACAATTAATACAGCACGCTCAGCGTTATCAAACTATTTAATGGGTTTTGAATTTCCTGGTACCCACTACACGATCGCTAATCATCCTTTCGTTGTATGTTATCTCAAAGGCGTGTTTAATTTTTCCAAACCCACTCCTCGTTATCAAGAGACTTGGGATGTCAACCCAGTACTGAAGTATATAGAACTGTTGTCTCCACTGGAAAAACTATCATTAAAGGAACTAACATTCAAATTGGTTATCTTACTAGTGCTCACATCTGGACAAAGATGTCAGACATTATCATTTCTTGATATTGACACTATGAAAGAGACTGCAGATTACTATTTATTCTACATAAGGGATCATGTCAAACAAGACAGACCCGGAAATATTTTTGCATCATTTTTTGTTAGAAAGTACGTCAAACAGCAACTTTGTGTTTATTCTACTCTTCAATACTATCTTGAAAAGACAAATGTAGCGGTGCACCAGAGTAATGGACTATGGTTTGGTTTTGATACTGTTTCTTTAAATGCACCTAGCCATGTGCCACAGGACTGATCACAGGACTGACCAATCAGGAGCACTGGCATTGGTGCGCTGGCCAATGGGAGAGAGGAAGAGAGGGCGGGACAGAGAGAGAGAAGAAGATGGCGGCGTCCAAGGAGTAGGCGCGCGACTGGGCTTGCTGAAGAAAATAACAAGTTTTACGCTAGTTAATGTAAGTTGGAAGCTAAGTGTGAAAGCTTGAGTATTGTTGTTTGTTTGCGGAAGAAGTACGGTAGTTGTCAGTGGTCGGGAGAACCAACGTGAAGACATTGAGGACCGTATTCAGCCGTAGGCTACGGAAGCAGTACTCGTCGTTAGTGTGTGAGACGGATTGAGCTCACTAGGTAGTTTTGCAGTCTCAGACAATAGACTTCTGTAGCTCGACGCCTTTCCTTCGACAGCGGAGCAAGACCATCTACTCCAGCAGCTGCCTGTCCCTGGACCATTTCTCTCTCTCTCTCTCTCTCCCTCCAGCCACGGTGGTGTCCGGTGTGTGTGAGTACCCTGCCACCAGTCGTTTTGAAGAGTCGTTTGGTACAGAGACTGTACGTAAGCCCACTCGTTTGGAACTGTGAACTTTTATGAGGAAACATTGCATTCTACAGGTTGGAAACCGTGAACTTTTACGTGAGAATATTGAACTGAGAGACTGAATTATTGTTTACTGAGTATTCAGAGCCATTGCTCCCGTGATAAGTTTAACTGCACATATTGTTGGTGCTTTAATTTTGGGTTTATCATTCTTACAAAGGTGCTTTGATAAGGGTCTGCTAACGAACTTTAAGTTTCATTTTATATTTTATTTGATATTTTTGCTTGAACATTTTCTTGGTTAAAAAGACCCATATTTTTTTTGTTAAGAAGAGAATTCATAGTGAAGATGATTACCTTTTATAGTGAGAGACTAAGGGGAATCCATTTCCAAAACTATTTCATTTAAACACATTTCATTTCAGAACAAACTTTATTCAACATTCTTTCTATTAAAAGGCATTCATAATTTTCAACTTAAAATATTAAAAGTATTCTTGTTAATTAATCCATGCTTGATCATTGCTGCATGCTACACAAAGAATCTACGTAGTCAAGGAAATTCACGACTACTTATATCTTACGTCAAGCCCTATCGACCTGTTAGTACAAGTACCATAGGACGATGGATTAAAGTTGTCCTGCAAGCAAGTGGTGTGGATACAACAAAGTTCAAGGCTCACAGTACCAGACCAGCTGCTACATCCAAAGCAAACCAGATGATTCCCACTAATGAAATATTAAAGCACATAGGACGGTCTCAAGTTTCAACCTTGCAGACATTCTATAACAAGCCTGTGCTCACTGACTTTGCTGGAGCTGTATTAAAGTAAACTGTTATCATAATAAAATTGCTTTTGCATGTTAATTCATTGTGTCCACGATGATTGCTGTAAAGTCTCATGTTAGCCGGAAATGACGTCACCAGGATTTGGTAGAATTATAAAATTAAACGAGCCTTACCTGTAAGGTGAAGTTTGATTGTGATTCTACCAAATCCGGGGTGACGCGCTGAGGGCTAACATGCCCTCCCTTAAAGTTATCCTTTTTTCCCCACTCGTGTTCTTACCTGGTACTGTATCTTCATAATCGTATCCACAACATCACATCACACACATCACATTATCTCTAGCCGCTTTATCCTTCTACAGGGTCGCAGGCAAGCTGGAGCCTATCCCAGCTGACTACGGGCGAAAGGCGGGGTACACCCTGGACAAGTCGCCAGGTCATCACAGGGCTGACACATAGACACAGACAACCATTCACACTCACATTCACACCTACGGTCAATTTAGAGTCACCAGTTAACCTAACCTGCATGTCTTTGGACTGTGGGGGAAACCGGAGCACCCGGAGGAAACCCACGCGGACACGGGGAGAACATGCAAACTCCGCACAGAAAGGCCCTCGCCGGCCCCGGGGCTCGAACCCAGGACCTTCTTGCTGTGAGGCGACAGCGCTAACCACTACACCACCGTGCCGCCGTATCCACAACATTTAAAATAAAAAATCTGAGTATCCACGGCGGCACGTGTGCATCTCATGTTAGCCCTCAGCGCGTCACCCCGGATTTGGTAGAATCACAATCAAACTTCACCTTACAGGTAAGGCTCGTTTAATTTTATAATTATAAACCAAAAAGAGAACAAATCAGATCAGGTTTGAACAAAAATAAACCAATGGATATCTCAGACTGGTTGGTGTTCATTAGGATATATTCTAAGCTCAGTAAATGTTTACTACACACTTCCCAAAATCTTATCACTCAGACTTTCATCGTGAACCTAACAGGCTTTTTCTTTTTTCCACAGGATGAAACGATGCTGGTAAAATTTTGGCTGACCTCGTTTAATGAAAGGCAGTAACCATAGCAGGAAGGCATTAAAGGCAATTTGCCTCCTGACTTATTTCCAAATGGACTCAGTCCACAAAATGAGAGCATTCTGGATGTCCATATAATTGAATCTCCACGACATAATGGAATTACCATATTCTTATTTACATAAAGACGACTCGAGAGTCAGTTCAAGCTAGCTCGTATGAGATGGTGACCTCAGAAGCACTGCAGACGAAAATAAATGGTGTATCTTGAAAACATTGGAATAATAGAGCCATAATCTTTTCAAATGTTACATTAGTGGAAAGATCTTTGGGCTTTGATCGAGTAGCATACATGTTTGGATGATGGCAGTTTAATTTGCTATGTGCCTCGTGAATTTTTCTTCCAGACAATAATTTCCTGTCGAATTCACTGATTAATCATCACGCTGTTGTTTTCCGAGAGCTGAAATGAGTTTGCAAAATGACATTTTTTAAACGTTATAATTTGTTTTTTCTTCTCTTTGTCAAGTTGAAGGGCTGTCGATGTTTTTCCTCCTTTCAAGCCTGTCAGATTTGAAGATTTGGTTAAAATTTTAACAGCTTATGAAAAAGGAAAAAATATAAATCCACAAATACGTAGATTGCAGGCCAGATTAAAGATGGCACAGCAGGCGTTTTTTTCCCCCTCTGGGTTGATTAATATTCTGGAGAGGACATGGATAAGTCTTATTTGCTTCTAAGACCCTGGAGCTTGTTTATTCTTTCCTTTATCTCTAATGAAAAGACACAAGTACTCAACAGTGCTTCCAAAACATCTAATATAAAGTTATACCAATGTAAAAACATAGCTAAACACACCAGGCATCAAGGTGGTGGAATGAACTTCCTCTAGATGTCTGAACAGCTGAGTCACTGTCTGTCTGTCTTCAAATGATGTCTTAAAGTACCTTCCTGAAGTACGCTGACAGGTTACAATAGGAATCCATTTCTGTCCCTCAAGGTACAATCTACACTAATGTACCCCCTAGGGCTCATTATTGGACCTCAAGGTAACTATGTAGGGCCAAAATGGTACATATATGTTCCCAAGCACTATATAAACAGGACAAATAAGTACCTTAGAGGGTACTGCCCCAGTGACAAGTCATTGTACGCCTAAAGGTATAATAATTAAATAATATTGGCTGGCATTGAGTGGTCTCATCTCATTATCTCTAGCCACTTTATCCTGTTCTACAGGGTCGCAGGCAAGCTGGAGCCTATCCCAGCTGACTACGGGTGAAAGGCGGGGTACACCCTGGACAAGTCGCCAGGTCATCACAGGGCTGACACATAGACACAGACAACCATTCACACTCACATTCACACCTACGGTCAATTTAGAGTCACCAGTTAACCTAACCTGCATGTCTTTGGACTGTGGGGGAAACCGGAGCACCCAGAGGAAACCCACGCGGACACGGGGAGAACATGCAAACTCCGCACAGAAAGGCCCTCGTCGGCCACGGGGCTCGAACCCGGACCTTCTTGCTGTGAGGCGACAGCGCTAACCACTACACCACCATGCCGCCCATTGAGTGGTCTATCAGATATATTCCATTCAGCTAACATGATATTGAATGAGACGAAGACAAGTAGCTGAAGGGAATATATCTGATATACCACAAAAAAGCTAGCCGCCATTATTATTATCTCATCTCATCTCATTATCTCTAGCCGCTTTATCCTTCTACAGGGTCGCAGGCAAGCTGGAGCCTATCCCAGCTGACTACGGGTGAAAGGCGGGGTACACCCTGGACAAGTCGCCAGGTCATCACAGGGCTGACACATAGACACAGACAACCATTCACACTCACATTCACACCTACGGTCAATTTAGAGTCACCAGTTAACCTAACCTGCATGTCTTTGGACTGTGGGGGAAACCGGAGCACCCGGAGGAAACCCACGCGGACACGGGGAGAACATGCAAACTCCACACAGAAGGGCCCTCGCCAGCCCCAGGGCTCGAACCCAGGACCTTCTTGCTGTGAGGCGACAGCGCTAACCACTACACCACCGTGCCGCCATTATTATTATTATTATTATTATTATTATACATACACATTCCTTTCAGGTGTTCAACACGTCTTTCTCTTTCAAAATTCTCTCAAAATCTTCCATATTTAACGAAGCAAACCTGGTGGCCATGTTTGTTTACAAATTGTCACAGTCGCTCACTAGTGCAGACGTTTTACATCTCTGATGTGTGATGTCATGTTGTCTTGACAACCATGCAATATTGTAAACCATATTCAATGCTCATTCTCCATTGGGCAGAGTGACATAATACACGTAGGATAAGCGATATGCTAACAATATTGCATGCTATCAAACCAAATGAATGAAACTCGCTAGAAGGGAATAGAATACATGTTTTTATTCCATTGAAAAAGTGTCCTGTATGTATAATAATAATGTACTTTATTTTCTGAGAGTGTACTTAAATTAACACTTTCATTACATTACAGGTATTTAGCAGACGCGCTTATCCAGAGTGACATACGGTACAACATACCCAGAGCAGCCTGGGGAGCAGTTGAGGGTTAGGTGCCTTGCTCAAGGGCACTTCAGCCATTCCTGCTGGTCCAGGGAATCAAACTGGCGACCTTTTGGTCCCAAAGCTGCTTCTCGAACCTTTAGGCCATGGCTTCATTTAAAAAAAAAAATTGTGTGTTGACTTTCTGCTTTTGTTACTATATTACCTTGTACCTTTTGTTCATTACTTCCATAAGTACAGTCGGCATATCAGACACTTGCTGGTTGTGCTGTGAAAATTGTCCATTGCAGACGCTCATCTAATTTTCCCAATCTGTCATTGCTTAACTCTTGAATATTTTCCATCATGAATACTATGATTAAAAAGCTTATAGTTTCTGCTTTTCAAAGAAATGTATCTGGTTAAGATCTGTTCAGTACTTTGGGAGTAACAGCAGGTTGAAGTTGGTAAAACAGAGTTCACTCTCTGCTCGCGTGACATCAGGAAATTACCGGTGCTTTTCTTTTTGAATTATGGGAAAGCGGTCAGGCTCTCTGTCTCTCTCTCTCTTCTGTTCGGTTTCCGACTGGATTACTCGTGAATATCAATCAGATAACTTTTATAGGGATGTTCTCTCGCTCTCACTGTTTCTGATGAAGGATTCAGCAAAATTTTCCATCTGCTAGTTTTGATGTTATGATTCATGGGAGACTTTGAGGTGAGTTTTCATAGCTTTACCTACTTATTTTTTCAAATCAAACTGATTCCTGTAAATAAATAACTGTTTTAGAATATAACTGGAGTTGTTTTGATGAAAAATATTGAGATCTTAGTGGTCAGAATGATATTTAAAAAAAACGGGAGTCAGAAATGCGAGTGTCGATTTCAATTAAGTTAAATGTGAATTGTTTACTGGATGTGGCTCATGCAGTTTTTTCGAGGTTCCCCTTGAAAAATGTGAATATTATCGTTTATATTCTTTCATATAAACACTAATAGGCTTGACTTTTGAGAAATACAAAGACCTACAGAACACAAAGAGGGGATTAGAAATAATTTTTTTTAACTTTTTTATTGAGTGTACTGATTTAACATTTTTACCTATTTAGCATAAGTAATACTAATTAAATACTAATTTGCATACATTGTTTTTTACTAATTTTTTAAACTTTGTATTCAGTATCCAACCGTCTATGTGCCTGCCAATTTCCATGTAATTATCTTGAAAAATAGAAAAGTTATAAAGAAAACACATTTGATCTCATTGGTTAATGAGGCCCATTTTGGACCATATGATCCTCGTACAGAATAGTATGGCAGTTTTCTAAAAATTAAGCCGTTTTTTTCAATCTTTGATTTGTAATATCTCAAGAACGGATAAACACATTTTAATTCTGTAAAAAGTATGTTGTTCTGCATTCAATTCTGAATTCAATGAGAGCAGTTTCAAATAATTTGGATTGAATTTGAATTTTTACCTGATATGCCTACCAAAAAGTCCACTGAAGACTGTAACCGGAAGTTATTACCTCCCCAACAGAGTTTTCGACTGGTGGTATTCTTATTCTGTAACCTAATGAACCAATATCAGGAAGCATTTATTGAAAAATAATTCAGAGCACTTATGTAAGTCTCTCTGGATAAGGATGTCTACCAAATGCCGTAAATGTAAACATGAAGAGAGAAAACACTGCAGCACAAAGCCAAACGTGACTTTTTGTCAAGGACACAAACAATATGTGCTAACGATTAAAGCCGTGTTCTTTCCTATGCAGGAATTTATGCACTCCTTTGTGTCTGTCCATGTTAATGTGCTTAACAAGCTAACTGGCTCGCCATACTTGTAACATTATTCCATTCCATTAGCTACTAGTCAATTCCATGTAACCAGAACATGGGTCAGTCCATTAGAGTTCTCATCTCATCTCATTATCTCTAGCCGCTTTATCCTGTTCTACAGGGTCGCAGGCAAGCTGGAGCCTATCCCAGCTGACTACGGGCGAAAGGCGGGGTACACCCTGGACAAGTCGCCAGGTCATCACAGGGCTGACACATAGACACAGACAACCATTCACACTCACATTCACACCTACGGTCAATTTAGAGTCACCAGTTAACCTAACCTGCATGTCTTTGGACTGTGGGGGAAACCGGAGCACCCGGAGGAAACCCACGCGGACACGGGGAGAACATGCAAACTCCACACAGAAAAGCCCTCACTGGCCATGGGGCTCGAACCCGGACCTTCTTGCTGTGAGGCGACAGCGCTAACCACTACACCACCGTGCCGCCCCTCCATTAGAGTTAATGGATTTATTTGTCCTTTGCATATAATCAGAATATATTATCTGAGAGAAAATGAATATTTAAAAATCATGGCTTTGAGTGCATGGGTACTTTAAAAGCACTTTATTCAAAGCTTTAAAAAGGCCACATTTGCAATGTGCATGTACTTTGCTTTGAATGGCAAAAGAAACAAGGCAAAGGATCGACCTGTTGGGCTTTCTACCTTCTTCTTTTATTCATAGACGTTTCCTGTTTCTTTCTACGTTCTCTTTCTCTGCCTTCTGAACAGTAAACATTACATTGACGCGAGCCTGTGCCCTGATATGCAGTGTTGTCATTCTGCTGTAGCCAACTCCAGGGGAGGTCTCGGGGCACATGTAGAAGAGCTATTTAAAAAGCTTGCAGGCAGTCTCCATCATTAGAGAGAGAAATAGATAGATAGAGAGAGAGAGAGCCCGCTAGCATAAACATTAATGCTCACACCCTCATCATCTCCAAGCTGATGGATGTCGAGGCAGAGCAAAGAAGAATCGCCTGCAGGTGAACACTGAGATGAGACGCGGCTCGCCCTGAATGCACAATGAGCAGAGATGATTGCTAATGAACTACAAGGGGAACGTAAGCACGAGCACGATTATTATACTTCCATTACAGCCGCTTGTGTTGTAAAAATGGAGTTGCTCCTGGTTTATTGATCATTAAGTTGCTGAGGGGTTCATCATCTCCTGAACTGTGAATAGATTCGTGTGAGCTCAAATCAGTGACCATTATGGCTCGAGGTGATGGATTGTTTACACTTCTGTTTTCTTGTTATCCTTAACGCTTGTGCAGAATAAGGCACAACACCACAGAAGTGCTAGGACATACACTCACCAGCCACTTTAATAGGAACTTGTTCTTGATTCTAAGATTCCTGTTCTTGGCTGCAGGACTGGAACCCAATGTGGTCTTCTGTTGCATGCTGAGATGCTTTTCTGCTCACCACGGTTGTAAAGAGTGATTATATGAATTACTATATCCTTCCTAGCAGCTCGAACCAACAAATCTGGCCATTTTCCCTCACTCAACTCGATGTTTTTTTGGTTTTTGGCACCATTCTGTATAAACTCTACAGACTGTTGTGTGTGAAAAGATCAGCAGTTTCTGAAATACTCTCATCAAACCAGTCCATCTGGCTCAAACCAACACCCATGCCACAGTGAAAGAAAGTCACACTTCACTGTGAGATCACAATTTTTCCCGTTCTGATGTTTGAACATTGTGAACATTAACTGAAGCTCTTGATTTGTATCTGCATGATTTGACGCATCGTGCTGCTGTCAAGGGATCGGCTGATTAGAGAACTGCATCAGACAGAACAGCAGGCAGATGGGTGTTCCTAATAAAGTGTCCGGTACTATGCTAAAGTTGATTATGTTCCCATAACAGCATGTCCTGAAGTGTTGTATTCTTCTTACACCACAGCAACTTGAAAATAATCTTATGGAAGATTTTTTTTTTATACTATGAATATATACCACACTTATATATAGTATACTGCATACTAAGCCTTATAATTAACCCAGATTTACTTTGTATTGAAATTTTGATTTGACTATTTTGTCTTAAACTTTGAATTGAGACGTTTTCACATTGGTTAACTGTTTCCGTCGTTTCCCACAATGCCGTTAGACTACCAGAGCAAGTGGGATTGAGGCCTCCCTTCATGTTGACATAAAAAGAGCGATGCAGCAGCGCTTTAGTTCTTTAGTCTCTCCAGCTCTCTTACTTCCTCATCTATGCACTCTGCTCAAACAGGTGAGCTTCCAAAGCTTCAGCATTCATGCTAAAATTGCTACCAGGGCTATCACGCTTTACTCTAATAGATCGTTAACTAGGGCGGCACGGTGGTGTAGTGGTTAGCGCTGTCGCCTCACAGCAAGAAGGTCCGGGTTCGAGCCCCGTGGCTGGCGAGGGCCTTTCTGTGTGGAGTTTGCATGTTTTCCCCGTGTCCGCGTGGGTTTCCTCCGGGTGCTCCGGTTTCCCCCACAGTCCAAAGACATGCAGGTTAGGTTAACTGGTGGCTCTAAATTGACCGTAGGTGTGAGTGTGAATGGTTGTCTGTGTCTATGTGTCAGCCCTGTGATGACCTGGCGACTTGTCCAGGGTGTACCCCGCATTTCGCCCGTAGTCAGCTGAGATAGGCTCCAGCTTGCCTGCGACCCTGTAGAAGGATAAAGCGGCTAGAGATAATGAGATGAGATGAGATCGTTATCTAGCCAAATCTTTGCTGTAACTCAGTGTAACTGTGTTGTATAGCTGCAATGCATTTTGTGACTTTGAGTCCAATGCTTGTACCATTGTCTCCCTACTTCTAGTTTTATTTTTAGGACTTAACCATAAAACCTGACCATTATTCCTTGGGTATGAATTTTTTTTTTCTCCAAATAAAATGACATTGTAACAGAGCTACAATTAACAGTTATTCCACAAAATCGAGTCGTACATGAGCACACATGTCAACGAGGCGCGTAGCACTGAGTCGGCTATAAGCCATGTACGACGAGATTGAGTGGAATAACTGTTTTATTCTATCCACATTCACTGGATTTTGAGAAACAGAGCATTTTTATTTTATGCAAATTTGATAAATAAAAACTTTATACTAAACGTCCAACAAAATAATTTCTGCTTAGAATGTAAACAAATTGGCGAAATGACAGGAGCAATTTGTGAAAAATGCGATAATAATAATTCTTGAAAAAAAACATTCCTATGATTAAATACTTTCATTCTATATTTTGCTGTTTTTTTTTTTTTTTGGTGTTTTCGAGTAGAGTTTTTATTTCCGGTGAAATGACAGGAGCAATTTGTGAAAAATGCTATAATACTTGAGAAATAAAAAAAATATACGTTCTTACCATCAAATACTTTTTTTCCATATTTTGTTGCTTTTTTTTGTCTTTTTTGGGGTTTTGTTTTCAAGTAGAGTTTTTATTTTGAACTCAGTTGGTTCAGTAATGTGCTTCACCATTTTCTTCTTCTTTAGGTTTTTTTTTTTTGGTCAGTTGGCAAACCAACTTAAAGGTGCATTACCGCCACCTACTGGGCTGGGGTGTGGAACAGGAGATATTGGGGGAACCCCTCCCCCCACTATGTTCTTTTCACCATTTCTGTTTCTTTTAAATACTTGATAAAGTGCTATATCTGACTTGATGCTCTCTGCCATTTTGTTTTTCTCTATTCAGGGTATATGAGCTGATATCCTAGTAGTAGAGTAGCCAATCAGAGGGCATGATTGCTCATATCCAGTGAATGTGGATAGAATAAATAACAATATCCCATTGTGACATCAACTTCTCATGGGAATAAAGAAAATACAGCATCAACCAAAAAATATCAACAGAATCAATGAATATATAACCAATATTTCAATATAAACATACAACCCTGATTCCAAAAAAGTTGGGACAAAGTACAAATTGTAAATAAAAATGGAATGCAATAATTTACAAATCTCAAAAACTGATATTGTATTAACAATAGAACATAGACAACATATCAAATGTCGAAAGTGAGACATTTTGAAATTTCATGCCAAATACTGGCTCATTTGAAATTTCATGACAGCAACACGTCTCAAAAAAGTTGGGACAGGGGCAATAAGAGGCTGGAAAAGTTAAAGGTACAAAAAAGGAACAGCTGGAGGACCAAATTGCAACTCATTAGGTCAATTGGCAATAGGTCATTAACATGACTGGGTATAAAAAGAGCATCTTGGAGTGGCAGAGGCTCTCAGGAGTAAAGATGGGAAGAGGATCACCAATCCCCCTAATTCTGCGCCGACAAATAGTGGAGCAATATCAGAAAGGAGTTCGACAGTGTAAAATTGCAAAGAGTTTGAACATATCATCATCTACAGTGCATAATATCATCAAAAGATTCAGAGAATCTGGAAGAATCTCTGTGCGTAAGGGTCAAGGCCGGAAAACCATACTGGGTGCCCGTGATCTTCGGGCCCTTAGATGGCACTGCATCACATACAGGCATGCTTCTGTATTGGAAATCACAAAATGGGCTCAGGAATATTTCCAGAGAACATTATCTGTGAACACAATTCACCGTGCCATCCGCCGTTGCCAGCTAAAACTCTATAGTTCAAAGAAGAAGCCGTATCTAAGCATGATCCAGAAGCGCAGATGTCTTCTCTGGGCCAAGGCTCATTTAAAATGGACTGTGGCAAAGTGGAAAACTGTTCTGTGGTCAGACAAATCAAAATTTGAAGTTCTTTATGGAAATCAGGGACGCCGTGTCATTCGGACTAAAGAGGAGAAGGACAACCCAAGTTGTTATCAACGCTCAGTTCAGAAGCCTGCATCTCTGATGGTATGGGGTTGCATTAGTGCGTGTGGCATGGGCAGCTTACACATCTGGAAAGACACCATCAATGCTGAAAGGTATATCCAGGTTCTAGAGCAACATATGCTCCCATCCAGATGACGTCTCTTTCAGGGAAGACCTTGCATTTTCCAACATGACAATGCCAAACCACATACTGCATCAATTACAGCATCATGGCTGCGTAGAAGAAGGGTCCGGGTACTGAACTGGCCAGCCTGCAGTCCAGATCTTTCACCCATAGAAAACATTTGGTGCATCATAAAACGGAAGATACGACAAAAAAGACCCAAGACAGTTGAGCAACTAGAATCCTACATTAGACAAGAATGGGTTAACATTCCTATCCCTAAACTTGAGCAACTTGTCTCCTCAGTCCCCAGACGTTTACAGACTGTTGTAAAGAGAAAAGGGGATGTCTCACAGTGGTAAACATGGCCTTGTCCCAACTTTTTTGAGATGTGTTGTTGTCATGAAATTTAAAATCACCTAATTTTTCTCTTTAAATGATACATTTTCTCAGTTTAAACATTTGATATGTCATCTATGTTCTATTCTGAATAAAATATGGAATTTTGAAACTTCCACATCACTGCATTCCGTTTTTATTTACAATTTGTACTTTGTCCCAACTTTTTTGGAATCGGGGTTGTATTTTACGCGTTTCAGGGTCGAGTTTTTCCTTTAGTTTTACTTTAAAGCACTTATTTGTATGAAAGAGTGTCAGCTATTGGTCATGAGGTTTGGTGTATGTATCTAAATACGTCTGTATTAAGGTATCATTATGGCATCGATGGATTGATAATGTAGGCCACCAGCTTCCGCTCCTTGAGATAGCTCTGTTCTTGTCCTCCATCACTACTTCAAGAAATTACTTCCTGTCATGATGTGATTTTTTTTTCTGTTGTGGATGAAAGGACCTGTCCATTATGTCTAGTCCATGACGGCGTGAACTGTATAGTCAGGTTGACCCTCAGCTGTTTAAAAACCAATCTCCCAGAACATGGTGTGCTCTAGCTTCAGCTGGTCTCATGTTTTTATTGTTCCTAGGACAAATCCACTGTTGTTTCTTCTAATCTTGAATAAACTTCACCCACGTCCCCCCTACATTAGAGTGACATTGCAGTTTAATTTAGTTGTTGTCAAACAGGTCACTGCGTTTACCCTTCCGCCCTTAAAAGCACAACACTCAGAGCACAACACTGCCAACAACACAGCTGTTGCCCCTTTTCCACTGATCTGCAGCCAGGTTTGCTTTCCTGTGTGTGGATTAGTGCAGAAACACTATACACAGCTATTCATCTTTCGGAGCTGCTTCCTCTTGGTTAGGGGCGCGGAAGCTCCAAAGCATATCCCTGGGCCTGAGGCAGGACTACACCCTGGAGCAGTTCAGTATTCAGCATGTGTTTCGGCCTTGGCTTAAAGTCCTCTAGGTGCCATTGACAGGTCCAGCGCAGGCTGACCTTTTGAACAAATGGCCCCATAGTGAGGGCTTTTTGTGCCTTGTGAATTGCAGAGAAGGTTACAGCTTCATCATTGCTGTGGCTAAGAGGCTGTTTTTGTTGGGAATGTTCGTCATAATCAGGAAAGTGCCAATACAGGACTTAATATGGAGGGAAGGCATGGAGAAGGAGACACGTCAGGGGTTCTTACTCAATCATTGTGTTACATTACAGCTAGAAAGCTGTGACTGTATTTTACTTAAAGCTTTCAGGTTTTGTTCAAGCAGAGCAATTAATGTTCAGGCTCAAACATGTTGCCTCACTTGGAGAATAGTATCCTCAAGTTCAAATCCGTTTGACTGAGAATACAGAATGAACAAGAACCAGTGAAATTCTTGTGCTACACTGGCAAATAACAGTGACAGCATACATAGATACATACATACATACATACATGACAGCCATGTAGGAACAGATCATGATGTCATGACATTACAAAATGGTGACATGCTCCACTCTGCTCCATATAACCAGAACGTCAAGGACGTAGGAGCTCATCTGGCCTGCCGTCAAAGCAACCATGACTATCAAAACATCAAACAGAACTGAAATGTGACAATGTGAGAGAGGACCGACCTCCACGCCAAATTGTTTACAACAGGAAAATCAACAAGAGTGCTCTGAGAGCACAATATCCCCTGCTGGCAACTTTGTCTATCCTATAAGGCCATAACTCTGGTAAAATGCGACTGAATTGAATGAAATTGCAATATGCATATTATCGACATATAACAAAGAATCCTGTCAAGTTTCATGAACTTCCCCCAAAAATTGTGAGAGGAGTTGATTCCTGGGACGGACAGACAGACAGACAGACAGACGGATGAACAGACTACAGATGTACGGCCGTACTGTACATCGCCATGACATAATCCCCCTTCGGGCCTTTCGGCCAGCGGGGGATAACAAAGGCCTAAATTTTGTTCCCCAAGGGAAGATCGACCCAAAACATTGATCAGAACTGAATTCGCGTGATAAATGAGAGAGGAGATACAATTCTAGTCAGAAGAAAATGTGTGAAGTTGACCTAATGACTAATTTGTTAGCAAAAATCTGAAAAAACAGTGACCAACTTTTGTGCAGAAGGTCTAGTTCTTTCAAATAAAACAATCTGAACTGAAATCCATTGAGAACTGAGGGAGGGAGGAGACACAATTTAACTGAAAATAAACAAAGTTGTAAACAAAGTGTTTACAACAGGATAATCAACAAACAAATGACCAAGTTTTGTTCCCCAAGGGAAGATCTATCCAAAACATCGATCAGAACTGAAATCGGGTGAGAACTGTGAGAGGAGATACAATTCTAATGAGAACTCCCAAAACTCATTAAGTTTTGGGATTCATCATTAGCAGCTCATTAGCAAAAATTTGGCAATACAATGACCAAGTGCTATACGGAAGGTTTAGTTCTTTCAAACAAAACAATCAGAACTGAAATCCAGTGAGAACTGAGGGAGGAGATATGATTTAACTGATGATAAACACATGACCAAGTTTTGTTCCTCAAGGGAAGATCGACCCAAAACATCAATCAGAATCAGATGGAATTGGATGAGAAATGAGGGAGGAGATACAATTCTAGTGAGAGGCCTGGAAAATTCTTTAATTTGGCCTAATTAGTAACTTGTTAGCAAAAAAATTTGACAAAACAACGACTAAGTTTTGTATGGAGTGATGAGTTCTTTCAAACAAAACAATCGGAACGGAAATCCGTGGAGAACTGACGGAGGAAATATGATTTAACTGAATTGTGGACGATGGACAATGGACGGATGCCACGCCATGGCAACAGCTCATCAGCCTTATGGACAGATAAGCTAAACATTTTGTTTATTCATGTCATGTTGTTGTCTTGTGCAGTTTTCTCTGTGAATCTACTCCTTCTACGGTCTACGATCATCAGCAAGATCTTTACTACCTGCCGTATTCATTACTCTGTTCATTACACTGAAAGGCTTGGAGCAAAGCTTTTACCAAAATAGTCTATTCCGAGCTATTTCTGCAGCTTCACCAAGTCACGTTTTATTCGAAGAGTCAAACACAAGATTGTGTGAAACAGCACACCATGTTATGCAACACATTAGCTTACTTAGCATACAAAAATATGATGGAACCTCACACTTGCAAACCCTTTCACTCTGACTTTAATAAAAGTCTTGATAGACAAGTCTCTCTGTCCACTTAGCAGCCGTCTTGGCAACACTTCAGCGCAATAATTTTCAGTCAACATCAGTCCACTTGATTACTGAGAGACACGTGAACTTGAAATGGATCGCCAAGATGGATGTTCAGTTTAGGCTATGTTCAAGTTATAAGCCTTATTGTTCAACTCTGAGATTTTACTCAGATCAGATTTGTCTAGCTTGACAGTTCAAGTGACCTAACTGTAATGTGAACACATCTGTGCTTCCAAACACACGTTGATATGTTTTTGCAGGAGTCATCTGCATCACCAAGAAGAAAAAAACGTTAGGGTGTTAAAACTGACTAAATAGACGTGCTAGTAGCTCATGCATACACCATATTTTGCTCTGGAGGACAGCAAATATCAGACGGCTAGCTTTTCCTGCTTTTGCAGTGACTGTAGCGCTCCTACACTGCCATTTTGCCACGCTGACAGTGCTGGCTGATGAAGATGGCGCTCAGCGCATGTGTACTGGCAAAAAGCCACACCAATTCCGACCTGACCGTTCTCATTCACGTCACATGGCCACAAATCGGGTTTTGAACCACATATGAAGGTGATTCAAATCTGATTGGAAATGATCAGACTTCTGTGTCCATCCAACCCTGAAAAATCACACACACACAAAAAAAATCAGATTTGAGTCACTTCACCTGGTAATTTGAATGTCATCTCATCTCATTATCTCTAGCTGCTTTATCCTTCTACAGGGTCGCAAGCAAGCTGGAGCCTATCCCAGCTGACTACGGGCGAAAGGCGGGGTACACCCTGGACAAGTCGCCAGGTCATCACAGGGCTGACACATAGACACAGACAACCATTCACACTCACATTCACGGTCAATTTAGAGTCACCAGTTAACTTAACCTGCATGTCTTTGGACTGTGGGGGAAACCGGAGCACCCGGAGGAAACCCACGCGGACACGGGGAGAACATGCAAACTCCGCACAGAAAGGCCCTCGCCGGCCACGGGGCTCGAACCCGGACCTTCTTGCTGTGAGGCGACAGTGCTAACCACTACACCACCGTGCCGCCCGTAATTTGAATGTAATCTTACAAATATTTGAAATCACTGTCAAAACTGAACAACAATTATTATAAACTGTAAAAAATAGCCTCAATGAAGTTGTAGCTCATACCGGCCACTGTTGTTGTGTGCGAATGTGAAATCTGATCAATCCTGTAGGAGGAGTAGCGATTTTCGTGAAATTGCATGTGACCCCATGTCGTCACATCCATGGTAGCTGGCACCACCTGGTGAACACTTCTTATTAGAATATGTCTTTAGAGTCTTCTGGCTGAGTTTCAGTGAAAACGTCCCAGCAGTTTACGAGGAGTAGCGTTTAATGTGATGAGTCACACAAAATTTTCAGACGCCCATAAAATTGTAAATATGACAGGTGGCACCACCATCTTGACAACTTTTATACAGACCAACCTGGGGAACATTCCATATTAGTTTGATCAAAATCTGATCACTCCTGTAGCAGGAGTAGTGATTTTCGTGAAATTGCATATGACCCCTGTGTAGCTGCATCTATGGTAGGTGGCACCACCTGGTGAACAACTCTTTTTGGAAAATGTCTTTAGAGTCTTCTGGGTGAGTTTCACTGAAAACATCCTAGCAGTTTACGAAGAGTAGCGTTTAATGTGACGAGTCACCCAAAAATTTCAGACGCCCATAAAATTGTAAATATGACAGGTGGCGCCACCGTCTTGACGACTTTTACGCACACCCACCTGGGGAACATTGTATGTGAGTTTGATCGAAATACGATAGATCATGTAAGAGGAGTAGCGATTTTTGTAAATTGTGGATGGACGACGATGAAGGATGACACGTGATCACATAAGCTCATCCGGCCTGGCCTAAATAAATAAATAAAGAAAGAAATAAAACCCTTTTTTTAAAGGTTTCTTTGTCTTTTGCACCCACATCTTCCTTCATAACAAACAAGGAATCATAATCATACACTCTTATACACTTTTATTTACTGCTCTTTCTATGATTTATCAGACAACCTTATTTACAGCTGTTTCCATGGTAACAGTGATCACCAGCACAGAAACTATTCCGAATCCCAAATGGCTTCCTGCCCCTTAGATATAAGCACCATGTCGGCGCACACAGGGCGAAACAATCACTTTAACCCATGGTATGTAACCATTGTCATGGTTGTATGTTAACCTCTGATGTGAGAGATGCTTTTTAAAAAAAAAAGGTAGTGTCTTGGGAATTAGGAAATTCACCTAGAAGGTAAACGTAAAGAGGTGGGGAAAATAATATACACTTTCTCTATATAGTTCTATATTTATGTTCTATATTTAGTCAAATATATTTCTATATATTTTTTTCTCCATTATCCAAGCTAAACCTGTCCTCCAAACATACACAGCATTGAAATTCTGACCTTACAGTTTTAGCTTCATTCCTTCAGGACTTCAGAAATATAAATAAATAAATAAATAAATAAATAAGACAGAGTTGTGGTTTTATTTCTCCTTCACCACCCCTGGTTGCTTTTCACCTGCACCTCCTTCGCCTTTATCTCACTGTCAAAGGGGTTCCTGTCCTCAAAGGACACCCGAAGCAGCCAAGAGAGACCGCCTGCTGTCAGAAAGTCAGAAAGAAAGGAAAAGAAGGAGAGATGTGGAGAAGAGTCTGACTGACAGCTCGCGTCACAGTCAGTCAGGGGTAGCTGTTAGAATGACAGCGAATAGACCTTCCTCCTCATTTTCAACTTGTGTGTTTGTGTGAATAGAAACCTATAAGCAAGGACCATCCATCTGGCGATACGGGCTATACCTCACTCCGTCTCTACAGGCACCGAGATAAAGAAAGAGAAAGACAGAAACTCAGCTCTGATCATAATAGTCCATCAGGTCTTCGTTGGTGCACCTGCGTCCCGTAGCAGCGTCGCAGGTCCACAGGTGGGAACCACAATAGGATCATTTTCAGGCCACAAATCCATCACGGCTAGAGATTCTACTCTAATAACATACATCTGGCTGAGAGAACGCAGCCAAGCAGTGGGTGAAGAAAAGGTTTCCGTGTCAGAAGCAGATTTTAAAAATGATTTGTGTTTGCAGTTGCATTGTCCAGGGGAAACAATACCTGCTTGCAAATATGCCACCAAATATGACAACAAAAGGAGGAATACTGAAGCTTCAACAGAATACTGAAAATGATGTCTGAGTGAATACTGCCTGCTGGTTTAGAACAGAAATGCTTACAGTGTGAAACTCAGACATAACATTCTGATTCCTGCTTGGTCTCTGGAGAACCCAAGTGCTGTTTTTTTTCTTTTTTTAGTCTTTATTATGTTCAATTCAGTATGAGCTTGATATTTATGATTAAAATTGCACTATTTGCGGTCACTACAAGAGGCTGAAGTTCTTTTAAATCATAATGAAATTTGTTTTCCTTCTTTCCACTGTCACTTTGGATTTTCACAAGAGTTTGCTTTTTCTGTAAAGTCTGAACTTAAGGTATAAGGCTAAAACTCAAACCCTTTGGGATCTGAGGCTATTTTGGCACTTTTTATGTACATATTCTTTTGATTTTGTCAATAATATCTATAAAACCGTATCAATTATTATTCTATCCACATTCACTGGATATGAGCAATCGTGCTCTCTGATTGGCTACTCTACTAATAGGATATCATATACTCATATACGGCGGTACGGTGGTGTAGTGGTTAGCACTGTCGCCTCACAGCAAGAAGGTCTGGTTTCGAGCCCCATGGCCGGCGAGGGCCTTTCTGTGCGGAGTTTGCATGTTCTCCCCGTGTCCGCGTGGGTTTCCTCCGGGTGCTCCGGTTTCCCCCACAGTCCAAAGACATGCAGGTTAGGTTAACTGGTGACTCTAAATTGACCGTAGGTGTGAATGTGAGTGTGAATGGTTGTCTGTGTCTATGTGTCAGCCCTGTGATGACCTGGCGACTTGTCCAGGGTGTACCCCGCCTTTCGCCCGTAGTCAGCTGGGATAGGCTCCAGCTTGCCTGCGACCCTGTAGAACAGGATAAAGCGGTTAGAGATAATGAGATGTGATGAGATACTCATATACTGTGAGTAGAGAAGAACAAAATGGCGGCGCGTGTTGCTGAACCAACCGAGGACGAAATAAAAACTCTGCTTGAAAACAACATCCCCAAAAAACAAAATAACACAAAACAAGCAAAACACCCCCCTCTCTAGCAAAATATGGAATGAAAGTATTTGATGATAAGAATGTATTTTTTTTTAATGTTCAAGAATTATTACTGTTGCATTTTTCATAAACTGTTCCTGTCATTTCACCGGTTTGTTTACATTGTAAGCAGAAATGATTTTGTCGGACGTTTAGTATAAATATTTTTTTAATCGAATTTGTAAAAAAAAAAAAAAGCTCTGTTTCTCAAAATCCAGTGAATGTGGATAGAATAAAATGGTTATTCCACAAAATCAAGTCATATGTGGCTTATAACCAGTTTGGTGCTACAGGCCTCACTGGATAATTCCAAACACACATACAATCAAGACAAGTCTCCATGGGCATCTCGCCTTTCTGTAGCTAATGTCAGATGGGGTGCACCACACCTACCCATTCCTAGCACTGGCAGTGGCTGGGTATTTTACCTAACCTGCATGTCTTTTGAACTGTGGGAAGAAACCCGAGCACCTGGAGGAAACCCGGACAAAAACAGGGAGAATACGCTAACTCCACACAAAAAGACCCCTGTTGACTACTGGGCTTGAACCCAGAACCTTCTTGCTGTGAGGCAACAGTGCTAACCACTACACCACCATGCCACCTAAGCTGTCTCACACACATAAACAAACAAACAAAAACAACCTAAAATTGGATTTTAAAATTACTATTTTGCACACATTTAATTTTTTCATCTTTAGCTTCATGATATCTCTATTCGTACACAGTCTATCCACATTTAACACAAACCTGAACACTGATGTTCTAATCTATTACTATTTTTGAAGCCACAATGCTTCAAATAATGCCATTTGTACCTCCTTTTTGACCAATAGAAGTCAGGTTCTTGAACCATCTTCATTCAGGAATCTTTGAACCTTGGTGCCTGCTAGCAAACCAGCCCACATTTCCACCAGTTTTGATCAGAACTGTTGTAATCAAGGATGTGTCATGAATGAAGGGTGTTGTACAATTTACAATGGGAGTAAACAGTAGTCGCAAGATGGCGGTGCATATTGATTGCGTGTGATCTTTTGTTCTGTTACTGCAGATATTTGTTTTCGGCCCATTTTTTCTGAAGATGTTTCCTTTTCCATTACATTCTCCATTGCTGAGCTTTGCTTCCTCTCCAATCTAAAGACACACCCACTGATGTCATCATGGTTTGTGTACCAACTTTTTAGGTTCTGAACTGATAAATTTTTGGATGAAATGCTCTGAATGGTTCAAAATTTGCTGCGTGAACCAGAACGGAACCCGTTCCCTATTGGTGGAAAAGCAGTAGATCAACATATCTCTCCTCCCTAATAGAAGATAACAAAAATAATCCTAGATTCCTATTTAATACTGTAGCAAAATTAACCAGGAATAAGTCCACTATAGACACATGCACACCTGTAGTATGTAGTAGCAACGATTTCATGAATTTTTTTAATGACAAAATTGAGAATATCCGACAAAAAATTCAAACTACTAATTTAAGGTCAGACAATGTAAGTGACCCTGTAGTTAACAATATAACTGTATCAGGTCAGCAATTAGAATGTTTTACTCCCCTTAGAGAAACTACTTTCATTAATCTCGGCATCAAAAGCCTCAACTTGTGTACTAGATCCCTTACCTACATGTCTATTCAAACAGATAATACCTGAAGTAATTGAACCGCTTCAAAAAATAATACATTCTTCTCTTACGATTGGCTATGTACCCAAATCCTTTAAACTAGCAGTTATCAAACCCCTGATTAAAAAACCTGACCTTGATCCCTGTCAGCTGTCCAATTATCGGCCAATATCAAACCTCCCCTTTATCTCCAAGATCCTTGAAAAAGCTGTGGCACAGCAGTTATGCTTATATTTACATAGGAATAACATCCATGAAATGTATCAGTCAGGATTTAGACCTCATCAAAGCACAGAGACAGCTCTGGTTAAAGTAGTAAATGACCTACTGTTGGTGTCTGATCAGGGCTGTGTCTCGCTGCTTGTGTTGCTTGACCTTAGTGCAGCATTTGATACCATTGATCATTCCATTCTTCTGGATAGACTAGAAAATGTTATGGGAGTTAAGGGAACGACCCTCTCCTGGCTCAGGTCTCATTTAACATATCGCTATCAGTATGTTGATGTAACTGGTGATATTTCTAGACATACTGAGGTAAAGTTTGGTGTTCCACAAGATTCTCTCTTGGGTCCACTGCTTTTTTCTTTATATATGTTACCTCTGGGTGATATTATTTGTAAACATTGTATTAGTTTCCACTGTTATGCTGATGACACAGTTGTATGTTTCTGCAAAACCTGATGAGAGACACCAGCTTAATGGAATTGAGGAATGTGTAAAGGACGCTTATTAATTTCCTTCTGCTTAACTCTGACAAGACTGAAGTACTTGTACTCGGACCACATGCAGCTAGAAGTAAGTTTTCTGATTACACAGTAACTCTGGATGGCCTTTCTGTTTCTTCACGTGCAGCAGTAAAAGACCTCGGAGTGATTATTGACCCCAGTCTTTCATTTGAAACTCACACTGATAACATTACCTGGATAGCTTTATGTCATCTCAGAAATATTGCTAAGATAAGAAATGTAATGCTACTACATAATTCGGAAAAACTAGTTCATGCTTTTGTTACCTCCAGGCTGGATTATTCTAGTGCCTTACTGTCTGGATGTTCCAATAAGTGCATAAACAAGCTCCAGTTAGTTCAAAATGCAGCAGCAAGAGTCCTTACTAGAACTAGAAAATATGACCACATCACCCCTGTCTTATCCACACTGCATTGGCTCCCAATCAAATTTCATATTAATTATAAAATACTACTACTGACCTTTAAAGCACTGAATGGTCTCGCACCACAGTACCTGAGTGAACGTCTGGTCCTCCTATGACCTGCCACGCCTACTTAGATCAAAAGGTGCAGGCTATCTGCTGGTACCTCGTATAGTGAAGGCTACATCAGGGGGCAAAGCCTTTTCTTACAAAGCCCCACAGTTATGGAACAGCCTTCTAAGTAGTGTTTGGAAATCATACACAGTGTCAGTGTTTAAGTCTAGGCTGAAAACATATCTGTTTAGTCAAGCCTTTTGTTAATGGTGTTTATGAGGTAAAGGAGTAGATCTGGAGGGTCCTCAGACATAGAGTGTTTTGGTATACTGGGATGTATGGATGCTGTCAGTCCCCACTCGCTTGCTCACTTGAGTTTGTTGACGGTGCAGTGGCTGGCTGCTTTATGTCCCGGGGCTCCCTCATGCCTGTGTTACCTTCTGGCTCTCCCCTTTTAGTTATGCTGTCATAGTTAGTTGCCGGAGTCCCTGCTTGTACTCAGTGCAATATGTATACTGTTCCTACTTATTCAGGTGACATTGGGCATACCTAACAACCTGTGTTTTTCTCCCCCCCCCCACAAATCTATCCCTCTGAGTTACATGTCGGTCCTGGGATCGAGATGCTGACCTCTTCTGCTCCTCGGACCTGCCTGATCCATCCTGGTGCCCTGTGTCTGGTTGGAGTCTCATTGCATCGCTCCTGTGGAGGGCAGCCCCATGTGGACAGTTGGGGGTCATGCCTGGAGGACGCTCTGGACTCTTGCAGTGGTGCTTTTGTGGCTGGAGACTGCAGTTGACTTGCTGACTTTAGGACTGCAGTTGACTTGCTGACTTTAGGGCTGCAGTTGACTTGCTGACTTTAGGACTGCAGTTGACTTGCTGACTTTAGGGCTGCAGTTGACTTGCTGACTTTAGGGCTGCAATTGACTTGCTGACTTTGGGACTGTGGTTATCGTGAACGGTTTTGCGCTCGGGTTTCCGTCGGTGGGGGGGTTTATAGCATCAACGAGGATGACTTTATGTTAGGACTGGGTTTTTTTTAAAGACATATTTTTATTGAGATTTTCATATTAACTTTAAACATGAACATTTTAACAAATAATAATAATAAGAAACCTTTTTTCATCACATGCACACTTCAAGCACAGTGAAATTCATCCTCTGTATTTAACCCATCTGAAGCAGTGAACACATGCACACACTCAGAGCAGTGGGCAGCCACACCAGAGCACCCGGGGAGCAGTCAGGGGTTCGGTACCTTGCCCAAGGGCACCCCAGCCCAAAGCCACCCCAAGTCAACCTAACTGCATGTCTTTGGATTGTGGGGGAAACTGGAGCACCCGGAGGAAACCCATGCAGACACAGGGAGAACATGCAAACTCCACACAGAAATAAAATGAATAAATAAATAAAATGAATACATAATCCCCCCCGGCAAAAAAAAAAAAGGATCACAGCAGTGCATAAATTACAGAAAATTTTAAATTAATCACATTTCAAAATCCTGAGTTTCCAAAAAAGTCTACATAAGGCCTCCACAAGTGAGCAAAGTTCTTTTTTTTCCAATATATGTTCTCTCCAGAGCTAGACAGGCCATCAGTTCCTTTGGCCACATTCCAGTAGAAGGTGTATCCACACTTTTCCATAACAATGCGATTATCCTTCAGGCTTGTAAAAGTCCAAAGTCGATAAGCAGCAACTGTTGTTGGGTCGCAACAAAATCTTCAAGGTATATTCCCAGTATACAGAGTTTGGCTCACAAAGGAACCTCCCTTCCAACTACAACACCTATACATTCTGTTACACTCTTCCAGAATCGTTGTATCCTTGTACACTCCCATAAACAATGAATTAATGTACCTTTTTCCTCTCTGCACTTCACACAAATATCAGGGACATTAGTAAATATCTGATTTAACCTACGGGTCTGAGCCTTATAACAAGCCCTTTCCCAACCAGCTTCATGAATATCCTCCTTTATGTCAATTCTCCATGTCTCCAGCTTTTTGGAAGATGACTCTTTTGAATAAGTTAACATTAACTCATAGAACAATGAGAATTGTCCTCTCCTATTTGTGTGGGATAGAGTCAGCTCCTCAATCTTAGACAGTGGAGGTATAGACAACAGTTGTTTATGTGTGGATAAGGTAAAATGTTTCAGCTGCAAGTATTTAAAGAAATGTTTTCTTGGAATATCATATTTCTCATACAGCTGATTATATGACATTAAGTTGCCCTCTGCATATAGATCTGAAATTTTCGCAACACCTTTGTTAAACCACATCTTAAATCCACTATCTGCTCTCCCCGGTATAAAACAATTATTGTCCCATATAGGGGAAAACTGGGATAATGCTGGTGTGTCTCCAACATGTTGGTGTGCGGAGTACCACACTGAGATGGTATTACAAAGAAAGGGATTCTTTGTCTGTTTAACTAGCCTTTTGACACTTGTTGAATATAAATAAAGCTTGAGAGGAAGTCCTGATGTTGATATCTGCTCTATAGTCACTCATGCTGGAAGGGGAGCTACTGAAAAATAATACATTGATAACCTTAGCTGGGCAGCCCAGTAATACAATAGATTGGGGAGCTGAAGCCCCCCTCTTTCATATGGTAAATATAATAGCCTTAGTTGTAGTCTGGCCTTTTTATTATTACAACAGATGAACTGATTCAACAAATCATTAATGTTGTGAAAGAAAGTGTCAGGTAAAGGAAGCAGAAGTGACTGAAAAAGATACAAAAACTTTGGTAAGATTAGCATTTTAATTACGTTTATGTGACCAGTCATAGATATTGGCATTTGTGTCCATCGGTTTAGCATCTTCCCTCACTCTATCCGCCAAGGGATCATAATTTAAAGAAACTATTTGTTTCACATCACTCACTCACTCACTCACTCACTCACTCACTCACTCACTCACTCACTCACTCACTCAGGGCGGCCTCAGCCAAGTCACACGCCTGGAAGACCAGTCCTCACTGTCAGCCATGCAGGACCCCAGCTCGGACGTGGTTGCTGCACAAACGTCCTTCTTTAGAAAGTCTATGAATGTTGTTGGTGGGCAGCCCGGGTTCCTGTGTCCATGGGTAGGCTCCCAGAGTAGTAGCTCCCCAGTGGGTAGTTCTTTATGGCGGAAACAGTGGCCGGCGAGTCCCAGGCTCCTCCAGGCCACTTTGTCCAAGATTCTGGGGAGCGTTCCATATAGATCTTCATTTGGAACGAAGCTCTGCCGGCTGATGTTAAGTGCTGTTCGCAGCATACGAGTGTAGGCACCATCGAGTGACTTTGTAAGGGTCGATGTCAGAGACCAACACTCGCACCCATAGAGTAGAACTGACTCTACTGTTGTCATCTTTAGATCCTGGCAGACACTTGACTTCCAGATTGTACTGTACTTAAGTCACTGAGCACTTTCCAGGAAAGGGCTTTCCTGACTTTTAGATATTGTTCAGTTGAGTTGACCCAAGAGCCAAGATATTTAAAATCTTTGACCTCCTCACATCAGGACTAATTTTAACCCCTAAATATGTAAAACCTTCTTTTGTGGTAGCAAATGGTGTATTTACAATAGGCTGCAGTCTTTGATTTTCATTCAAAAACATTAGTGCCGATTTGGAATTGTTTATTTTATACCCTGATATATTTCCAAAGGTTTCAATTAAATTCACTAATTGGGGAATACTATCTTTTAAGTTTGTTAGGAAAATAATTATGTCATCCGCATACAAAGCTAATGTGATGTTCATAACCACCAATAGTTATACCCGTGATGCCTTCATGAGCTCTAATGGCCATAGCCAAGGGCTCGATAGCCAACACAAATAGCAAAGGCGATAACAGACACCCTTGTCTGGTTGATCATTGGAGAGTAAATGGTTTAGAGACAATATTTCGGCAGTTGGGCTTGTGTACAAGAGCTTTATCCACCTCAAAAAATTTACACCAATTCCAAACCATGGGAGCACATTAAAAAGGAAGCCCTACTCAGTCCTATCACAGGCCTGGCGTGCATCTAAGGATAAGACAGCTGTACCTCCAAAACTGTGTTTTTCATACAATATGTTCAGAACACGCCAGATATTATGAAATCCATGTTATTTTTAACAAAGCCATTTTGATCATTAACAACAAGGTGCGGAAGATACAGCTCTAGCCTTCTGGCCAAGGCCTTGCAGAGTATTTTGATATCACACCCCATCAAACTAATAGGTCTGAAAGAAGAAGAGCACTCGTTCTGTGGTTTGTTTGGTTTCAGAATTAAGGTTATTATTGCAAGTCTCAAGGATGGAGGGAGTATTCCTTTTGCATAGGATTCCTTATACATGGCCAATAGTGGTACCAGAAGTTTCTCCCCAAATCTCTAATAAAATTCAATAGGAAAGCCATCCGGCCCTGGTGCTTTCCCACTCTGCATACTTTGAATGGCCTCTGTTAATTCTTTCACTGTTAGACTGCAATCCAATTCCTGTTGTTCGTTTTCTGACAAAGTCTGAAATTTCAACTGATCTAAAAAAGAACTTTGACTCTCTAAATCATCTAAACACTCTGATGAATACAAGGACTCATAAAAATCCCTAAAAATGTTATTGATCTCCACTGGTTCTGAAATCACATCACCTACAGGTGTCTTGATGTTATTGATCGCCCTGTCTAACTGTTTTTTCTTGAGACGCCAAGCCAGTAGTTTACCACAATTTTTCTCCTTGATCATAATAAGACTGTTTTAGCCACATTAATCTTTTTGCAACTTTTTCTATGGATAACTGATAATATTTGGCTCTCATAATTTGCAATTCCTTTGCTTTCTGCTGGTTGTAATTAGTACACAAGTCTTGTTCCAACAGTCTAATTTGATTTTCAATTGTTTCCATTTCCATACGCTGTTGTTTGGCTTTGGATTTCGTATAACTAATAATTTCCCCTCTAATATACACTTTAAACACCTCCCATCTAACACAGGCGTCAGTCTGATCAAGATTGATTTCAAAATAATTATTAATACGTTCTTCGGCAAATTTTAGAAACTCTGCATCCTGCAGCAACTCAATGGGAAATCTCCATCTCTTAAAATTGTAAATCAGTGGATCTATATGCAAATTTAATGATACAGCTGCATGATCACTTATGACAATGCTATCATACCAACACTCTAATTTTTGAAAGAAGTCCGAAGGAGACCAAAAAATAGTCAGTTTGCGAGTGGGTGCCATGTGTACTTGAATAACAGGAGTATTCAACTCTATCTGGGTGCAATTCCCTCCATATTTCAACCAAATTCAAATCTTTACAAGAATGTTAGGGGGCGGGGCGGAACGGTGGTGTAGTGGTTAGCGCTGTCGCCTCACAGCAAGAAGGTCCGGGTTCGAGCCCCGTGGCCGGCGAGGGCCTTTCTGTGCGGAGTTTGCATGTTCTCCCCGTGTCCGCGTGGGTTTCCTCCGGGTGCTCCGGTTTCCCCCACAGTCCAAAGACATGCAGGTTAGGTTAACTGGTGAATCTAAATTGACCGTAGGTGTGAATGTGAGTGTGAATGGTTGTCTGTGTCTATGTGTCAGCCCTGTGATGACCTGGCGACTTGTCCAGGGTGTACCCCGCCTTTCGCCCGTAGTCAGCTGGGATAGGCTCCAGCTTGCCTGTGACCCTGTAGAACAGGATAAAGTGGCTACAAATAATGAGATGATATATACACAGAGGCGATTCTAGAGTCTGTTGTGGCCCCAAGCAAAAATTTCCAGGGGGCCCTTCTGACCAGTGTTCATCACCAATATATTATAAATAATCTGACACCAACGAAAAATGTATGAAACCAAAGTTTTTTAAATTCCAAATGTGAAAATACAATGGTAAAGAACAATAAAAACAATAAAAAACAAAATAAATAAGCCCTCGGGCCCCGACTCTCGGGGGGCCCCTGGGCCAGGGGGCCCCCAAGCAGTTGCCTTGCCTGTTCACAAGCTGTGCATCTGCACACACACACACACACACACACACACACACACACACACACACACATGCATACATACTTTATATATATATATATATATATATATATATATATATATATATATATATATATATATGTATATATATATATATATATATATATATATATATATATATATATATATATATATATATATATCTTCATCCAAAAACAAACAAAAAAAAGGAAGTGTGTCGGGTCATTTATAACATTCGCATTGCCAGTCCCGTTAGTCCATCTTACCAGTGTCACCTGTCATCAGAGGCTGACTGTATGTGCGAAGAACAGAGTTTATCCTTTAGGTTGAATTTCACGGTGAAATTCCTCTGCTTCACGTGGTGAAGAAAAGAGGAACATCTTCCCATCATGGACCACTCTCATCTTGCAAGGATTCAGTTGGAATCCCTGGAATGCTCCCACCTCGGTGAACAACTTTTTGGCCGTATTAAACTCCCGGCATTTCCGCATCATTTCTGCTGAAAAGTCCTGTACAAAAGTGATTTTATTTCCATCGTGTAGGATATTCTTCTCTGATGAAAGACAATAAACAGTCTCCCTATCCTGGAATTTCCAGAAGCGTATAAGAACAGCTCTGTGTTGGTTAGGCTTTGCCAGTGCCAAGGTGCGACGTACCCTTTCCAATACCGGGGTCTGGTCTGCGCTGAGCCCCAGCCACTTCGGTAACATTTCCCGGATAAAATCCAGCAGTGGTTGTGTACCCTTGGCACCTTCTTGGAGACCAAATGCATGCAGGTTCTTCTTCCTGCTTCGGTTCTCTAAGTCGTCAGTCTTCATCTCCAGGTATGCCAGCCGTTTTAAAGATGAAGCCAATTCCACCTGTACTTTCTCAAGTTCTTCCTCTGCTGTGTTCACTTGGCCCTCCATTTCTTCGATGCATTTAGTATGTTCTGACACATCCTGTTTAACTTCAGCCACTTTACCCTCTAGTGCTATTATAGCATTGTTCACATCTCCAAGACTGTTATTAATGCCGTCCAGTTTTAGTCCAAACTCAGAGCGGAGCGACTTTAGCTCTGTTAGCACATCTGCTATGTTGGCCATCTTACTGGTTTCCGCACGTTTAGGTGTTGAGGCCTTTTTCTTGTTGTAAGCGGTCGATTTGCGAGCTCGAGTAAAAATGCCGCATTCCTTTGTTGCATGAGATGTTGACATAGTTGACATTAAGTGGGAAATCTGAATTCCAAGCCACTATCCGGGGAATAAAATGATTTTTGTGCACGGTTGACCAGAACCCCTCTTCTAAGTTGCCATCTTTGTCTGGGCCTATGTTAGGACTGTTAATGTTATAGTCAAGTTGTCTGTTGTTGCCCAAATGAGGATGGGTTCCCTTTTGAGTCTGGTTCCTCTTGAGGTTTCTTCCTCATGTTGTCTGAGGGAGTTTTTCCTTGCCACCGTCGCCACAGGCTTGCTCATTGGGGATAGATTAGGGATAAAATTAGCTCATGTTTTAAGTCGTTCAAATTCTGTAAAGCTGCTTTGCGACAATGTTTATTGTTAAAAGCGCTATACAAATAAACTTGACTTGACTTGAAATAAACTTGACAGTAGTGTGGTAAAGGTTCTAAAAAGGGTTCCAAGTAGAAAGCAAGGAAAATGTGACTGTCTGAAGAACACATTATTTGTAAGAACCATGAGCTACAGTTCCTAAAGCATTCTTTGGAGAGTTAAGTTTTTTTTCTCAATTCCTCTGGGTTTCTACTTGGAGGCATTTCAGATTCATGGGTCCCACTGTTTGCTCTTTTGGTGTTTCACTTTGCCAAGATGTGGCCAAACCTGCACATTATTTGTTCTTGTTTTTCAATTTTTCTAGGAGAATTAACTGTACCCTCATAAACTCCCATAATGCATTGCAGGTAAGGTAAAGTACATAACTACCATAAATACAGAATATCTATAATATCTATAAGTATAAAGAAAACTCATAACCCACTTGTCTGTTCATAGGGATAAACAGCAGGGTGTTATTTCAGATTATTTCATACACAGTCCCAGCCTGTCAGTGTGGGGAATCAAACTGCTGTCTAAAATGGCAGGAAAATCAGTTTGTCTCCTGCTCCCTTTTTTTATAACCTGATCAACTGATTTATGTCACCATATACAGTGGTGCTTGAAAGCTTATGAACCCTTGAGAATTTTCTATATTTCTGCATAAATATAAATATCATATAAATATTACATAAATATAAAACATCATCAGATTTTCACACAAGTCCTAAAAGTAGATAAAGAGAACCCAGTTAAACAAATGAGACAAAAAATATTATACTTGGTCATTTATTTATTGAGGGAAATTATCCAATATTACATATCTGTGAGTGGCAAAAGTATGTGAACCTCTAGGATTAGCAGTTAATTTGAAGGTGAAATTAGAGTCAGGTGTTTTCAATCAATGGGATGACAATCAGGTGTGAGTGGGCACCCTGTTTTATTTAAAGAACAGGGATCTATCAAAGTCTGATCTTCACAACACATGTTTGTGGAAGTGTATCATGGCACGAACAAAGGAGATTTCTGAGGACCTCAGAAAAAGCTTTGTTGATGCTCATCAGGCTGGAAAAGGTTACAAAACCATCTCTAAAGAGTTTGGACTCCACCAATCTACAGTCAGACAGATTGTGTACAAATGGAGGAAATTCAAGACCATTGTTACCCTCCCCAGGAGTGGTCAACCAACAAAGATCACTCCAAGAGCAAGGCGTGTAATAGTCGGCGAGGTCACAAAGGCCCCTGGGGTAACTTCTAAGCAACTGAAGGCCTCTCTCACATTGGCTAATGTTAATGTTCATGAGTCCACCATCAGGAGAACACTGAACAACAATGGTGTGCATGGCAGGGTTGCAAGGAGAAAGCCACTGCTCTCCAAAAAGAACATTGCTGCTCATCTGCAGTTTGCTAAAGATCACGTGGACAAGCCAGAAGGCTATTGGAAAAATGTTTTGTGGATGGATGAGACCAAAATAGAACCTTTTCGTTTAAATGAGAAGCGTTATGTTTGGAGAAAGGAAAACACTGCATTCCAGCATAAGAACCTTATCCCATCTGTGAAACATGGTGGTGGTAGTATCATGGTTTGGGCCTGTTTTGCTGCATCTGGGCCAGGACGGCTTGCCATCATTGATGGAATAATGAATTCTGAATTATACCAGCGAATTCTAAAGGAAAATGTCAGGACATCTGTCCATGAACTGAATCTCAAGAGAAGGTGGGTCATGCAGCAAGACAACGACCCTAAGCACACAAGTCGTTCTACCAAAGAATGGTTAAAGAAGAATAAAGTTAATGTTTTCGAATGGCCAAGTCAAAGTTCTGACCTTAATCCAATCGAAATGTTGTGGAAGGACCTGAAGCGAGCAGTTCATGTGAGGAAACCCACCAACATCCCAGAGTTGAAGCTGTTCTGTACGGAGGAATGGGCTAAAATTCCTCCAAGCCGGTGTGCAGGACTGATCAACAGTTACCGCAAACGTTTAGTTGCAGTTATTGCTGCACAAGGGGGTCACACCAGATACTGAAAGCAAAGGTTCACATACTTTTGCCACTCATAGATATGTAATATTGGATCATTTTCCTCAGTAAATAAATGACCTAGTTTAATATTTTTTGTCTCATTTGTTTAACTGAGTTCTCTTTATCTACTTTTAAGACTTGTGTGAAAATCTGATGATGTTCTTGGTCATATTTATGCAAAAATATAGAAAATTCTAAAGGGTTCACAAACTTTCATGCACCACTGTATATGTTATATACATACAGTATATAGGACAGAAACATCACTCTTTCAAGGATGGACTGGCTTTCCATCCATCCCTCTCAGTTTTCTTGGGATAGGTTCCTCATCCACCATTCAACATGGAGGAATATTTTTGGAGATGAATAAAGAGCTAATTTATGTCTTTTATATCGTTTATATACTGTCTTTTTAGTGTTTGGTTGCACCAAAGCCAATATGCCCATTATTATATCCAATAGTGTATAGTGTATTTATTAAAGTAAGTTCATTGATGCGACATAATCAATAAATTTAATCAGCACACTGAAAGAACAGAACAGACCCAGAACAAGAATGCATATGGGATTGGATTTGTTGATGCTTGTGTCCCTTGGCATGGCTAGTGGGCAGCAATGTAAAATTTAAAGGAGAAGTGCAGCTTTTTAGCACTCGTTGCCTATCCTGCTAATCAGCTTTACTCTGTTCATGGCCACACACACCCTCAGATTCCTGAGAGAGAGAGAGAGAGAGAGAGAGGACAGAAACATCACTCTTTCATCTCAAATCCTCATCCCTTCCCTCGCATCGCCACCTACTACAATATGTCAAATATGTTGTGTCAATATCAAACCCATGCACTGCAAACTGGCCTAGTGGTTAGAGTGTTTACCTTTTGCTCAGGAGATTATGAGTTCTATTCACAGTCAGGTCATACCAAAGACTATCATAAAAATGGTGCCATCTGGCAAGGCATGCTGCAATACAGATGTGAGTAGAGAGTCAAACTCTTGCGGTGACCAGAGGACCAGTCCCCCACTGTAACCCTAGCTGTATTAGGCGAAAGGCCGAGGGCTTTTTGGTCTCTGGCCAATGTGCCTTAAAGGCCTGGCCTGAGTTTCCCAAAAGCATGACATCATAAAGATCATCGCTAAATGGTAAAGCGAGCAACACAATGAATGCTCTCTCTCCTAGTTAAGATGCTCTTAGTGTTAAGAGACTTTTGGGAAACCCGCCACTGGTTCGTACTGGGACGGGCGACTGCCTGGGAAGACCAGGTCCTGGCACTGGAAAATCAAATGTGAAACCAAGACTACAAGAAAAGATTTTTAACATGGTTGCACCTATAATGTCTAAAATCAGAGGATGTCATGGTGCCATCTGGCAAGGCATGCTGCAATACAGATGTGAGTAGAGAGTCAAACTCTTGCGGTGACCAGAGGACCAGTCCCCCACTGTAACCCTAGCTGTATTAGGCGAAAGGCCGAGGGCTTTTTGGTCTCTGGCCAATGTGCCTTAAAGGCCTGGCCTGAGTTTCCCAAAAGCATCACATCACAAAGATCATCGCTAAATGGTAAAGCGAGCAACACAGTGAATGCTCTCTCTCCTAGTTAAGATGCTCTTAGTGTTAAGAGACTTTTGGGAAACCCGCCACTGGTTCGTACTGGGGCGGGCGACTGCCTGGGAAGACCAGGTCCTGGCATGGGAAGATCAAATGTGAAACCAAGACTACAAGAAAAAAATGTTAACATGGTTGCACCTATAATGTCTAAAATCAGAGGATGTCATGGTGCTTGGAAACTTTTAGCTGCTGAACAAACAAAAGACAGCTGGATTAAATTAAGAACAACTTCTGTGCCATGTTTACAGACCAATTTAAAAAGCCCTCTATATCAGAGATCACACTTTCCTCATGTTGCAGCATCTAACAGACCCAAGGCAAGACATCAAAATTCTGCAGCATGAGCTGACCCGGTCCATGTACAGCAGGAACAGAGTGACGGTCAGACCAGACAAGATGAGAGCTCCCTCAGGACTGGGCTGAGAACCCATCCAGTGAAAATTGTTCGCATTGTAATTACGTGGACGAACAAACTATAATATCTTTTTCAACTGAGGTGAAAGACCTGAAGCAGTGCAGGATCATTATTCACAGCCCGATTGTTATAGCTTGTGACTGACTGTGCTTGAAACAATCATGCCAGATTGAGCCACGCCCTCAGTGGTTATTTGTAATCACTTTGGGTTTAAATCGAATGCCCTTGGGCTATGGAAATAATTGGGTTGAAATATAATTCGGTTACAGTTTCTGGCTGTTTATAGTGAATTTGATTTCAACCAGTGATTGGACTGGAATAGGGTCAATTCAATTTGACAGCTGTGGTCATGCAGATCCAGAGTCCAGCACAGTTTGTTAGTTTTTATGCTTTAACACACTAGATTTAATGTGGTTACTGACAGAAAATCCATCAAATTGTGCATCATTCCAAGCTTCCTTCACTCTAAGGTTGCCCCCACCACTTTTTTTTTTAAAAACCTCAGTTTGATCTCAGCCAAATGAGATTAATGTAAATGAAAAGCTCAGTCGAGGACTTTCACATGACGTCATCGCAACTGACGATTGTTTACATGGCCATGTTGCCTGGCGAGCTTTGTGTTTGCCAGCAACCAGGACAAGTGTACCCGAGTGATTGTAAGCCCAATTCAGTAAACATCTCCAGATAAACTTGTAGAAGTTACATCTGAAAGAACAATGCCAGAGACCTGTAGTGCTTTTGGATGTAATAACAAACGTGGAGATAAACCTGGTTTAACTTTTCACTGCTTCCTGATGAACCCAGAAAGATTAGAAAAATGGTGAGCTGCAGTTAAAGTGCTAGTCTTACAAAAACGATGTCATAAAATCCCGGGTTTTCTGTGTGTGATATGCTGAAATAGGTTGTAAAGTTCACGATAAATTAAAATTTGGTTCGAAAAAGAAATTTTTTGCTTCTGAATTCTGTTCCTAAAATCACTAAAAGCTTGTCCACCATTAGATCACAACAATTTATTGGTCAGCGGCGCTGCATGTGTGATGTCATATGCACAATTGCCTTCTTTTGTGTCCACACCAACTCTGTGATATTCTCAGCGATGGCGTGCATTCTTGATACTGATTCTTTTGAAAAAGATGACAGAAGCTCTTCAAATTCATCCTCAATCTCTGGTTGGTTGGCTGAGGATGATTTAAAATCCTGTTTTGTTTTTTTTTAATCGGCTACACTTGAACATCCTTGAACGACACACCTCTTAGGAGGCATGCTTTAGTTTCATTTTTGTTTTGAAATTAAAAAAAAAATTGTTAAAAATGTGCTACATTTTGCAAAGCAGACGAAGCCAGAAATGCCGCAAACTTTCAAGCATTGCGTGTATGACGTCACTTCCTTTGAATTCACAATAACTTACCAGAAACTCATTCGTGTAATGGCGGACTCAAAGAGCCAAATTTTACCGGCTAAATAGAACATGTTCCTGGTCTCGTATTAAAATACAGTTTAGACAGTAAACTATTTAACATGTCTAGTTTTATAAGGTATTATCTCCAAGGGTGATGTCATTTTCGTATGACTAGCGTTTTAAACAGGAAGACTGAAAGATGAAACATTCCTGTGTGTATGGAGAACATTTTATATCAGGTTAGTGTGAAAGGTCTATGGAATGTTAAAATGTAGATCTGGATGTGGGCGTTGGATGCGACATTTGTGGGTAAGTTATATGGATCTGTGATGCCTGCATGTTTCAGTTTTTGGATGTAAAGCGATCTGCTGGTATAATCTAAAATTTTTATAATTTCTGAGAGATTGTACTGACTGCAGTCATTTTGATTTTCATTACCAAGTGTCATGGCTGTTTCTTTGCTTGCCTGGCAATATGATGGATGCTGCATGATAAACAAAAATATGTGACATCAGTGAAAGTCCTCCATAATAGGCATGTGATTGAGAGCAAGCGAAAGTCTGGATTAGGACTGGATTGTCAGTTTGTGGTTGGTCCTGGATTGGAAATGGTTTCAGATCTGACTTCCAGTACCTTCCAGATTACTCTAAATGGCCCTTCTGTGGAGTGTAGATTAATGTAAATATGCATATTTACTGTATTCAAGCTGGAATTATGGAATTATTATTCTCTACAATGATATAGTTATGGTAGGTGGCACGGGAGTGTAGTGCTAAGCACTGTCACCTCACAGTAAGAAGGTTCTGGGTTCAAGCCCAGTGGCTGACGGGGGCTTTTCTATGTGGAGTTTGCATGTTCTCCCCATGTCTGTGTGGGTTTCCTCCGGGTGCTCCGGTTTCCCCCACAGTCCAAAGACATGCAGGTTAAGCTAATTGGTGGCTCTAAATTGACTGTAGGTGTGAATGTGAGTGTGAATGGTTGTTTGTATCTATGTGTCAGCCCTGCGATAATCTGGTGACTTGTCCAGGGTGTACCCTGCCTCTCGCCCATAGTCAGCTGGGATAGGCTCCAACTTGCCCACAGCCCTGCACAGGATAAGCAGTTATGGATAATGGATGGATGGATGATATAGTTAAAGTCTCACAGTTCCAGGATTTGATCCTGAGCTTGGAGTACTGTCTGCACATTCTCTCCATGTCTGTGTGGGTTTCCTCCAGGTTCTTGGGTTTCCTCCAACCACACAAAAGCACAAAAGCATGCCAGTTGATGGATTGGTGACCTGTGTGTGAATGAGTGTATCCATGGTGCCCTGTGATGGACTGGCAACAGTTTGAGTGTTCAATATGAGCAGATTGTTAAGAGTGCTGGTTTGATTACAGGACAGTCTTTCTGATTACAGCAGAAGTTTGTAGGTCCAATGATAATTTCTAGATGAAATTATCCACCAAAGTAAAAGTGAAACTTTTGTGTATGTGTGTGTGTGTAAATTTTTATGGTACCGTATCCATATGGGACCACAACAGCAGCAGGATAGTCTACAGTTTTTTAGCTATAGATTTTTTTTATTTGATGCTTTCTAAATTATTGAGTCAGTACAACACATTTTATATTCCAAATATTACTTTTCCAGGGCAAAATGAAACGTTAAAGAAAAATGTTTGTATCATAGCTATATCAATCATAGCTTTATTTACCTTCGATAAATAAATGAATGAGTCAAAGTCGTGTAACAAATACATTTGAACTCAAAAGATCTAAATTAAAAACATGAAAAAACAGACATTAATAAGTAACTATAATGACTAGACAAATATAACAACTAATAACTAAATGACTGTAAGTAAATATCAAATACATATCAAGAAGCTCTGATATGACATAATATTAAAATTAAAAATAAAAAATGTAAAATTATGTCATTAAGTTGAGAATATAAATAAATGCATTTTAACTCATATTGATCACAAATATTACATTTGCACAATGTCCCACTAATAAGATTCATTTTCTTTATGGTGCTTTCAAACTTGATTAGAGAATCAATGGCGGCACGGTGGTGTAGTGGTTACCACTGTTGCCTCACAGCAAGAAGGTCCGGGTTCGAGCCCCGTGGCCGGTGAGGGCCTTTCTGTGTGGAGTTTGCATGTTCTCCCCGTGTCTGCGTGGGTTTCCTCCGGGTGCTCCGGTTTCCCCCACAGTCCAAAGACATGCAGGTTAGGTTAACTGGTGACTCTAAATTGAGCGTAGGTGTGAATGTGAGTGTGAATGGTTGTGTCTATGTGTCAGCCCTGTGATGAGCTGGCGACTTGTCCAGGGTGTATCCCGCCTTTTGCCCGTAGTCAGCTGGGATAGGCTCCAGCTTGCCTGCGACCCTGTAGAACAGGATAAGCGGCTACAAATGATGGATGGATAGAGAATCAACATGTCATTGTTCCACATACTGTATGAGTCACCAGATCGGTAAATGATCTAGGAGTCCATTTGCTGTTCAATGTTGGTTGCGCTAGTCTGAGGTTACCCACTCTTAAATGATCATGGGTTTGTTGTATTTGAAAGAGTTCTTTTATGTAGTTCAGACCACAGGTAGAGACTAAGGTTTGTATGTCAGTAAAGAAAGCAGTGTATTATATAATTACAAAAAAAAACCAACATAATGAAGGCTACTGGGTTTTGGTGCAAAATAAAGAAGCGAGTATGACAGTCAAAGTGTCCAGAAGAACTGTGGCTCGTTCTGACAGATGCTCAGTAAAACCTACAGCTCATTTCCGAGTAAAACTGCACTCACTCTACCTGAGACTACTATTTTTTAAGCATTTTTTTTATTACATTATAGCAGACGCTCTTATCCAGAGTGATGTACAACAGGACCCTGACACACCCCACCCAGGGAGCAGTTTAGGGTTAGGTGCTTTGCTCAAGGTCACTTCATCCATTCCTGCTGGTCCAGGGAATCAAACCGGCAACCTTTCGGTCACAAAGCTATGGTACTTCTCTCCTCAAATTGAAGAAAATTTTACTTTACACCAAATAACATTTGGTTCCTCTGTAAAAAGAGTAAAAGTTGCTCTCGAGCTGTTTTTCCTTCAGATTTTACTCTCTAAACTCAAAATAGAGCGAAATCAATTATTTTCAAGGAAAATACTTTTAGCTCTGGTAAAAATTGCTCAGTCATTTTTTCCTGTGTACCCTCCAGGCCACTTCTCCATTTCATTATTTTGAATCCATCTTTGCTCGACAGCATTTCTTTGCACTTGCCTAAGACTTGCACAGTGATGAATTATTTATTATTTACCATTAGTCCAGTTGAAGATCTCATTATCTCTCGCCGCTTTATCCTGTTCTACAGGGTCGCAGGCAAGCTGGAGCCTATCCCAGCTGACTACGGGCGAAAGGCGGGGTACACCCTGGACAAGTCGCCAGGTCATCACAGGGCTGACACATAGACACAGACAACCATTCACACTCACATTCACACCTACGCTCAATTTAGAGTCACCAGTTAACCTAACCTGCATGTCTTTGGACTGTGGAGGAAACCGGAGCACCTGGAGGAAACCCAGAAAGGCCCTCGCCGGCTACGGGGCTCGAACCCGGACCTTCTTGCTCATCTCATCTCATCTCATTATCTCTAGCCGCTTTATCCTTCTACAGGGTCGCAGGCAAGCTGGAGCCTATCCCAGCTGACTACGGGCGAAAGGCGGGGTACACCCTGGACAAGTCGCCAGGTCATCACAGGGCTGACACATAGACACAGACAACCATTCACACTCACATTCACACCTACGCTCAATTTAGAGTCACCAGTTAACCTAACCTGCATGTCTTTGGACTGTGGGGGAAACCGGAGCACCCGGAGGAAACCCACGCGGACACGGGGAGAACATGCAAACTCCACACAGAAAGGCCCTCGCCGGCCACGGGGCTCGAACCCAGGACCTTCTTGCTGTGAGGCGACAGCGCTAACCACTACACCACCGCGCCGCCCACCTTCTTGCTGTGAAAGAAAAAAAAATCAGAAGTTAGGAACTGCATGCATCCAGTGGTTGGTAAGCGGTAATATGGTAATGGTGATGGAGCGCCGCCTTCACGCGTCGCCTTGGCAACGAGTGAGAAAACGGTCCTGAAAAAAAAAGAAGAAGAAGGAAAAAAAGAGAACAATCTCCAACAATGCGCATCAGCTCAGTCACCTTGAGCAGGTACTTCGAGCAGAAGTGATGAGATAGAGAGGAGTGATTAAACGGACCCTACCTAATGATGCACGTGATTTCAGGATCGTCGTCGCGCGCGCGTCAGGACCACGGACAGCTCGCCGCGCGCCTGGTGTGAGAGGAGAGGAATGCGAGCGCTGCTTTGCGCCTGTTTCTCCCCGGAGGAGAGGCACGCGCCTTGTTGTGTCTGCGGAGTGTCTGCACTGAGCAGCGTGGAGGGGCGAGTGGAGGAAAAGTTGTCGCGGCGCGGACTTTGAGGTGATTATATGAAGATCGGGACCGCGCGCAGACATGCCCATGCACCCCGTCACTTCCACTTTGATGTACCGCGGAATCTGCACCATCCCGGACATCCTCTCGTACGGGACACCGGTCAACCTACCTGAAGATGAAGTGGAGGGTGAGTCTGATCGCACTGTAGTGCATCATAGATTAGCTTTTCTTTCTTCTTCTTCTTCTTCTTCTTCTTCTTCTTCTTCTTCTTCTTTTTTTTAACCTCCTCCTCCTCATCCTCATCATCATTACGCACCAAAAATCAGAGTCCTCTTAGTCATGTCTCGGAGTTTTCTCCCCTCATTGGCTTTCTTCTGAGGAATCTAAATCTATCCAACTCCTAGATGATAAGATCTACTGTTGAAAACACAACCGAATGCACTGATCATGGATCATGGCTCAGAAGCGCATGCAGTGGCACTTCCAGTCTCAGAGCACCTGTTACTGAGTTCGCTCTCAGTGTCTTTCATTCCAGTGAAGGAATCAGTGTTGCACTGTCATGTAAAAAAACAACAACATTGCTTTAAACTTTCCACTGGTTTAGCTTTCTGTTGGTGAGCAGAATACTGGCTATAGCCATGTTAATTAATTCCCAATTTTCCTTAGAGAGTTCATTGTTCTTTCCCTTCACGGATCAAGACATGGTTTAAAGGTTAGAGAAGCAGCTTCAGGACCAAAAGGTCGCCGGTTTGATTCCCTGGACCAGCAGGGATGGTTAAAGTGCCCTTGAGCAAGGCACCGAACCCTCATCTACTCCCCAGGCTACTCTGGGTATGTTGCACGTTGCTCTGGATAACAGTGTCTGCTGTAATGTAATGTTATTGTGAGGATGCCAGTTTATGAGATAGAACCATCTAGAAATGAATAAACTGTCTGAATATTTACATGATTATATTTATTATATGTTATAGATATAACACTTCCCTTCATTATTATTATTATTATTATTATTATTATTATTATTATTATTATTGTGTGACGTCTCTCTCATATCTCATATATTGTCTATGAGACATGTTGCTCCATATCGATTGATCAGTCTGTTATGACCGTTATAGTCTTCTGGTAACTCAGTAAGCAGCCTGGTGCCATTTCTGCTTCTTCTTCTATTTATTTCCAATTTATGAGATAGAACCATCTAGAAATGAATCAAATGTCTTTCTGAATATTTACATGATTATATTTGTTATACATCATAGCTATAACACTTCCTTTCCTTTCTTCTTCTTCCTATTATTATTATTATTATTATTGCGTGACGTCTCTCTCATTTATCTCATATATTGTCGATGAGACACGTTGCTCCATTATCTCATATTGATCAGTCTGTTATGACAATTATAGTCTTCTGGTAACTCAGTAAGCAGCCTGGTGCCATTTCTTCTTCTTCTTCTTCTGCTTCTTCCTCTTCTTCTTCTTCTTCTTCTTCTTCTTCTTCTTCTTCTTCATCTATTTATTTCCAGTTTATGAGATAGAACCATTTAGAAATGAATCAAATGTCAGTCTGAATATCTACGTGATTATATTTATTATATGTTATAGATATAACACTTCCTTTCCTTTCCTGTATTATTATTATAGCGTGACGTCTCTCTCATATATCATATATATCTTTTATGAGACACGTTCCTCCATATAATTGATTGATCAGGGGTGGGTTTCCCAAAAGCCTCTTAACACTAAGAGCATCTTAAAGGAGAACTGAAGGCAAATATTTTATTATCAAAATTCTATTTATCTTATTTTATTAAATATCAGAATGCATTTTTGATCACTATGTTGTCAATGCTATAGCAAGTTATGAGTGTTTGAAATACGCTCTGTAATATATCAGTCCATATGTCAAAGCGATGGCCATAAACGAGATTTGTTGAGACCTGTGCAAGACATCGTAGGACGGAAGTAAAACGTACAGCGGAAATCAAAGTGACCGACATCTGCCAACGTCATCAAAAGACGCGCATGCCCTCTTTCGAATTCTGACGTAATCAAGCCGGAAGTTTTGTTTGTTTTGATAGCGATCAGGAAAGTTTGAAAAAAGTAGGTAGTAATCGTTATTTAAACTCGTTTTTGTGCAATACTTCGTTTGGAAAACAGTTTTCAAAATGGCGGCACTGACACCTGGCTGACACTTCATGTTTCGAAGTCTCGCACAAGTCTCATGAAGATCACGCGGATAAGCGACGCCTGCCGTGGACCAAACGAACTAAATTCAACACGGATAAAAACCGAATAGGCCGATAAGTATAATATTTAATTGCAATTAATTGCCAATACGAGTCACGATATAAGGTTACTAAAACCGAAAATGTAATTGAATAACACATTAATTAAGAAATAAAGCAAGTTTAAAAATGACTTCGGTTCTCCTTTAACTAGGAGAGAGAGAGAGAGTTTTCATTGTGCTGCTCGCTCTACCATTTAATGATGATCTTTGTGCTACGATGCTTTTGGGAAACTCAGCACGGAGTATTATGACAATTACAGTCTTCTGGTAACTCAGGAAGCAGCCTGGTGCTTCTTCTTCTTCTTCTTCTTCTTCTTCTTCTTCTTCTTCTTCTATTTATTTCCAGTTTATGAGATAGGATCATGAATAAACTGTCTTTCTGAATATTTACATGATTATATTTGTTATATATTATCGCTATAACACTTCCTTCCCTTCCATTCCCTTCCATTCCATTTATTATTATTATTATCATGATTATTATTATTATAGCATGACATCTCTCTCTATATCGTCTATGAGACACGTTGCTCCATATAATCGATTGATTAGTCTGTTATGACCATTATAGTTTTCTAGTAACTCAGGAAGCAGCCTGGTGCCATTTCTTCTTCTTTTTCTTCATCTTCATCATCATCTTCATCATCATCATCATCATCATCATCATCACCAATTTATTTATTTATTTATTTATTTATTTCCAGTGCAATTCATTTTCCTTCCTGTGCCACGACTTCAAGTCTAAATTGGTGGAAAATCAAAAATCACAGGCATTCCACAGATCACTTGAACATGAAACAAACAGCAAACCTGTGCTCTGAACTTGATTTTTTTTTTCTTAAAAAAAAAAGCATTAAGTATTCCTTTTTTTTCAAAGTGCAAGCCAAATGATAAGTGACGGTAATCTCAGTTTTCTAAAAATGATTATTTTTTGTTCCTGAAGGAAAATGTGTTCTTTTACAGATACCGTCGTGTGTGTGTGTGTGTGTGTGTGTGTGTGTGTGTGTGTGTGTGTGTGTGTGTGTGTGAACTAAAATCAATTTCAATTGCAATTTTCAGGTCTAGTCTATTGATTTTCCTCAAGGTTAAAGTAATAATTCAAATCATTATTGACTCGAGAGGAGTCCATCAGAACAAGGTGTTTGATGCTCATTATACTTCCATTCAGTATGTTTCTAGACTTCAGTACTGGGAAAGTTGTTGTTCACAAACAAAAGCAAGTTATGTTTAGAAGTCCGTTGCTCTGTACTAAAACTAGCCCGAAGCTATATGACTCATGACTGGTGTGTTTAATAAATCTCAGATGCAACTTGACCATAAACCGATTGGAGTGTCTACGCCAGACGAGAAACACACTTGTGAGGAAACATGTTGTCTTTCCAAAACGTTAAAATATTTTTATGTTGCATCAGAAGTAGTATTTTGACATACGGCTTTCGTCAGGAAGCGGCTCATTCCAATATCAGCCGTAAGCAGGAGAGGGGTTTGTGCTTTGTGATACTCTGAGGTGACAGGTTATTACAGCGGACAGCGTGATGAACAAAACCATCTTGCCAGCCCCCCAACACATACACACACACACGCACCCGTGTCTCGAGCACCTGCGTCAGTTCCATGCGGCTGCAGCGTATCAGCCGATATGCAAGGCAAATTGTAAACATTGTCAAGAAGTGGCAGACTAACACACAAACAAAGGCAGGCACATACCCACACACACTTCAAGAGCGGATTAGTGAGGTCTGATATGAGAGAGAGCGAAAGAAAGACAGCAGAGCTAAAGCACTTTTACACACGTCAAAAATAAACGAGTTATTTTTACTCATAGGGTTCAGGAATTTCTTATATTTCTGTCAAATGGTTTGGGATAGAATAGAATAGAATAGAATAGAATCTGAGGCATTGGTGCATATTACTAGATCACTATAACACCGTAAGAATGCACACATCCAATTTTTTTTGACCTGATACAGATATCAGAGCTGTGTGTATTAGTGTGTGTACTGAACGGTGATCCAATACTGATGACATCACAGCAACTGAGTGTACTAACTTTAAGACAATTCACATCCTATAGTATAATAATAGAGGGGCAGCACAGTGGTGTAGTGGTTAGCACTGTCACCTCACAGCAAGAAGGTTCTGGGTTCGAGCCCAGTGGCCAGCGAGGGCCTTTATGTGCGGAGTTTGCATGTTGTCCACGTGGGTTTCCTCCGGGTGCTCCGGTTTCCCCCACAGTCCAAAGACATGCAGGTTAGGTTAACTGGTGACTCTAAATTGCCTGTGTGTGTGTGTATGGTTGTTTCCCAAGCTCAGAAATGGGAGGGTTGTGCCAGGAAGGGCATCCGGTGTAAAACTATGCCCCAATTATGCGGCACGTTAGTGTCGTGGTTAGCACTGTCACCTCACAGAATGTTCTGGGTTCGAGCCCAGTGGCTGACAGGGACCTTTCTGCGTGGCGTTTGTATGTGGTTAGGTTAACATGGGATGGCCTTGGACTGAAGTGCCCTTGAGCAAGGCACCTAACCCCCAACTGCTCCCTGGGTGCTGTTAGCATGGCTGCCCACTGCTCTGGCATGTGTGTGCACTCATTGCTCACATGTGTGTGTTCACTGCTTCAGATGGGTTAAATGCAGAGATGAATTTCACAAGTGGCTATGTGATGAATAAAGTTGTTGTTGTTCTTCAATTAATATGACATGGGACCCGACCTAGTAACAATGCTGGACAAGGAAGAAGAAGAGACTATACTAATAGAGCATAAAATCAGATTGAAAACTGTGTCAAACCTGATCCCAGTTTTGCATTTTACTCCAGTAATGGTTCGGTAAATCCATCCATTATCTGTAGCCACTTATCCTGTGCAGGGTCGTAGGAGCCTATCCCAGCTGACAATGGGCGAGAGGCGGGGTATACCCTAGACAAGTCACCAGATCATCACAGGGCTGACACATAGAGACAAACAACCATTCACACTCACATTCACACCTACGGTCAGTTTAGACCCACCAGTTAACCTAACCTGCATGTCTTTGGACTGTGGAGGAAACCGGAGCACCCGGAGGAAACCCACGCGGACACGAGGAGAACATGCAAACTCCACACAGAAAGGACCCCGTCAGCCACTGGGCTCGAACCCAGGACCTTCTTGCTGTGAGGTGACAGTGCTAACCACTACACCACCATGCCGCCCACCATTGTCATTATGAAATGACAATGATCTGGATGTATGTGTGTACATACATATAGCATGATTAATTAATGATAGCAAATTAAACTGTGTTCTGTGAAAATATCATGCAGAGGAACTACAGCATTTTCACAACAATACAAGTGATCTGATCAAACATCTTGGACATTACATTACATTCCATGAATTTAGCAGACGCTCTTATCCAGAGCGACATACAACATACCGTACAACATACCCAGAGCAGCCTGGGGAGCAGTTGGGGGTTAGGTACCTTGCTCAAAGGCACTTCAGCCATTCCTGCTGTTCCAGGGAATCAAACTGGCGACCTTTTGGTTCTTATGGACATAAAACTCAGCATGAGGAGTTAATTACTAGCAACCAATACAGTGAATGCTCGTTAAGGGGGAAGCCATAACCTAAAGGTTAGAAAGCTTTGAGTCCAAAAGGTTGTTGGTTTGATTCCCTGGACCAGCAGCATTCATTGACTTTACTTGGAGCTGTAAAGAAGCCATATTATTCTTTCCAAGTGAAAGAAAACCTGCATGTAGCTATGCTAATACACTCTTTAGATAGCTAATGCACACTTGTTATAAATGCTATAAAGAACTTGCCTTGGGTGGGTTTCCCAAAAGCATCATAGCACAAAGATCATCGTTAAATGGTAGTTAAATGATCTCCTAGCTAAGATGCTCTTAGCATTAAGAGGCTTTTGGGAAACCCACCACTTATTGTTTAAATGCATGAACATAGGCATGTGTGATTTTCTTTGGCACATGTGCTATAGGGGAAGCCATGGCTTAATGGTTAGAGAAACAGCGTTGGGTCCAAAAGGTTGCTGGTTCAATTCCCTGGACCAGCAGGACTGGCTTAAGTGCCCTTGCTCTGACAAGAGTGGTAGCATACCTTGTGTCTGATTAGCCAGAGGGAAAACTGATTATGTGATTATCAGTTCGGGCATGGAACCTGACTGAACTGATGTGATATTTTCATGGGATAAATCCAAAGTAGGTTGTGAATTTCACCATCACTATTCGTGATAATTAAATATTGAGAGGGACCAAAAAACACCACTCTGAAGACAATGGTATTGGTGCATTGCTAGTTTTTACAGAGACAGTATGAGTCGGGACAGTGTTACCGATCAGGACGGAGCATAACACTCAGGAAAAAGAGCCAATCGTCCGTCTTGTCGGCAAGGACATTAATGAAAAGTGTTACTGATACTGATACATGCACAGATATAGAGCGCTTTGCTCCATTTGTGAAACCTGATTTTTTTTTAATGATATTAGAGCCACAAATTATGGCGTCACTCATTCATTTCAAAACTTTCAAACACAATCATCCAGTGAATTGAGTGAATGGCCTGCCACTGGAGAAGAACCGAGGCATCTGAAATCAGCAACTGGAACAAGTGGATGGTCAAAGTGGAGGATTTATTCAATCTAATTTGGTTTCATTATCCGTTTTCTCCTCAACCACCAGCTCATGTTTGAAATGTGGTTACAGGAAGTGGCCTCAAGGCAGGTAGACATGCTGCTTCAAAAAGCACAGCTACTTTTTTTTTTGTAAATCAGTCATCCAATCAGGTAGCAGCTTGGAGTACAAGCGGCGGGGGGGACATCATGGAGGACAGTGTAGGGGCAATGATAAGAGAATTAATGACAAGTCAAATCAGAGATATTTCAACATGGAATGAGCAGCCTCCTCACCACTGTAATATGCAGTTAGAAACAGGATGCAGGTTCATGGTACAGCATTTATTAAAGGAGAACTGAAGGCAATTTTTTTATTGTCAAAATTATATTTATTTCATTTTATTAAATATAGGAATTTTATTAAATTTAGAAATGAATCAAATGTCAGTCTGAATATCTACGTGATTATATTTATTATATGTTATAGATATAACACTTCCTTTCCTTCCCTGTATTATTATTATTATTATTATTATTATTATTATTATTATTATTATAGCGTAACGTCTCTCTCATATATCATATATATCTTTTATGAGACACGTTCCTCCATATAATTGATTGATCAGGGGTGGGTTTCCCAAAAGCCTCTTAACACTAAGAGCATCTTAAAGGAGAACTGAAGGCAAATATTTTATTATCAAAATTCTATTTATCTTATTTTATTAAATATCGGAATGCATTTTTGATCGCTATGTTGTCACTGCTATAGCAAGTTATGAGTGTTTGAAATACGCTCTGTAATATATCAGTCCATATGTCAAAGCAGTGGGCGTAAACGAGATTCGTTGAGAGCTGTGCGAGACGTCGTAGGACGGAAGTAAAACGTACAGCGGAAATCAAAGCGACCGACATCTGCCAACGTTGTCAAAAGACGCGCGCGCACTCTTTCGAATTCTGACGTAATCAAGCTGGAAGTTTTGTTTGTTTTGATAGCAATCAGGAAAGTTTGAAAAAAGTAGGCAGTAATTGTCATTTAAACTCGTTTTTGTGCAATTTTTTGTTTGGAAAACACTTTTCAAAATGGCAGCACTGACATCTGGCTGACACTTCACGTTTTGAAGTCTCGCACAAGTCTTGTGAAGATGGCGCGGATAAGCGACACCTGTATGGAATCAATTTTGTGCCAAAATGTTCATGCAATACTTTTGAAATATCAAACAAAAACGACAAATCAAAATACAAAAAAAGAAAAAAAAGTCAACTTTTTTAGACTGGCAAACAAATTATTTTTGTAATCGTGCAAAATATCAGTCTATTACTCTCTCAGTTTTGCTTGATGTAATTTATTTTGGTTGCGATTCCAGCTTTCTCGTTTGCGCTCCCTGACTTTTTGCTTGCAGTTTTGGCACAAACTTCACATGTGGCTGGGCTGTCCAGGAATGCATTCCCATTGGCTAACTTGTGTTTGACTGACAGCTACGCTCAGCCATTCCCTACTCGGATTCTGGCGGACCGTTTGACGAGTGACCGATCCATTGACAAGGATCGAGTGGACTTCAGTGGCGACTATGATATTGAATTTACACTTTGTTGAATTAATTCAATATCATAGTCACCACTGAAGTCCACTCCATCCTTGTGTACCGTCAATGGATCGGTCACTCGTCAAACGGTCCGCCAGAATCCGAGTAGGGAATGGCTGAGCGTAGCTGTCAGTCAAACACAAGTTAGCCAATGGGAATGCATTCCTGGACAGCCCAGCCACACGTGAAGTTTGTGCCAAAACTGCAAGCAAAAAGTCAGGGAGCGCAAACGAGAAAGCTGGAATCGCAACCAAAATAAATTACGTCAAGCAAAACTGAGAAAGACGCGGAACAAAAATAAAAGGTTTCTGAAGAGTAATAGACTGATATTTTGCATGATTACATGAATAATTTGTTTGCCAGTCTAAAAAAATTGACTTTTTTCTTCTTTTTTTGTATTTGGATTTGTCGTTTTTGTTTGATATTTCAAAAGTATTGTATGAACATTTTGGCACAAAATTGATTCCATATCGCCTGCCGTGGACCAAACGAACTAAATTCAACACGGCTAAAAACCGAATAGGCTGATAAGTATAATATTTAATTACAATTAGTTGCCAATACGAGTCACGATATAAGGTTACTAAAACCGAAAATGTAATTGAATAACACATTAATTAAGAAATAAAGCAAGTTTAAAAATGACTTCAGTTCTCCTTTAAGTTTTTTTTTTTGGCTGGGTTCTTGCACAAACTGATAATCACATCACCAATTTTTCTTTGGCTCATCAGACACAAGGTACGCCACCACACTTGGCAGAGCAGTTGGGGGTTAGGTGCCTTGCTCAAGGGCATTTCAGCCAGCCCTGCTGGTCCAGGGAATCAAACTAACAACCTTTTGGCCCCAAAGCTGTTCCTCTAACTATTAGGCCATGGCTTTTCATTTATTAAGTGTAATCCAATAATAATTGTCAAAATTCCAAGCACTGGTCAGAGAACAGGATGATAACATTAAAGATAAGATAAGATAAGATAAGATAAGATAAGATAAGATATTTCTCTATTGAGGTAGCACGGTGGTGTAGTGGTTAGCACTGTCACCTCACAGCAAGAAGGTCCGGGTTCGAGCCCCGTGGCCGGCGAGGGCCTTTCTGTGTGGAGTTTGCATGTTCTCCCCGTGTCCGCGTGGGTTTCCTCCGGGTGCTCCGGTTTCCCCCACAGTCCAAAGACATGCAGGTTAGGTTAACTGGTGACTCTAAATTGACCGTAGGTGTGAATGTGAGTGTGAATGGTTGTCTGTGTCTATGTGTCAGCCCTGTGATGACCTGGCTAAAAACTCCCAAAGTTAAATACAACCAAATATGAAAAAAACAAAACAAAACAATAAACATGGTGGCAAGGGATAATAACAGGGCTTGTGCCCCAGTTGAAAATTGCCTCTTGTGCTAAAAAGGGGAAAAATATATATAAAAAACACATAAATATCAACATACTAGTAATAGGCATGTAACAATTCACCCAATTAATGATTCGATTCGGTTCATGATTCGAGTTTCCCACAATATTTTTGAAAAAAATCAATTAAACAAAGAAAATTTTATTTCCCCCGAGAAAGGCAACATTTATTTTCCTATTCTTTAACAACTTAAACATTCTTTGTGTTAAATTAAAATCATTTTCTTTCATTTTCTTTTAAGAAAACAGTCCTTTCTTAATTAACTTTTATGAACATTTATATTCCCTTCATTTGCTTCTCTTTTCTTTATCTTTCTGCAGTCTGTAAAAAGAGAGAGAGCTCTGATTTCTTCTTCAATCTATTTGCATAGTCATACAACAGGTCTTTCTCATTTCAGATCCGTGTGTGTGTGTGTGTGTGTGTGTGTGTGTGTGTGTGTGTGTTTGGGGCATCAGAGCTGTATTACCTAGCTGTTGCCTAGGATGAAGTCATGCGCATTCCCTCTGTTGTACGTTATTGCACCGTCTTCTGCCTAAATAATGCAGTTACATTGAGGAAATACTACGAGATTACGCAGCCTGATAATAATCACGATTCATATCATCATAACTCTGTCTTGCGATTTATGATGTGGTGACATGCCAAAAGGGTCATCCATGAGCACAGGTCAAATCACAAGCAATAGGGGGAAAAAGCACAAATAAGGAAAGAAGAAACTGAGGCCTGGACAAAAAGTTAGAAAAATGCCTGGTCAGACTTCACAATGAAAAGCAGAAACAGCAGGTTTTAAACAGACTAAACGATTACGAGATGAACACAGAACACACAGAGACAACAAAGTAACGAACAAACGACAGAACAGAAACAAGAGCATTTGCGAAAAGTAAACAAAAGCAGATGGAGTGAAGTAAAGGCAGTGTGAATTACACTGGGGACCGGATTCACACGGAAAGGAGGAATACATGGCAGAAATCTCATCTAATCTTCAGGCTCATTAGCTGTTACAGTTCCACGGCTACAGTGGGATCACTGCTGTCACAGCCTTTCTTTCTTTCTTTCTTTCTTTCTTTCTTTCTTTCTTTCTTTCTGTCTGTCTAATGGTCCCTGTCGTTCTTTTCCTTGCACTTTTCTTTCTTTCTTTCTTTCTTTCTTTCTTTCTTTCTTTCTTTCTTTCTTTCTTTCTTTCTTTGCCTGTCTATCTGTCTTATGGTTTCTTTCTTTCTTTCTTTCTTTCTTTCTTTCTTTCTTTCTTTCTTTCTTATTTATGGTTTCTTTCTTTCTTTCTTTCTTTCTTTCTTTCTTTCTTAAGGTCCCCATCTTTCTTTCTTTCTTTCTTTCTTTCTTTCTTTCTTTCTTTGTCTGTCTGTCTTTCTGTCTTATGGTCCCTATCTTTCTTTTCCTTGCACTTTTCTTTCTTTCTTTCTTTCTTTCTTTCTTTCTTTCTTTCTTTCTTTCTTTCTTTCTTATGGTCCTTGTCTTTCTGTTCCTTGCACTTTCTTTCTTTCTTTCTTTCTTTCTTTCTTTCTTTCTTTCTTTCTTTCTTTCTTTCTTATTTATGGTTCCTGTCTTTCTTTTCCTTGCACTTTTCTTTCTTTCTTTCTTTCTTTCTTTCTTTCTTTCTTTCTTTCTTTCTTTCTTTCTTTCTTTGTCTGTCTTTCTGTCTTATGGTCCCTAGCTTTCTTTTCCTTGCACTTTTCTTTCTTTCTTTCTTTCTTTCTTTCTTTCTTTCTTTCTTTCTTTCTTTCTTTTTCTTATTTATGGTTTCTTTCTTTCTTTCTTTCTTTCTTTCTTTCTTTCTTTCTTTCTTTCTTTCTTTCTTTGTCTGTCTGTCTTTCTGTCTTATGGTCCCTATCTTTCTTTTCCTTGCACTTTTCTTTCTTTCTTTCTTTCTTTCTTTCTTTCTTTCTTTCTTTCTTTCTTTCTTATGGTCCCCATCTTTCTTTCTTTTTTATTTATGGTTTCTTTCTTTCTTTCTTTCTTTCTTTCTTTCTTTCTTTCTTTCTTTCTTTCTTTCTTTCTTTCTTTCTTATGGCCCCCATCTTTCTTTCTTTCTTTCTTTCTTTCTTTCTTTCTTTCTTTGTCTGTCTTTCTGTCTTATGGTCCTTAGCTTTCTTTTCCTTGCACTTTTCTTTCTTTCTTTCTTTCTTTCTTTCTTTCTTTCTTTCTTTCTTTCTTTCTTTTTCTTATTTATGGTCCCTTTCTTTCTTTCTTTCTTTCTTTCTTTCTTTCTTTCTTTCTTTCTTTGTCTGTCTTTCTGTCTTATGGTCCCTAGCTTTCTTTTCCTTGCACTTTTCTTTCTTTCTTTCTTTCTTTCTTTCTTTCTTTCTTTCTTTCTTTCTTTCTTTCTTTCTTTTTCTTATTTATGGTTTCTTTCTTTCTTTCTTTCTTTCTTTCTTTCTTTCTTTCTTTCTTTCTTTCTTTCTTTCTTTCTTTCTTATGGTCCCCATCTTTCTTTCTTTTTTATTTATGGTCTCTTTCTTTCTTTCTTTCTTTCTTTCTTTCTTTCTTTCTTTCTTTCTTTCTTTCTTATGGCCCCCATCTTTCTTTCTTTCTTTGTCTGTCTTTCTGTCTTATGGTCCTTAGCTTTCTTTTCCTTGCACTTTTCTTTCTTTCTTTCTTTCTTTCTTTCTTTCTTTCTTTCTTTCTTTTTCTTATTTATGGTCCCTGTCTTTCTTTCTTTCTTTCTTTCTTTCTTTCTTTCTTTCTTTCTTTCTTTCTTTCTTATGGTCCCCATCTTTCTTTCTTTTTTATTTATGGTCCCTGTCTTTCTTTTTCTTGCACTTTCTTTCTTTCTTTCTTTCTTTCTTTCTTTCTTTCTTTCTTTCTTTCTTTGTCTGTCTCTGTCTTATGGTCCCTATCTTTCTTTTCCTTGTACTTTTCTTTCTTTCTTTCTTTCTTTCTTTCTTTCTTTCTTTCTTTCTTTCTTTCTTATTTATGGTTTCTTTCTTTCTTTCTTTCTTTCTTTCTTTCTTTCTTTCTTTCTTTCTTTCTTTCTTTCTTTCTTATTTATGGTTTCTTTCTTTCTTTCTTTCTTTCTTTCTTTCTTTCTTTCTTTCTTTCTTTCTTTCTTTCTTTCTTAAGGTCCCCATCTTTCTTTCTTTCTTTCTTTCTTTCTTTCTTTCTTTCTTTCTTTCTTTCTTTCTTTCTTTCTTTCTTTCTTTGTCTGTCTGTCTTTCTGTCTTATGGTCCTTATCTTTCTTTTCCTTGCACTTTTCTTTCTTTCTTTCTTTCTTTCTTTCTTTCTTTCTTTCTTTCTTTCTTTCTTTCTTATGGTCCTTGTCTTTCTGTTCCTTGCACTTTCTTTCTTTCTTTCTTTCTTTCTTTCTTTCTTTCTTTCTTTCTTTCTTTCTTTCTTTCTTTCTGTCTTATTTATGGTTCCTGTCTTTCTTTTCCTTGCACTTTTCTTTCTTTCTTTCTTTCTTTCTTTCTTTCTTTCTTTCTTTCTTTCTTTCTTTGTCTGTCTTTCTGTCTTATGGTCCCTAGCTTTCTTTTCCTTGCACTTTTCTTTCTTTCTTTCTTTCTTTCTTTCTTTCTTTCTTTCTTTCTTTCTTTCTTTCTTTCTTTCTTATGGTCCTTGTCTTTCTGTTCCTTGCACTTTCTTTCTTTCTTTCTTTCTTTCTTTCTTTCTTTCTTTCTTTCTTTCTTTCTTTCTTTCTTTCTGTCTTATTTATGGTTCCTGTCTTTCTTTTCCTTGCACTTTTCTTTCTTTCTTTCTTTCTTTCTTTCTTTCTTTCTTTCTTTCTTTCTTTCTTTGTCTGTCTTTCTGTCTTATGGTCCCTAGCTTTCTTTTCCTTGCACTTTTCTTTCTTTCTTTCTTTCTTTCTTTCTTTCTTTCTTTCTTTCTTTCTTTCTTTCTTTCTTTCTTTCTTTTTCTTATTTATGGTCTCTTTCTTTCTTTCTTTCTTTCTTTCTTTCTTTCTTTCTTTGTCTGTCTGTCTTTCTGTCTTATGGTCCCTATCTTTCTTTTCCTTGCACTTTTCTTTCTTTCTTTCTTTCTTTCTTTCTTTCTTTCTTTCTTTCTTTCTTTCTTTGTCTGTCTTTCTGTCTTATGGTCCCTAGCTTTCTTTTCCTTGCACTTTTCTTTCTTTCTTTCTTTCTTTCTTTCTTTCTTTCTTTTTCTTATTTATGGTTTCTTTCTTTCTTTCTTTCTTTCTTTCTTTCTTTCTTTCTTTCTTTCTTTGTCTGTCTTTCTGTCTTATGGTCCTTAGCTTTCTTTTCCTTGCACTTTTCTTTCTTTCTTTCTTTCTTTCTTTCTTTCTTTCTTTGTCTGTCTTTCTGTCTTATGGTCCTTAGCTTTCTTTTCCTTGCACTTTTCTTTCTTTCTTTCTTTCTTTCTTTCTTTCTTTCTTTCTTTTTCTTATTTATGGTCCCTTTCTTTCTTTCTTTCTTTCTTTCTTTCTTTCTTTCTTTCTTTCTTTCTTTGTCTGTCTGTCTTTCTGTCTTATGGTCCCTATCTTTCTTTTCCTTGCACTTTTCTTTCTTTCTTTCTTTCTTTCTTTCTTTCTTTCTTTCTTTCTTTCTTTCTTTGTCTGTCTTTCTGTCTTATGGTCCTTAGCTTTCTTTTCCTTGCACTTTTCTTTCTTTCTTTCTTTCTTTCTTTCTTTCTTTCTTTCTTTCTTTCTTTCTTTCTTTCTGTCTTATTTATGGTTCCTGTCTTTCTTTTCCTTGCACTTTTCTTTCTTTCTTTCTTTCTTTCTTTCTTTCTTTCTTTCTTTCTTTCTTTCTTTCTTTGTCTGTCTTTCTGTCTTATGGTCCCTAGCTTTCTTTTCCTTGCACTTTTCTTTCTTTCTTTCTTTCTTTCTTTCTTTCTTTCTTTCTTTCTTTCTTTCTTTCTTTCTTTCTTTCTTTCTTTTTCTTATTTATGGTCTCTTTCTTTCTTTCTTTCTTTCTTTCTTTCTTTCTTTCTTTGTCTGTCTGTCTTTCTGTCTTATGGTCCCTATCTTTCTTTTCCTTGCACTTTTCTTTCTTTCTTTCTTTCTTTCTTTCTTTCTTTCTTTCTTTCTTTCTTTCTTTCTTTCTTTGTCTGTCTTTCTGTCTTATGGTCCCTAGCTTTCTTTTCCTTGCACTTTTCTTTCTTTCTTTCTTTCTTTCTTTCTTTCTTTCTTTCTTTCTTTCTTTCTTTTTCTTATTTATGGTTTCTTTCTTTCTTTCTTTCTTTCTTTCTTTCTTTCTTTCTTTCTTTCTTTCTTTCTTTCTTTCTTTGTCTGTCTTTCTGTCTTATGGTCCTTAGCTTTCTTTTCCTTGCACTTTTCTTTCTTTCTTTCTTTCTTTCTTTCTTTCTTTCTTTTTCTTATTTATGGTCCCTTTCTTTCTTTCTTTCTTTCTTTCTTTCTTTCTTTCTTTCTTTCTTTCTTTCTTTCTTTCTTTCTTTGTCTGTCTGTCTTTCTGTCTTATGGTCCCTATCTTTCTTTTCCTTGCACTTTTCTTTCTTTCTTTCTTTCTTTCTTTCTTTCTTTCTTTCTTTCTTTCTTTCTTTCTTTCTTTCTTTGTCTGTCTTTCTGTCTTATGGTCCTTAGCTTTCTTTTCCTTGCACTTTTCTTTCTTTCTTTCTTTCTTTCTTTCTTTCTTTCTTTCTTTCTTTCTTTCTTTCTTTCTTTGTCTGTCTTTCTGTCTTATGGTCCTTAGCTTTCTTTTCCTTGCACTTTTCTTTCTTTCTTTCTTTCTTTCTTTCTTTCTTTCTTTCTTTCTTTCTTTCTTTCTTTGTCTGTCTTTCTGTCTTATGGTCCTTAGCTTTCTTTTCCTTGCACTTTTCTTTCTTTCTTTCTTTCTTTCTTTCTTTCTTTCTTTCTTTCTTTCTTTCTTTTTCTTATTTATGGTCCCTGTCTTTCTTTCTTTCTTTCTTTCTTTCTTTCTTTCTTTCTTTCTTTCTTTCTTTCTTTCTTTGTCTGTCTTTCTGTCTTATGGTCCCTAGCTTTCTTTTCCTTGCACTTTTCTTTCTTTCTTTCTTTCTTTCTTTCTTTCTTTCTTTCTTTCTTTCTTTCTTTCTTTTTCTTATTTATGGTCTCTTTCTTTCTTTCTTTCTTTCTTTCTTTCTTTCTTTCTTTCTTTCTTTCTTATGGTCCCCATCTTTCTTTCTTTTTTATTTATGGTCTCTTTCTTTCTTTCTTTCTTTCTTTCTTTCTTTCTTTCTTTCTTTCTTTCTTTCTTTCTTTCTTATGGCCCCCATCTTTCTTTCTTTCTTTGTCTGTCTTTCTGTCTTATGGTCCTTAGCTTTCTTTTCCTTGCACTTTTCTTTCTTTCTTTCTTTCTTTCTTTCTTTCTTTCTTTCTTTCTTTTTCTTATTTATGGTCCCTGTCTTTCTTTCTTTCTTTCTTTCTTTCTTTCTTTCTTTCTTTCTTTCTTTCTTTCTTTCTTTCTTTCTTTGTCTGTCTTTCTGTCTTATGGTCCCTAGCTTTCTTTTCCTTGCACTTTTCTTTCTTTCTTTCTTTCTTTCTTTCTTTCTTTCTTTCTTTCTTTCTTTCTTTCTTTCTTTCTTTTTCTTATTTATGGTCTCTTTCTTTCTTTCTTTCTTTCTTTCTTTCTTTCTTTCTTTCTTTCTTTCTTTCTTATGGTCCCCATCTTTCTTTCTTTTTTATTTATGGTCTCTTTCTTTCTTTCTTTCTTTCTTTCTTTCTTTCTTTCTTTCTTTCTTTCTTTCTTTCTTTCTTTCTTTCTTATGGCCCCCATCTTTCTTTCTTTCTTTGTCTGTCTTTCTGTCTTATGGTCCTTAGCTTTCTTTTCCTTGCACTTTTCTTTCTTTCTTTCTTTCTTTCTTTCTTTCTTTCTTTCTTTCTTTCTTTCTTTCTTTCTTTTTCTTATTTATGGTCCCTGTCTTTCTTTCTTTCTTTCTTTCTTTCTTTCTTTCTTTCTTTCTTTCTTTGTCTGTCTTTCTGTCTTATGGTCCTTAGCTTTCTTTTCCTTGCACTTTTCTTTCTTTCTTTCTTTCTTTCTTTCTTTCTTTCTTTCTTTCTTTCTTTCTTTCTTTCTTTCTTTCTTTCTTTCTTTCTTTCTTTCTTTCTTTCTTTCTTTCTTTCTTTCTTTGTCTGTCTTTCTGTCTTATGGTCCCTAGCTTTCTTTTCCTTGCACTTTTCTTTCTTTCTTTCTTTCTTTCTTTCTTTCTTTCTTTCTTTCTTTCTTTCTTTCTTTGTCTGTCTTTCTGTCTTATGGTCCCTAGCTTTCTTTTCCTTGCACTTTTCTTTCTTTCTTTCTTTCTTTCTTTCTTTCTTTCTTTCTTTCTTTCTTTCTTTCTTTGTCTGTCTCTGTCTTATGGTCCCTATCTTTCTTTTCCTTGTACTTTTCTTTCTTTCTTTCTTTCTTTCTTTCTTTCTTTCTTTCTTTCTTTCTTATTTATGGTCCCTGTCTTTCTTTTCCTTGCATCTTTCTTTCTTTCTTTCTTTCTTTCTTTCTTTCTTTCTTTCTTTCTTTCTTTCTTTCTTATGGTCTTTTTCTTTTCCTTGCACTTTCTTTCTTTCTTTCTTTCTTTCTTTCTTTCTTTCTTTCTTTCTTTCTTTGTCTATCTGTCTTATGGTCCCCATCTTTCTTCTCCTTGCACTTTCTTTCTTTCTTTCTTTCTTTCTTTCTTTCTTTCTTTCTTTCTTTCTTTCTTTCTTTCTTTCTAATCTCTAATCATGAATCACCACTCAACACTAGTTGGGTAGCCATCGCTAATTTCATTGAGTATGTAAAAAAGATTACGGAATGACAAAACTTAGCTTAAAAATGGAAAACGTGTGAATGGGTTCTTCTTCTTCTTCTTCTTCTTCTTCTTCTTCCAAAAATGTTCAGGCCACCTTCTGGTGTATTATTGAACTCTGGTTATGAGTATTTATGATGATGGTTAGCTTTTCATCTGTTTTTGTCAGTCCTAAAGACTGAAATTTCATTCCTAATCAGGATGCATCTCACATTTTCCATATTTTATCCAATTTTGAGATCAAAGCTCTGAGTATGAGCCGACGCTTTTGACTGATCCGACATCTTAGTATCCGAGCCTGCTTTCTCCAAGCTTCTAAAAAGATCAATGATAAATCTTTGATTTTAACCTTCTCAAATGTGAACATTCTTTCAGCATTAAAAACATAAATGGGATCAGAAAATATCTGATCTGAACTGGAGTTTCAGGCCAAATATTGAATTGACATTGCTAATCTATAGAAATTTTTATACTATGTTAAATGATATAAATAAAAGCCTGGAGCCGTTTTCTCATGGTTTAATTCAACACTAAGCGGGTTGTACAGAGGAAAATCTCACAAGTGTGCGCAGTAGAGTGAAAGCCCAGTGGTGCAGCAACCGCTGATTTCAGCGATCCACTCCGGATATAGAGTTGCCTCGTGCTATGCCAGTAACACTGTTGATTGGCGGTGTTTGCTGTTCTGAGGAAACTCCCAGATGTTGCCTGCACCTGGCCACGTGCTCCACACAGTGTTCCGCTGGCACCATGATGATCAGGCGCTGAGCTTGTTTCGAGCTTGATTAAAGCACTTGGCAGAGGTGGCAGAGGTGGAACTGCATCCATGATTGAATCTGCATTTTGATCTTGTCTGAGGGGGTTGTGCCCCACATGAGCGTGGAGGATGTTATTTCCTGTGAGAGAGAGAACACCATCTCCCTGTCATCTCACACATGTTGGAAAGACATGGCTCAGACAGTAATTTCATACACTCCTGTAGGACATGGAGGTCCAGGTTCAGTCACGGGGACACAGATGAGAGAACACCATGAATAATGCTTTTCAGTTCAATATGTTTTATGCCTAGTGAGGATATCTATCTATCTCAATAGACAGACAGACATATTGATTGGCAGGCTGACAGACAAACAGACAGATAGATAGACAGGTAGATAGATAGATAGATAGATAGATAGATTTATTCATAGACAGAGACAGACAGACAGATATATAAATCAACAGACCGACAGACAGATTTATTGATAGACAGAGAGACAGATCGACATATTTATTGATAGACAGAGACAGGCAGACAGATATATAAATCAACATCAGACAGACAGATAGACAGACAGACAGACAGACTTACTGATAGAGAGACAGACAGGCAGATACATAAATCAACATCTGACAGACAGACAGACTTATTGATAGACAGAGACAGACAGATATATAAATTAACAGACACAGACAGACAGATAAATACAACCCCGATTCCAAAAAAGTTGGGACAAAGTACAAACTGTAAATAAAAATGGAATGCAATGATGTGGAAGTTTCAGAATTCCATATTTTATTCAGAATAGAACATAGATGACATATCAAATGTTTAAACTGAGAAAATGCATCATTTAAAGAGAAAAAATTAGGTGATTTTAAATTTCATGACAACAACACATCTCAAAAAAGTTGGGACAAGGCCATGTTTACCACTGTGAGATATCCCCTTTTCTCTTTACAACAGTCTGTAAACGTCTGGGGACTGAGGAGACAAGTTGCTCAAGTTTAGGGACAGGAATGTTAACCCATTCTTGTCTAATGTAGGATTCTAGTTGCTCAACTGTCTTAGGTCTTTTTTGTCGTATCTTCCGTTTTATGATGCGCCAAATGTTTTCTATGGGTGAAAGATCTGGACTGCAGGCTGGCCAGTTCAGTACCCGGACCCTTCTTCTACGCAGCCATGATGCTGTAATTGATGCAGTATGTGGTTTGGCATTGTCATGTTGGAAAATGCAAGGTCTTCCCTGAAAGAGACGTCGTCTGGATGGGAGCATATGTTGCTCTAGAACCTGGATATACCTTTCAGTATTGATGGTGTCTTTCCAGATGTGTAAGCTGTCCATGCCACATGCACTAATGCAACCTCATATCATCAGAGATGCAGGCTTCTGAACTGAGCGCTGATAACAACTCGGATCATCCTTCTCCTCTTTAGTCCGAATGACACGGCGTCCCTGATTTCCATAAAGAACTTCAAATTTTGATTCGTCTGACCACAGAACAGTTTCCCACTTTGCCACAGTCCATTTTAAATGAGCCTTGGCCCAGAGAAGACGTCTGTGCTTCTGGATCATGTTTAGATACGGCTTCTTCTTTGAACTATAGAGTTTTAGCTGGCAACGGCGGATGGCACGGTGAATTGTGTTCACAGATAATGTTCTCTGGAAATATTCCTGAGCCCATTTTGTGATTTCCAATACAGAAGCATGCCTGTATGTGATGCAGTGCCGTCTAAGGGCCCGAAGATCACGGGCACCCAGTATGGTTTTCTGGCCTTGACCCTTAGGCCATCCTTAAAAAAAAAATTAGTTTCCTGTCCACCGGGTGGGCAAAAAAAATTTCAGTCGGGAGGGAGGGATTTTTTTTTTTTTTTTTTTTATTATATATGGATGGATAAGAAATCGCAATGCTGTGTTTGCTTTTTCTTTCAGTACTTTTTTTATTACAAAAGCAGACACATTTAATAAAATATGACAGTTTAATCAACTGAAACTTGTACAAAAACTTTAAGTTAGCATTTTAAATGCTGACTGCAACATTTGCAAAACTTTTACAAAGGTACTTAAAATGTCCGACACATGGACTTTTTGTAGTTCTAAATCGGCCGTTAGGCCTAGTTCGGATGAAATTACACTATTAAAATGATCACTGAATTATTTGTTTTTCTGAATCTTTACTATTTTGTTGGTCGCTAGAATACCATTTTGCGATTTCACACTTCAGCAAATGTTTGAAAACTCCGGATCTCCTTCCTTCATGGTGGCTGCCATTTTTTTGTGCCGCACAGCGCATGCGCAGAGCTGATTCGACAGGGCTTCCCACAAGCGCCGGCCACACAATTAAGTCCAGCCGGCTACTTTAATGACTATTTTTGTAGCCCACAGGCTCTAAATATTAATTTTCGATTTTAATAAAATTAAATGTTTATCTAACGGACTGACAATAATGTCAAACTGAACCGTTGATCAAGGGAGAGTAACTCATCCGCGCCCCGACATGCGGTGTGCGCGTGCACTCGGCGCATGCTCAGTTGCGTGAATGTGTCATGCACCGAAAAGAAGAGATTTACAAGCCAGGAACGCCTCATGATGCAATACGCAAGAAAAGAAAGAAGATTTACTGCCATTTTACTTTGTATTTGAGTAAAGTGAATAAATAAATGGCCTGTGGAAAATACACTTAACCCTGGGAACTGCGTGCACAGGAGTTTATTTTGTGTTTACCCCCCCGGCTGGCTATTTATTTGTCATGGCTGGCTAGTATGAGCCTTAGTGGAAATCCCTGGGAATGCGCAAATGTCAAGTTCGATTTTAGAGTTACGAACCCGAAAAAAATGTCGAAAAACCGGCGTTTAAAAAAAAATTTCACCCGCACAAACGGCACTCACCCGGCTGGTGGACCGGAAACAGAACATTTTTTAATAATGGCCTTACGCACAGAGATTCTTCCAGATTTTCTGAATCTTTTGATGATATTATGCACTGTAGATGATGATCTGTTCAAACTCTTTGCAATTTTACACTGTCGAACTCCTTTCTGATATTGCTCCACTATTTGTCGGCGCAGAATTAGGGGGATTGGTGATCCTCTTCCCATCTTTACTTCTGAGAGCCGCTGCCACTCCAAGATGCTCTTTTTATCCCCAGTCATGTTAATGACCTATTGCCAATTGACCTAATGAGTTGCAGTTTGGTCCTCCAGCTGTTCCTTTTTTGTACCTTTAACTTTTCCAGCCTCTTATTGCCCCTGTCCCAACTTTTTTGAGATGTGTTGCTGTCATGAAATTTCAAATGAGCCAATATTTGGCATGAAATTTCAAAATGTCTCACTTTCAACATTTGATATGTTGTCTATGCTCTATTGTGAATACAATATCAGTTTTTGAGATTTGTAAATTATTGCATTCCGTTTTTATTTACAATTTGTACTTTGTCCCAACTTTTTTGGAATCGGGGTTGTAGATAGATAGATAGATAGATAGATAGATAGATAGATAGATAGATAGATAGATAGATAGATAGATAGATATGATTGATTGATTGATTGATTGAGACACACTCTAGATAGAACCCTAGAACAGAGAGGTTTGTCTTTAGGAAGTTAAAAACTATTCAAAGAACTACACTGCATCAATAATACGGATTCAGTCTTTAAGTCATGTGATCATATCTTTAGGTTGTTGTATCTTAACTAGATGGGTTGGTTTCATTTATTTAACATTAAAAAGACAGCCAGAGATAAAACACTACTAATCTGGTGTATAAAGCTTTAAACTTCATAGAGAAAAAGACATTTTCCGATGATCCACTTGGCAGGAAAGTGCACATGGTGCCTGTGGTGAAGCCTGAGCGCCCGTGCTGGGTAATGAATGACTGTCATCGAAAAGGAGACACATAATTAGGCTAAAGGTTTCCGGAACTTTCCACATAGTCCAAAGATGTATCTATGTTCTTGAGCTGTTTGCACGTTCTCCCTGATGAAGCTCATCTCTCATGAAGAAGTATCAACAGAATATTAACAAAATCAACAACTGAAGCATGGCAACAGCTAGATTTATTTTACTCAGCCTGTTTCTTTGGGTTGATCCAAAGATGTTCTCTTTACCATATTAGGTAACGAAGCTAATTTCATTTTCTTTAGTTAGATTGAAAAGCTGGAAAAGATTTAGTTACTGCCAGCACAAACACCAAAGGGAAACTTGTGTTCAATAAAAAAGTCGATACTTAAATGTACTGAAAAATCATTGCGGTCCAAGCAGCACAGTAAAAATCAGCAGTGACAGATTAACTCCTCCGAGGTGAAGCTCGAGCAGATTCAACACTGTGACAGCAGCTTCAAATGTGATGCTGTGCTGGATTTACACAATAATGCTTCTGCTCTCATACCATCACTCATTTAGACCCTGGAGGAGAAAAAGCATATGCTACTTACAATGTTGTATGACTACCTGATGTTTATAGAAGTGCCTTCTTACTGTTGTCAAAGAATGCACTGAACATCTCTCTCTCTCGCTCGCTTTATTCTTATTATTAATCAAATCTTTTTTTTTACCATGAACCTACTTTTTTTTTTAAAATATGTAGATTAATGGCACGGTATTTAAAACACCCTAAACTTTATAAATTTGATTTATTGATCAGTGGTTAGCGCTGTCGCCTCACAGCAAGAAGGTCCTGGGTTCGAGCCCCGTGGCCGGCGAGGGCCTTTCTGTGCAGAGTTTGCATGTTCTCCCCGTGTCCGCGTGGGTTTCCTCCGGGTGCTCCGGTTTCCCCCACAGTCCAAAGACATGCAGGTTAGGTTAACTGGTGACTCTAAATTGACCGTAGGTGTGAATGTGAGTGTGAATGGTTGTCTGTGTCTATGTGTCAGCCCTGTGATGACCTGGCGACTTGTCCAGGGTGTACCCCGCCTTTCGCCCGTAGTCAGCTGGGATAGGCTCCAGCTTGCCTGTGACCCTGTAGAACAGGATAAAGCGGCTAGAGATAATGAGATGAGATGAGATTTATTGATCAATCTGGAGTGTGCAGACTGGCCAAGGTGCAAAAAACTCTCACTGCATCAATTTTGTTGCATTCTATTGCACCGTTTCCAGGAACTGCAAGCTGGCCTAGCATGTCCACTTCTCAATTGGGAGATCGTGAGTTCTACTCGCGGTTGGGTCATACCAAAGACCATCATAAAAATGGTATCTACTGCCGTCTGGCAAGGAAGGCTGCAATACAGATGCAAGTGCAAACTCTCACAGTTACCAGAGGACTAGCCCCTCACTATAACGCTAGCTGTATAGGCAAGAGGTCGAGGGCTACGAAGATCAGTGCCGCCCAAGGGCCTGGTTAGTGTTTTCAGAAACAGAGCTGACACACAGTTTTAGGAAAAATGAAATAATTAACATAATGGTTAACAATGATGATTAACAATGTGGCCCAGATGCAAAATGGAATCACCATTATCCCTTCTGGAGTCACCTATTTTGCTTAGCAACTTTCCTCAGATTACATATTTAACTTAAATTTTTATCCATTAATTGTAACACAAAACATCCAGCTTTGGAGTTTCCCGATCGTCGCAATCTTTTGTGCCATTGTGCCAACAAGCTCTTAAGTCCAGAGAGGCATTTATCGGGGGCATGACAATAACTGGCCTGACTTATTGTGCAAGGTATGGATGTGCAGGAAGCTTTAAGGCGATGAACCAACAGTGACAGACCTGAGAAGCTGGAAGTTGCAAGCTGGAGGTTTGCACTGAGGTGGCTGTGATGTGATGGTCGGGTATTAGGTAAAATGAGTGAATACTGATTCAAGTAAAAGACACCTTAAAAGAATAGACTGTGAAGGGAACAGCTGGGATCATCAGATAGTCATCAACAGACATGATGGACTACCATATATATTGTAACATTGAATGTTGTGCAGAATCCTGCAAGATATATTACATTACAGTCATTTAGCAGAAGCTTTTATCTAGAGTGACATACAACGTACCCAAAGCAGCTTGGGGAGCATTTAGGGGTTAGGTGCCTTGCTCAAAGACACTTCAGCCATTCCTGCTGGTCCAGGGAATCAAATTAGCTACCTGTTGGTCCCAAAGCTGCTTCTCTAACCATTAGGCCATGGCTTCCCCATTCCTGCTAGCTCCTGCTGTCAACTATGTAACATCAGTTATAAACGGTAAATCACTCCCGAACAATCAACTCTTGTTTGTTTTCCTATCTTGAACACGTTCCTTGGGTAGGAACAGTTTTACATTTAATTGTTGAAAAGCATCAACACTGGAGACTCCTTCCAAAAATGCCAAAACAAACCTCTCTTCAGAGATAGCTTCTCCATCACAACTTGTGTACAAATATGTTTTTTTTTGTCTTTTTTTTTAAAACTGCAATTAAAAAAAATTGTTTATTTTTCGGCTATGTTACACAAATGACGTGGCTCATATATGCACAACATTAAATACAGATACGGATAAGGATGGAGCCTTCTGTCTGTACTCTGCATTCATTTTGTCGGTATTTGTCCATATTTTCTGAAATCTTACAAATACAGACAAAAGGAGCAACACCACTGGACATTCTGTGGGCAGTGTAGCCAATAGTTCAAGCAAAACACAACAAAGAAATTTTAAAAATGGTCTAAATTTATCAGGAGATGTTATGCGAGTTAGTTAGACATCTATGTGAGGTTTACAGCATCTACAATGCCTCCACTGTTGCCTTGTTCTTATCAGATACATTATTACGATCTCCTCCACTGTCACCATACTTCTTGTCAGAAAGTTTTGATTCTGAGCTGCCCCCTAGTGGATGTGTTGCTTAACATCCATGTCAACGTAAATGATTCATGGAAGTATGTAGGCAGTGATGGTCACATTGCTTGAAATTGACGTATTTATTTTTGTGCATAAAGGGAGCATAAATGAACCCTTAGCCGAATTAAGTGTTACTATAGAAACAATAAAAGGCACTATAAAGGCACTCGGTAGAGTGCATACTGCTGGCAAGCCACATATTTGAATATCCAGATGTTTACTATGTTTGCATACATATCCAGATTTGGATCAAAATCTAATCAATTGTTCCTTGGTCCATGGCCCACCTTTCCTCCAAATTTCATCAAAATCAGTTTACTAATTTTTGAGTTACATTGGGAACAGGCAAAAAAATCCTGGATTCACATACATATCTGGATCCTCATACATACCTGGATTTGGATCAAAATCTAATGAATTGTTTCTTGGCCCATGGTCCACCTTTCCTCCAATTTTGATCAAAATCTGGTCATGGCTTTTTGAGTTGTGTTGAGAAAAGGCAAAAAAAAAAAATCCTGGCTCCACATACATATCTGGATCCTGGATCCATTTACATAACTGGATTTGGATCAAAATATAATCAATTGTTCCTTGGCCCATGTTCCACCTTTCCTCCAAATTTGATCAAACTCCGTTTACTACTTTTTGAGTTATGATGGGCTAAGCCAAAAAAATCCTAGATCCGCATACATATCCAGATTTGGATCAAAATCTAGTGAATTGTTCCTTGGCCCATGGCCCACCTTTCCTCCAAATTTCATCAAAATCTGTTCACTACATTTTGAGTTACGTTGGGAACAGGCAAAAATAAATAAATAAATAAATAAATAAATAGATAGATAGATAGATAGATAGATAGATAGATAGATAGATAGATAGATAGATAGATAGATAGATAAATAAATAAATAAATAAAAAATCCTGGCTCCACATACATATCTGGATTTGGCTCAAAATCTAGTGAATTGTTCCTTGTCCAATGGTCCAACTTTCCACCAAATTTCATCCAAATCTGTTCACTACTTTGAGTTATGTTGGGACCAGACAAAAACAATCCTGGATGCGCATACATAATTGGATTCTGTATCCTAATACATATCCGGATTGGGATCAAAATCTAAGCAATTGTTCCTTGGCCCATGGCCCATCTTTCCTCCAAATTTCATCAAAATCCATTCACTACTTTTTGAGTCATGTTGGGAACAGACAAACAAAAAACCAAGCCGAAAACATAACCTACTCCAAAGTTGGCAGAGGTAATAACTCATCTCATCTCATTATCTCTAGCCGCTTTATCCTGTCTACAGGGTCGCAGGCAAGCTGCAGCCTATCCCAGCTGACTACGGGTGAAAGGCGGGGTACACCCTGGACAAGTCGCCAGGTCATCACAGGGCTGACACATAGACACAGACAACCATTCACACTCACACCTACGGTCAATTTAGAGTCACCAGTTAACCTAACCTGCATGTCTTTGGACTGTGGGAGAAACCGGAGCACCCGGAGGAAACCCACGCGGACACGGGGAGAACATGCAAACTCCGCACAGAAAGGCCCTCGCCAGCCACGGGGCTCGAACCCGGACCTTCTTGCTGTGAGGCGACAGCACTAACCACTACACCACCATGCTGCCCAGAGGTAATAACATTAGAAAATTATAGAAACATTTAGAAACATACAGAAAATTAATCAACACCTTCTGACCAGTTAGAAGGTGAAATCTATGTTTGATAACCTTGTATGAAGGCTGCTTGCTGTTTATTGATTTTCTGATCGAGGCACTCAGGCTTTGGTCCCATGAATGCAGCTGCAGTTAGAAATAGCAAAGCCTGAACAAAAGGAATGACTCATCGAACGATACTGATTCATACACCTTAATGAGTCACTAGATAGAAACGAAATGTATTTACAACTTGTACTGAATTTATAACTGTCAGATCATCAGGTTTCTTTAAATCCCAGATTTCCTGGTGATAATCCTGTGGGTCAAACGCTGACAAATTCCATATCCTTACCCTGACAATGTAATCACTCTGTAATACGACCCTGAATGGTTGAGCTTGTAGTTCATAGTATGAGTTTCGGTTAAATCGACAGGCAAGGCCTGAATGATGTTTTTTTTAACCAGTGTACAAGTAAAGAGCGATAGTGTGATTGAGAAGGAAGATGAATTTAGACGCCACTTCGGAAAATCTATGCATAAATAACTGACAGAGACACTGTGACATGAACGATCTACATTCTGACTGCCAGTGTGCTCCATCCTCAGCATTTCTTTTGCATCTGTCAGATTCTACTCTTCACCCCATGCCGTGTTCCTCATGTGTCTGAGGAATGAAAATGGAGCAGGAAAATAGTTCTCTCTTATTTGTATCTTATATATTTTTTTTTTCTGGGAAAACACCAAATCCCTGAATAGGCCGACATCTGATTTGTATGCACTGATGATAAGAGGCACTTAAAATGATTTGTTTTAGTTGCATGACTTATAATAGCCAGAGGAAACAAAAGCAATTTTCGAAGTTAATTTACTCCTGGTTAAACATTTTTACAAAGCGAGCGGCAATGTAGTGAAATAGATATAAAATTATTCCTCCTCAATCTAACAAACAGTGTATCTGATTTTTTTTTTTGTGATCAAACTAGAGCTTCAACTCAACAGAGTACTGATACTGTACCGTATGTGAGACTACAATATGCTTTAGGTAATAAAGTAGTAGTATATGGGAAAAAAATATTATATAAAACTCACTGGACACTTTATTAGGAACACCCATACATACACCTGCTTTCTGTTTGATGCGGTTCTCTAATCAGCCGATCCCTTGACAGCAGCACAATGCAGACACAAATCAAGAGCTTCAGTTAATGTTCGCAATGTTCAAACATGAGAATGGGGAAAATTGTGATCTCAAAGTGTGACTTTCTTTCACTGTGGCATGGGTGTTGGTTTGAGCCAGATGGACTCAGATGGAGTATTTCAGAAACTGCTGATCTCCTGGGGTTTTCACACACAACAGTCTCTAGAGTTTACACAGAATGATGCAAAAAACAAAAAACATTGAGTTGAGTGAGGGACAGTTCTGTGGGTGGAAACAAATGCCTTGTTGATAAGAGAGGTCAGAGGAAAATGGCCAGATTGGTTCGAGCTTTTTTGCCTGGAAGGATATACAGTAGTAACTCATATAATCACTCTTTACAACCGTGGTGAGCAGAAAAGCATCTCAGCATGCAACAGAAAACAGACCACACTGGGTACCAGTCCTGCAGCCAAGAACAGGGATCTTGGAATCAAGAACAAGTTGCTATTAATGTGGCCAGTGAGTGTATATACTGTATTTATTAAATTCTTAGTTATACAATTGCGTATTCATAGAACAGGACAAAAAAAAAAGAGCTTGGGAGGGGAGTAATATTCCGAAAAAAGTCAAAAATTCATGAGAAAAACTCAGAAATTCTTTGAGAATATAAACTCATATATTTAGGAGAAAAAGCAAACAAACAAACTTGGAAACGATCTCAGGCTTCCTGGCTGCAGTGCATTCTGGGAAATATAGTTGAATATTTCTTAATGCTTTCTACTTTTATATTGTGTGATCAAGGAGGAAATACTGCCTTTCCTATAAGTCTCGGCTCCGCCGAGGCATCTGTGGTATGATGATGTTGATCCAACCTTGCAAGGTGAAGCAATCCTTGACAAAAATAATAACAATAATAATAATAATAATAATAATAATAATAATAATAAAACCCTATTTTTGAAAGTTTTATTTCTTGTAAGGCATCAAGAACAGACTGGCAAAGGCAAGAGCAGCATTTCATCAGCTCAAGTTCATTTGGAAGTCGAAGCAGTACAGCTGCAAGACCAAGATCCGCATTTATAACAGCAATGTCAAGGCCATCCTTCTATATGGGAGTGAATGCTGGAGATTCACCAAATCCGACATGGAAACATTGTCCAGTTTCCACCATGGGTGTCTCAGGAGGATAAACAGAATATTTTGGCCCAACAAGATCTCCAACAAAGACCTCCTCCAGCTTAGCCAGACCACATGCATCGTTAGTGAAATAGAGCATAGACGACTTCGATGGCTAAACATGTGCTGAGGATGCCACAGATAAGTATTGTGAGGGTTGCACTGCGATGGACCCCACAAGGCAAGAGACCAAGGGGCAGGCCAAGGAACACCTGGAGAAGGACAGTTGAAGCAGAACTTAAGCAAATTGGGATCACCTGGAGTGTGGCTGAGACCAAGGCAAAAGACTGTGCCGGATGGAGGGATCTTGTGGAGACCTTATGCTCCAGTGGGAGCGAAGAGGATAAGTAAGCATTTCTTGTAAATTTGTGACTTTTAATCTCAGAGAATATCAGACTTTTTTCCTCAGAATATTACCCCCATCCCCAGCTCTGGGGAGGCCCTAATACGGCGTCATATTTTTCGGAGAATTGATACAATTGTAACTATTTTGGTTGAGGTTAAACTACTTAATGATTTAAACTACATGCTTTATATTTCCAGTGTTATATATTTATATATATATATATAAATATATATGTGGTATATAAATGTTATATATTTATATATATTATATATATATATTTATAGCGGCACGGTGGTGTAGTGGTTAGCGCTGTTGCCTCACAGCAAGAAGGTCCGGGTTTGAGCCCCGTGGCCGGCGAGGGCCTTTCTGTGTGGAGTTTGCATGTTCTCCCCGTGTCCGCGTGGGTTTCCTCCGGGTGCTCCGGTTTCCCCCACAGTCCAAAGACATGCAGGTTAGGTTAACTGGTGACTCTAAATTGACCGTAGGTGTGAATGTGAGTGTGAATGGTTGTCTGTGTCTATGTGTCAGCCCTGTGATGACCTGGCGACTTGTCCAGGGTGTACCCCGCCTTTCGCCCGTAGTCAGCTGGGATAGGCTCCAGCTTGCCTGCAACCCTGTAGAACAGGATAAAGCGGCTAGAGATAATGAGATGAGATATATTTATAACATCAATCATGTTGCATATTGTCTTTTATCAAGGGAATTTTATTAACATCATCAGCTCGTACTGTAAATGGACAGGAGCAAAGTGGCATGTAGATCATTTGTAACCTCATCAGGGGAAAAAATTGAATTAAGCCATAAATGCCATGTAATGTAATAAATCATTCATTACACTGTGTGATATATCTTTGAGGGTAGCTGGAACAATATTAATTAATGACAAAAGAGCACTGGATGTCCTTTATGCACAAAACAGTCACTTATTTGAAGCTGTAGGCTACTGTAATTGGCCGATGATGCAGAATTCATACAGATGTTCACTTTTTTTGTTATTGCTGTTTTGTTTTCACTCTTCTTTATCCATTATTTGCTATCATAGCAACTATAATTAATATGGTATAGTATATGGTTACCGTGAACTGGCCTAGTGGTTAGCATGTCCGCCTCTCAAGTTCTACTTGTAGTCAGGTCATATCAAAGACCATCATAAAAATGGTATACCTACTGCCATCTGGTGAGGCGCCACCACAATACAGATGTGAATAAGGAGACAAACTCTCATGGTTACCAGAGAACCAGCCCCCCAGTGTAACCCTAGCTATGTAATAGGCAAGAGATCGAGGGCTATAGAAATGAAGATTGATGCCACCCAATGCACCTTAAGGACCTGGCTTGAGGCTACATCCACACGACAACGGCAACGAGATTTTTAAAAAAAATATCGCATCCACATGGGCAACGGATCAGTAAAATATCAGGTACATATGGCAACGCAACGCTTGCTGAAAACGATGCAATACACATGCCACACCTCTAGGTGCGCTGTAAGACGGTCCCATCGGAGACTCCAGAACAATAGAAGAAGTAAGGATGCATGCGCATAAACTATTATGCGCGAGACTTCATATTAGCCACAAAGTCAGAAAAATCTGTTCGTAAAATTACGTTATAATGACCAAATACAATGAAAAGTATTTTTCCAGTCTCACCTGTGAAAGGTAATCCCATGTGATCTCGTTTGGACGGCAAACCTGTTGGTACAGTTAAACGCAGCACATGAATGAGGCATCTTTATTCTCCGCTTTGCCCCATCCAATATGGCGGCGAGGATGACGTATGATTCTACGTGGAAGGCAGCGTCTTTAATGGTCCGGAATAAATTGAATGCTACACGTTGATGGATTAATTTGTTCTTCTACGCCCTTTTTGAGGAATGTATTGTAGGACTTAAACCAACATCTGAAGAGGTGAGATCGCTCCTTTTTTTCCCTATTTTTGCTGGCGGGATTGACTCTGCCCTAAGGGCTATTCTCTCTCTCTCTCTCTCTCTCTCTCTCTCTCTCTCTCTCTCACTTTGCACCATTACACAATAAATATTCACAGTGAAAATATTTTGTAAGCGCGTTTCATGAACCAAGTTATAGGATTTGTTGACAACTTGCATCGAGTTCGTTACACTTCTACCCGGCGTGAAGCACATGTGGTTGTGACGTTATCGTAAACAAATCCGTTCTACTCATCCAGACGACTTTGCAACGGCGCCGTTGCCAGATTTTTCCACTCTGGAACCCGTTCTCAAAAGATTTCGTTTTGGGGCACCCAAAACGCCGGTGCCGTGTGGATGCCAGGCCGAAACGATAAACAATTTTATCAGATTCACCTGAATCCGTTGCCGTGTGGACAGGGCCTGAGTTTCCCAAAAGCATCGTAGCACAAAGATCATCGTTAAATGGTAGAGCGAGCAGCACAGTGAATGCTCTCTCTCCTAGTTAAGATGCTCTTAGCATTAAGAGGCTTTTGGGAAACCCACCCTTGGTTAGTACTACGACAGGAGACTGCCTGGGAAGACCAGGTCCTGGCATGAAAGGGACTTCGACTTTGATAGTATAAGGTTTAATCATAATTCTTGAAAAAAAAATGGGATAATGTATTTACTAGAGGTCAATTGGCCAATTAATGAGAGCAATATCAAGCATTTTAAGGTCATCAGAATTCTCTGATCAGCCTGCAAGCTTGGCTGATTTATAAAAGTGCTCAAGCTTTCCATTTTTCCTGCTCTGACAATCACAATCATGTACTGACTTCAAACACAATAAAATCATTAGCATTGGAGCGCCAAGAGAACACATGGTTAGGCTAAATCCCTAGCTCTCAAAGAGTTGAGTAATTAAAAATAATCTAATTAAGTTCATTGTATTAGCTGCCTTTTATAAGATAAGCCTCAATATTATTTAGTTAATACCAGTCACTGTACAAAGCTATAATGCTGCACTGTGTCTTTTTGTTTATCATGCAATGAACATTGGTTTCTAATCTGGACAACGTGTCATTAGTTTCCCTTATTGCAGCTTGTCGGGTGTGTATTTCGAAAGCACGTGTTGCTGTTTAAATCAGCTGATGATTAGCCAGCATTAACCCCAGCATGGGCTTATTACTGGAGGCTTTCTCTTCATTCAGGCACACTACGATGGGTGATTAGAAACCAATTCGGTCTCATTAAGCAGCATTCATTGTGTGGCAGCGAGCAAGCTGATATTTCTGTCATTGTTTGTAGCTTGGCTTGGATTAATATACTGTACATTACACTCACTGGCCAGTCGGCCACTTTAATAGGAACTTGTTCTTGATTCTATGGTGGGGTTTACATTAGACCGTATCAGCAGATCATCAGATTAACGTTTTTAAAACGATTAGTGTGCACACAGCAACGCCAATACACGATTCGCGTGCACACAGCAACGCCAATACACGGATACGCTCGGCTCCGCAGGCATCCTGCGCTCCAAATCACTCCGCCCTGAACAGCGAGTGCCCTCTGGAGGGTGCGCACTCCGGCCCTGCGCAGCTCACAGAGCGCGCGAGTGAAGCGCACGAGCAGTGATTCGGGACTGAGCCGCTGTGTGTGTGATCCCAGTGCATGTCGGGCATGCGCGTCACTTACCACTTGCAAGTGGAAGGATGGCAAGCCTAAAGACAATCATAACTACACAATGGGCAGTATTTGCATCAGTATTTGCAGTATTTTCATACTTTTATACTCTTTAATGAAAGGTGATACAAGGCGGAAGTCCGCGCCGTTTTTCAGCAGTCGCGTCACATGACCAACGCCAGCGAATCAGGAAGGTGGATGTCACCGTGACGTTGTCCAATGACGACGCCAGCTAGAGCTCAGCACAGCGTATCCGCGTATTCTCAATGTTTACACAGCACCGGACCACACACGATCTGGATTGAATACTTGGACCCTGGCGGATTCCCGTTTCCCGGCGTTTTAATGTAAACGGACAGTGCATCCGCGAAGAAAACGAGACAGATACGGTCTAATGTAAACTTGGCCTAAGGCTACATCCACACGACAACGTCAACGAGATTTTATTTAAAAAAAATCGCGTCCACATGGGCAACGGATCAGTAAAATATCAGGTACATATGGCAACGCAACGCTTGCTGAAAACGATGCAATACACATGCCACACCTCTACGTGTGCTGTAAGATGGTCCCATCGGAGACACCAGAACAATAGAAGAAGTAGGACGCATGCACATAAACCCCTTCTTTTACCTGGCGTGAAGCACTCAAGAACAAACACACAACGACAAGAAGATGGCTGCGACTACGCGAGGAAATCGTGCCTTCTGTGTGTACAAATTAGTTTTATTAGTGTGCATAGTTTTATATAACTTAATTTTCTTATTGTGTGTGAACATTTTGAAAAGCATTTTTATATAATTTATATAACTTTTTATATTGCGTGTGAACATTTTGAAAAGCAGTCTTATCCAATAAAAAAAAGAAATTCAAGAAATGGTTCAGTTACTTGTTTATTTAAAAGAAAAGCTGTATACAAAAGTGAATGCAATGCAGTAGTTCATACAAAACAGCGAGAGTGCTGCTTGTTCTAGTCATGTGGTTGTGACGTCATCGTAAACAAATCCATTCTACTCATCCAGACGACTTCGCAACGGCGCCGTTGCCAGATTTTTCCACTTTGGAACCCGTTCTCAAAAAATATCGTTTTGGGGCACCCAAAACACCGGTGCCGTGTGGACGCCAGGCCGAAAAGATAAACAATTTTATCAGATTCACCTGAATCCGTTGCCGTGTGGACAGCCTCTAAGATTCCTGTTATTTGTTGGCTGTGGGAGTGGAACCCAGTGTGGTCTTCTGCTTTCTGTTGCATGCTGAGATGCTTTTCTGCTCACCATGGTTGTCTCATCTCATCTCATTATCTGTAGCCGCTTTATCCTGTCCTACAGGGTCGCAGGCAAGCTGGAGCCTATCCCAGCTGACTACGGGCGAAAGGCGGGGTACACCCTGGACAAGACACGCCAGGTCATCACAGGGCTGACACATAGACACAGACAACCATTCACACTCACATTCACACCTACGCTCAATTTAGAGTCACCAGTTAACCTAACCTGCATGTCTTTGGACTGTGGGGGAAACCGGAGCACCCGGAGGAAACCCACGCGGACACGGGGAGAACATGCAAACTCCGCACAGAAAGGCCCTCGCCGGCCACGGGGCTCGAACCCGGACCTTCTTGCTGTGAGGCGACAGCGCTAACCACTACACCACCGTGCCGCCCATGTACAATTGTTGATTATGAAATTTATTTTCAAGTTCTGATTTTTATCACGTTCTGTTATACTTTGTAATTTCTTGGTAACACGCTGGAAACAGAACCTGAATGAATGACTGTTTATAGACAGTCGCTACCCGCCACAATACACAATCCTCCTTGGTCTTCTTTTCCTACAAGTTATGACACACAAAAAAAAAAAAAATCCCCACAGCTGTAATTCATGAACGGTCCACTCCACATACAATCTGTCGGTCTCCGTTTGATCACAAAACAATAAAGGTTTCCCGAATCAACATTTCAGCAACTTCAAATCAATCAATATTAGTGTCCCCTGCTGCCGATTTTCTGAATCGGGCCAAAAACCTGATTGAAAGTCAATGTGATTGCATTCCTGCATGCTGATTGCCCAAAGCTCGAAACAGTGTTCGTGAGCCTTACGTGCTGTGCTGTTTTACCTACAGACTTAAGGGTGGTGAGATATGGTGAGTAGGATCCAATAGCAGAACACAGACCAGTAAATCCAATAATAAAAAAGATTTAATAGGAGTAAAAAAATAAACCAAAAATAATCCAGAAAAAACTAGAGACAAAAAAAAAAAAAACAAGGCAGGCAAGGACAAAAAACGTTAGCATAAAAAATAGTCCAAAAAACATGAGACAAAAACATAACACAACAAACATGAAAAAAGACAAAAACATAGTGCAAAAAACTGTGACAAGAAACAGGCAAAACAGAGAGCAAAAATCCAAGAAGCAATAATGGCGCAGAGACAACGTGACAAACCAGCGAGATGTTCTGGCAAGGTCTCCTTCTGAGAACGGCCTTTTTATACACACCAGAGCTGCAAACCAGGAAGTGAATGCCGGCAAGATGAAAGTCCCGTCCCAGATTAGCGCTGAACTGGGAGATAATTATTCTCCGGAGTGGAAGTCCAGGGCGGAGCATGACACAGACTTTGGCCGAATCCCATTTCACCCCTTGGACCAACCCCTTGGCCCTTCCCCTCCATTTTGCGCGTTCACGTGAAGGGGTAGGGGTATCCCAATCCCAGTTAACGCGGAGGGGTAGGGGAAGGGGGAGGGCTTCTGTACCCCTCCAAACGGAGATTTTCCTGGAGCTGACTCCGAACGAAGGGGTTTGAGTGATTTCCCACAATGCCATGCGGATTTCAGAAAGCTGGCGGTTCCCGCGGCGAAAGATTGTCATAAATGTATTTTCTCCATTATTTACGTGTTTTAAGTTGTTATCCAGAGGAAACACGCCGCTTGATTCGCTTTCGAGCTGAGAATGAGCAGCGATTTCTGAAATCCAAGCTGCTGCTAAAAAGCTTTGGGAGTGAGTATTGTTTTCGGTTGCTTTACTGCATACGTTTTGTTCTGTTATTCTCGCTTTTATTGTTTACATGAGTGTTCTGACACCTCATTCTGTCGGATGTGGTGCACGAAGCGCCAAAGATATCCCATTCAGTGGTGTTAGTTAACAAATCACACCCTGCCAGCAGAGATTTCTGTTCTGGCTCTGACTGTAGTGGCTGGTCGCAGCCAATGACGCATTTGGTCGCGTTTTGCTAACGTAAACGCTGACGGAGGTACGCGATGACGTATGCCATCGTTGAAGGGCTATCCCAATACGTAAGGGTTGAATTTCAAGCCCTATCCCTTGTAGCTCAGTTTCAAGGGGAAGGGCCAAGGGGAAGGCGGAGGGGAAGGGGGAGGGGTAGGGGTAGAAATTAGAATTGGGATTGGGCCTTTGTGTACGACTTGTTTAATTTCCAGCCCTTCCATACCATGACATGGTGTGTTGTTGTGAGCCTTTAGTCCTGTTTTTTTTTGTTACTCATTTTAACAGTTCACATTCAAAACGTTGATGTGTGGTTTCTTGCAGATGAACTCAACATTACTCACCTTTCAACCAATCAGCGTGCAGCAATGCATCATGTGATTTCTGGCGGAGTAGACTGAAAGTTTTCTCCTTAGTTAAAAAGACCGCTTGGATCGACTTGAATTGAATAACATGTTGGGCTGAGTAATCTTTATTGATTCATGATCAAAATAAGGTTGGTAGACTGGCCATGGACCTAGCAGTTTACGAAATACATGACTTCTAACATGGGATTTTTCTCATGTCATAACTTGTAGGAAAAGAAGACTGAGGAGGATTGTGTATTGGGGCATGTAGCAACTATGTTTATAGCTGCTATAATGCAAGCGATTTTTTTTTTTTTACATCTATTACTCCAGATGGCCGGCACGGTGGTGTAGTGGTTAGACTGCTGCCTCACAGCAAGAAGGTTCCGGGTTCGAGCCCAGCGGCCGACGGGGGCCTTTCTGTGCGCAGTTTGCATGTTCTCCCCGTGTCCACGTGGGTTTCCTCCGGGTGCTCCGGTTTCCCCCACAGTCCAAAGACATGCAGGTTAGGTTAACTGGTGACTCTAAATTGACCGTAGGTGTGAATGTGAGTGTGAATGGTTGTCTGTGTCTATTGCCGCTTTTCCACTACCAACGTGGCTGAGTTGGGCTGAGCCGTGCCGTGCTGAGTTGGGCTGAGTCGAGCTGAGTGGGGCTGTTGGAGTTGCATTTCGACTACAACTGCACTGAACCGTGCTGGCTGGAAGTGGGTGGACACATTGGGTGGAGTTAGCGAAAGTGGGTGGACGTCACGTGATGTCGTTAGGCGGCACAAACAGTGACATCAGTGACCTTTTAAGCGGTAGTCTCACGACCCGGATAGTAAACAATAAACATGGAGGACATGGAGTCGTTAGTGTTGCTGGTCTTGGTGCTGTGGCTTGTTGTCACCGACAACGCCAACAGATACTGGCAAGAGCGTATAGATGAGGCGAGGCGCATAAGGCTTCATAATTCTTCTTCCGGGTTTACGGTGTTTACAGATCCCAGCGTGCTCGCGGGGCGTGTGTGGGCATGTGAGGACACTCCTCCTCACCAATCAGTGCACAGGGGAGTGTCTCCTCACGCCCCTAGCCCCACTCGGCTCAGTTTGGCTCGCTTCAGCCCCACTCCAAAACCGTGCAAGTTTTGGGTGCTGAGCAGGGCTGAAGCGAGCTGAGTCGTGCTGCAATGAGGTAGTCGAAACGCGAGCCGTGTCGGGCTGAAGTGAGCTGAAGTGAGCTGAAAAAGGGTAGTGGAAAAGGGCCATATGTGTCAGCCCTGTGATGACCTGGTGACTTGTCCAGGGTGTACCCCGCCTTTCGCCCGTAGTCAGCTGGGATAGGCTCCAGCTTGCCTGCGACCCTGTAGAACAGGATAAAGCGGCTAGAGATAATGAGATGAGATCTATTACTCCAGATGGGCGGCACGGTGGTGTAGTGGTTAGCACTGCTGCCTCACCACAAGAAGGTTCTGGGTTTGAGCCGGGGGCCTTTCTGTGCAGAGTTTGCATGTTCTCCCCGTGTCTATGTGGGTTTCCTCCGGGTGCTCCGGTTTCCCCCACAGTCCAAAAACATGCAGGTTAGGCTAACTGGTGGCTCTAAATTGACTGTAGATGTGAGTGTGAATGGTTGTTTGTCTCTGTGCGTCCAGGGTGTACCCCGCTTCTCACCTATAGTTGGCTGGGATAGGCTCCTGCGACCCTGCACAGGATAAGCGGTTATGGATAATGGATGGATTACTCCAGATGCTTTTACATGAGACACAGTTTGAATAACTCAACACACAATATCCAGATATATATAAAATACATTAGAGCTATCTTTATTGTGTATTGTATAAGATCTGTGAGCCAATGACATAATGTTCCACTTACAATTTGCCTGAGCATCTTCAGGACATAAGCTCTGTCAAGGTTTATTGCTAAATAGTGACACAGAATGCAAGTAAAACAGAGATAAGCTTAAGAGGACAAAAACAATAACCAATAACGAGACAAAGCTGCGATAATGTTATGCAAAAGCATGCTGGGAATTTATAGTCTGTGCTGCAGGCTAAACGAAGTCACCGCAGTGCTACAATATGGGTATTGAAATATTTGAATAACAATGTTCAAAAGACGTCTTTCTATTTCTGTTTTGGGTGAAATGTAATGTATGAAATGAATAAACTGACACACATAGACTGGATCGTACTTTGCTTGTGGTGCGCTGTAAGCTGTATGCAAATGTGAGATTTTGAAACTTGAGCTCAGCTTGATGCTTACATTTGCATGCTCACACACGTACACAGGGTGAGTTTTAATCACTGACCATAGCAGGAACCAAAAAACAAAACGACGATGAAGATGGATTTACATTTACAGTGTTTAGTGTTAGGACACTAACACTAGGATAGCTCTGTACATGGTGTGTGTGAGTGTGTGCATTGTACATGTGAATGTAATTTATGATTCAACCATCTATCTCTATTCATTCCAAGACAAAAAAATCATCACTGACCTATCACATTAATCAAATATATTTTGACCTACATGGAAGAAACAAGAAATCTGACATTTAAATGAAAGCGCTGAACCTTTCGTTGTCTCACCAGAGATGAAAAGTGACTTTTCGGCTTAAGACTTGAAAGGAATGTTGTTATTGGGCCCTTCTTGGTGGGTTGAAACATGTAAGTACACTTAAAATATGTGACCCCTCAGCGAATCCGGGGACACATGTCGGCCGAAACGAATCCGAGATAATCACAAAAGAAGCTTTTTTTTTTTTTAAATTTGTGATTTTTGTTTTTTTCCATCATGTGCAAGTTGAGATCTTGAAGAATGCAATCAGTATTTCAGATAATAGGTTGTTTTGTTGGAAAAGCATACATTTTTTGTTGCAAATTGTCTCGTTTTTGTCAGGACTGTAGCCTGCTGGGGGGTGTGGGTAAATTACCATATGAGCCATTCACATGATGATTTAAGTCATTTTTTTTTTTTTTCCGAGAATCAGCTGTATGATACGAGCTGAGCGCATGGCTACTTAACTGCATACAGGCGTGTGATTTCACTATGGAATGAGTTACTAAACAGAGCGCAGAGGAACAAACACCGCGAAGCAAACAGACACATGATATTTACATCGGAGATCACCATTTCTAGCAAAAAAACCCCGCAACCTCGTTTTCCAGATTGAATGGAATACTCGAATGATCGGATGATACACGGACCGTTCTAGGATTACATTCCATCGGAGGCATTGGTGTGTGCAAGGCGCCGTTTCTCTTTCTGATGGGGTAAGTTTATTAATCTAAGGCTGTGTGGTTATTTTTGCATGTAACGGAGAGTGTTGTGGTTTGGTTAAGCCTAGGTCACAACCGGACGTACGATTTTTTGGCCGTGTGATTTTTGGCGTTTCCCAAATCGCTGCGTTTTTTTTTTTGTTCACGGAGAAAGACACGCGTTGGCCGTAAGTTTGTCTTGCAACCTGAAAAAAACGTAAGCGCCCGTAGAGTTTGTTTGACATGACAAAGAACCTCTGCGGCCGGTCTGCGGCTCGAAAATCAGCACGTCACATGCGCGCTCTCGTGCTTTTCACACGCTCGCTCTCGTGCGTTTCATGCGCGCTCTCCGTGTGTTTCTTGCGTTTTTTGTGTGTAGACCAGCCGTAGGAGCACATACGGCCGGTTGTGACCGAGGCTTTACATGAAACTAGTGTTGTGTTAGTTGTGTCATCATCGTGCTATCTTTCTTTCTTACGGTGTGAGTAATTTTTCAACCACAAAGCGTTAAAGTATACTTTAGGACTTATTTTTGTACTTCATAATTGTGTTGGGCATACTTTGCATGGAAGGAAAATTGACGTGGTGATCTTTGTTTACATGAAAGTAGCATCGTGCTAGCTCATAGGGAGTAGGGCTTTCCTTCACGTCATGCAAATGAGCACCATTATGTGCCCGCCCTGCACCCAGAGTAGCTGAGAAGGAAAACTTTGAGGGCGATTTTCTCCCTTTTCTGTTTTAAGAAGTATACACTTTCAAAAGGCCACACATTCTTCAAATATTGTCAGATCTCCACATGGAAGGCATCATTGGAAAGCTTGGAAACTGCACTTTCTGAATCTGTCAATAACTCAAAATGACCCCGGGCCGACATGTGTCCCTGGATTCTGTGATCTGCCACATATTAGTACTGTCGATATTAAAGACATGGCTTGTATTTTTAGAGCCCTCTAGTGCCTGAGAGGGGAATTTCAATTTCAATAAACCACTGACCAGCCTGTAACACGAGCACTGCTTGCTGTTAAATTCCTGATTTCTTGTTTCGGTGTTTTCTGGTTCAGACTCTAGTTTGTTGTTCCCATGTTCTGAACTCAGATTATCTCTGGTTAATGTTGTCTTCCTTTTCCTTGGCATTCTTGGATTTACCAAAATAAACATCACGCACGTTAAAAAGTCATTCTTGTATGCCTTCGATGGTTGGACGGTAAAAAAAAAAAGCCTGTCTTTAATTGGGGGAGGAGCTAATTTCTGGGCCAGATAAACCAGCCAGATTGATTCCAAGGCAGTATTATGAAAGACAAGATAAAGTTAAACTTTATCTTTACCTTTTACCTTATCTTTTAGAAGAACAAATTAAAAGCTAAATCTTAATTATTTAAAATGAACTTTGCATAAATTCAGAATTCTGGCTTTTGTTAAAATCATATAATTTCCTTTTCACCATATTAGTAGTTATTGCCCATGAACTTGATTTCCTCTGAATGGCCCAGTTGAGAGTTAAATGGACACATATGCTACATACGGTATGTTTTCACTGTGTTCTGTCAAAATGATGTAAAATTGCTCCACGCGCCTCCTCAGTGACGGAGACTTGGCCCTAGCGGAAGTCTCCGGTGATGAGCACTGATTGCGAGGTCCTGTCCAATTGAAACTCTCAGGCGAGTTGGGGAGGGGATTCCCCATCAAGGCTGTGCGCAGTGTGTTAGCATGAGCATGTAGCCTATGGGAAATGATAGTATCTTGGATCATAGACATATAAACATAGACGCCGCATTCTGCGTAGAATTATACGGCATCCTCGCCGCCATATTGGATGTGGCAAAGTGGAGATTCTTCAGCCGTCTCTGGTATAGCGTCTAGACAGTAGCCGAGAATAAAGATGCCTCATTCATGTGCTGCGTTTAACTGTACCAACAGGTTTACCGTCCAAACGAGATCACATGGGATTACCTTTCACAGGTGAGACTGGAAAAATACTTTTCATTGTATTTGGTCATTATAACGTAATTTTACAAACAGATTTTTCTGACTTTGTGGCTAATATGAAGGATTTTGACAGAACAGGTCAGACAGTCAGGATCAGAGAGGGAGCTGTTCCTTCAGTCTTCAGTTTCCCAGCTCATCTCCACCGGGTAGGTGTAGAGTTATAAGCAGTGAGAATTAGATAATACAGTGCCACACTATGATGAACGGTTTTGAACGTATGATGAATGTTTTTAACCTTTCTGAATGTGAAGGAATCAGTGATGTATTTTGTTTTGGTATGACGTTAGAACCTGGCCGAACTCAGTTTGGCGGTCATTCAGCTCACTTTATTCAACGAGAGTAGGTCTGTGTGGTGACTCAATAAATAAAACAGTACATTTTTATTTTCATTCACTATTTCCAGTTTTTCCACTATTTCCATCATTTGTCATATTCAGTCCTGTAGGTTGGTTATTGTGGCCTCAGGTTTTGGTAGCTTGCTACGGTATGCTGACTGATTAGCTTACCTCAGCTATCTATCACGTATCTGTCGCTAGTTTGCAGTGTACAGGGTATTTCACACACTATTTATAACCATCACATTAAAAGTTATATGTGTTGTTTTGATGCCTGTTTGTTTCCCAAATATATACGTGTGTGTCTTAATGAGTGAATAAAAGGCATCGAGTTAAATATTATTGTAGAAAGGGGCTTTATGACGTTCAGTCCATTTACTTGCATTGGTTTACAGGGAAGATTTGCCACATCCAATATGGCGGACACTCTGACGTATCCCAGCAATGGGGCCACCAGCTCAATGCGGCGTCTATGTTTATATATCTATGTCTTGGATTAGCACAGTGTGTTAGTGCGAGCATGTAGCATACATGCCAACCTTTAGTTACCCATGCCCTTACAAAATAGGCATATTTATCACACTGCATCAAGTTAAAGGGATCAAATAAGCATGTACTGAATAAAAAGAAATTTTAGATCCCAGAGAAAACAACTGAATTAAAAAGGACTATATGTACAGTCAAGTAAACAATTATCTACTAAAGAGAATGACTGAACTATAAACTTAATTATTGAATATACACTGTATCAGTAATACCAGAATTATTGATGTAAATTTTGCAAATAAAATGTATTAATATTAAATAGTTCATAAAAATTACACAAAGTTCTATTTGACAAGTGTTGACATCACCTACAATATTACATTCCACCAAAGAAGATTACTTGAAATATAACAGCAGTACTAAGTAGGTATGCTAATTCAAATAGTAGGTTACATGCAATAAATTATATATAATCATGTCAAACAGTAAATGAAGGTTAGTAAAAGTTCCATTTGAGAAAAAAGTGTTGACACCACAAGCAGCGTTAGATCCAACTAAAGATGACTGAACCACATCAAGTCTATTATATAAACAAGGATAAGTGAAAATATTAATAAATTATGAAGTTAAATTGAAAATCTTCCCAGTAATTTATAACAAGAATTTAAATCTTATTCTTTTTTGGAGTGTTTTTTTGTTGTAGCTCCTCATCACAGTTCATTTTCATTTGCAGATATGCAATTCATGTGTCTGCAGCCATATTTTATTCATGAATTTTTCTAACCAATGAAAAAGCCCTCTCACTATCTGTATTGCTATGTGGGAGGCACAGCAAAGCAGTAAAAAGTTGTTTCAGCATTGGAAACCTGGCAACACCCAGAGCAGTTTTTACATCGAAGACCTTTCCCCAATATACATCTATTATTTTCCTGGTCAATAAAAGAAAATCAGAGCACAGCAAACATGTAGATGGTGTTAAATTGCTTCCATCCCCTACTACACATTTTGAGACAGGTTACCAATGGTCGTTACTACCATTACTCTTCATTCAGTACTTTTCCAGTTTATTGACGACTGATGGTAGTAACGGGTGTTGGTCATCTGTGTCTACATATAATATCTCATCTCATCTCATTATCTCTAGCCGCTTTATCCTTCTACAGGGTCGCAGGCAAGCTGGAGCCTATCCCAGCTGACTACGGGTGAAAGGCGGGGTACACCCTGGACAAGTCGCCAGGTCATCACAGGGCTGACACATAGACACAGACAACCATTCACACTCACATTCACACCTACGCTCAATTTAGAGTCACCAGTTAACCTAACCTGCATGTCTTTGGACTGTGGGGGAAACCAGAGCACCCGGAGGAAACCCACGCAGACACGGGGAGAACATGCAAACTCCGCACAGAAAGGCCCTCACCGGACACGGGGCTCGAACCCGGACCTTCTTGCTGTGAGGCGACAGCGCTAACCACTACACCACCGTGCCGCCCATATAATATCTACAGTGTCAGCAATTAAAATGTTTAGGGAAGTGAAACCAGAAATCGCCGGGTAACTACAGTTGTCGTTGTATAAACGGCGACTCCCAGTATCGCCTCCCTAAATTATCATCATAATGGAGGAAACTTTCCTACATGCAAACAGTAAAAACTTTAAAAAATTAAAAAAACCCCACAAAAAACACAAATGCTTACCTGTGCAGTATTTGAATTGGGAAACTTTTTTTCGCTAGCTGCGAAAAATGGTCTGCCACAGTCCAAAGATGTTGTGTTCCATGAGAAACTGGCAGAACATAACTTCTGCAGCCGTCACAGAAGTCTGGGCAGTCCGAGCTGATGTACTTACGGTAAATGTGTTTGAAAAAATAAATGGTGGATGCTAAGAAAATTTTCTCGGAGTAATGGAAAAAAATCTCTAATACAAAACGTAATTTCCCCATATGAAAATCAGTGTACACCGTATTAGCCAAAAAACTGCATTTTCCCATACAAAATATGGGGAAACCGTATAACTTGACATGTATGCATGTAGCCTATGGGGAATTATAGTATCTTGGATTAGCACAGTGTGTTAGCACGAGCATGTAGCCTATGGGGAATGATAGTGTCTTGGATTAGCACAGTGTATTAGCGCGAGCATGTAGCCTATGGAAAATGATAGCATCTTGGATTAGCACAGTGTGTTAGCGTAAGCAGTCTATGGGAAATGATAGTGTGTTGGATTAACACTAATCCCATGTTTTGGAAAATTGAAACTGTTGTCTTGGGCCCCTCTGAGATGTCACCAATCCATGTATAAAGTATGGAGTATGCGCGTCCAGCCATGTCAATTTGCATAGGTGAACAGACAGAGAGAGAGACAGACAGCCTTCCTTTAGTAGTATAGATATCAATTATTTTTGTTAACAAAAAATAACCGGGGGTTAACTAGATAACTTTCAGTTCGTTTAGCGCCTAGGTACAAAACTTCAAAACAACATTTTTTCTCTCTCTCTCCCTCTCTCTTTTTTTTTAAATCAATGTATGTTTTTATAACTCTATTGTAATCTGTGTTCCTCTTGTGTTTCTTCCAGTGTGCACAGATTATATATGATGCTAGTTAAAATTTTGGACACACAAGATTGAAAATATATTATTCACTGATTTTAAACATTTAATAAAATGTAATGGTATCTGTAAAAAAAAAAAAAACCACTACGTTCACACTGGCAGCAATTTTTTTGCCACGTTCGCTTCACTTCACATTTTCATAAATCCTCACCCTTTCCACTTTCACTGCACCAAAATTCATTTCACTTCCTGTCGCTGTAAATCAAGAGCTCGAATTAAAAATCGAATAATCTGCAGCTGGAGCCAGATTTGGTCCTCTGACTAGATGCTCAAAACCTGAGGAAAAAATAAAAACAGAAAGACAGAGAGAGAGAGGAGTACGTACACTTAGAATAAGGGGTTCCTAAACTGATCATTAAGAGATCTTGGGTCCTACCTGCAATGATCACTGTTAAAGCTTCCTCAGGAACAAGCTGAAGAACTGTTAAAGGATATATGCAGAAGCTTTATTTTTAAATACATTTCTGAGTGGATAGTTTCTCCATCCTTGACTCTTGTATGCTGCATAAATGGGAATAAAAAATATATATTTTTGAGAGTTAAAATCGACCGCAAAGTTGGCATTCGAGCTGCCCTGCTGAGCCAGCCAGCCCTGAGTGCGTTACGTCACAGCGGTAACCGGTTTTAAGGCCGAGGCCTTTTACAGCTATAGACCAAAGTCATATAAATAAAAATTTATGGTGAAAGTAAGAAATACCGTTACCGACTTGCAAAACTAAGACTGGTTTGACTTCATTGATTGTGGGTTGCCTCTCATTAAAACAGGATGGGTGTTATAACTTATGCAACATACATGTACATGCATGCATTTTCACTGATAAAACGTAAAAGGCTAATTAAATAATCAGATGAACTGAGACAATCACATTCTGAAGCAAATTAAATAATCTTATACCTGTAACTTAAACACACAATACAGGTTACATGTATTAATCTAAATGCAGGCAAACAACGAGTGTTGCTGTTTTTGTTCTTTTATATCAAAATGAGAGTTGGAGCTTACCAGTCTGTGTTCTCGCTTCTTGAAGGCTGATCTTGTGGCCGATTGTTTTGAAACAATCTGACTTTCAGTTGTTCTTTCTGTTCTCTGTTTATTCGCTTCTTCCACATAAGGGCGAGATATTGCTACTGAGGCGAGCATATCCAGTGGAGAAATCAGACGGCTGCTCCACTCATTTTCCATTTTCTCTATACGGAGTACTCCGCCATTACTGCTCGGCTCAGGCAATTACTAAAACCTGGGATGGGGCATCACCGATTTTATCAACAACCACGGGGAGGTCACTGCCTGAGCGATAATATGTCACATCCCGTCCCGTTCCGTCCCGGGTTTTAGCAACAACCCTCAGCTCACACTCCAGGAGAACTGGTGCAACTGAACTTATTTTCCTTTTCTTGTAGTTTTCTTTTCCTTTAATTGTTGATACTGCACCCTCTATCAATCCGGGCTTATAGCCAACGCTCCTCAACAGATCAGAGGTCTCGTACGAGTCTTCAGTAAAATGTGCAGAGCAGAGGGAGACCACTTCGTAGGTGCCCAATGTGTCCATGAACAACTTACAAAACGTGTCCAAATCTTTGCAGTTTGAACATTCTTGGGCCATGAATGCAACATAAATCCACCTTCTGTCGTGTTGCTGTACCGGCCAGCAACACATCTACGTGGCATGGCGATAAAATAGCTCAAAATGGAGGATCGGAGTTGCAGTCAGCTCTGTGTTTTAGTATAGCGGAAATGGTGATGAGACCGATAGCCTTCCTGCTGTGATGTCACAGATGTCAAGGTCATTCACTCCGATTGCTGCCTATATGAATCATTTTAATTGTAAAAATTACGATATTAGATTTATTGTTATGCTTAAAACTATTCCTATGGCATTCTTGAGGTCTTAAGGCATTTATAAACAAAAAGTGAGGCCATGGCTCTGCGTATATGCTTTAAGGAGTCTAGATTTCAAGAGTGTACACTACCGTTCAAAAGTTTGGGGTCACTTTGAAATTTCCTTATTTTTTAAAGAAAAGCACTGTTCTTTTCAATGACGATCACTTTAAACTAATCAGAAATACACTCTATACATTGCTCATCTCATCTCATCTCATCTCATCTCATTATCTCTAGCCACTTTATCCTGTTCTACAGGGTCACAGGCAAGCTGGAGCCTATCCCAGCTGACTACGGGCAAAAGGCGGGGTACACCCTGGACAAGTCGCCAGGTCATCACAGGGCTGACACATAGACACAGACAACCATTCACACTCACATTCACACCTACGGTCAATTTAGAGTCACCAGTTAACCTAACCTGCATGTCTTTGGACTGTGGGGGAAACCAGAGCACCCGGAGGAAACCCACGCGGACAACATGCAAACTCCACACAGAAAGGCCCTCGCCGGCCATGGGGCTTGAGCCCGGACCTTCTTGCTGTGAGGTGACAGCGCTAACCACTGCACCACCGTGCCGCCCTTCTATACATTGCTAATGTGGTAAATGACTATTCTAGCTAAATTCTACTAAATGTCTGGTTTTTGGTGCAATATCTCCATAGGTGTATAGAGGCCCATTTCCAGCAACTATCACTCCAGTGTTCTAATGGTACAATGTGTTTGCTCATTGCCTCAGAAGGCTAATGGATGATTAGAAAACCCTTGTACAATCATGTTAGCACAGCTGAAAACAGTTGAGCTCTTTAGAGAAGCTATAAAACTGACCTTCCTTTGAGCAGATTGAGTTTCTGGAGCATCACATTTGTCGATTAAATGCTCAAAATGGCCAGAAAAATGTCTTGACTATATTTTCTATTCATTTTACAACTTATGGTGGTAAATAAAAGTGGGACTTTTCATGGAAAACACAAAATTGTCTGGGTGACCCCAAACTTTTGAACGGTAGTGTATATAGTATTTTTAAGGTATACAGGAGACGGAACAGTATTTTGAAGGAAGCCATGGCCTAATGGTTAGAGAAGCAGCTTTGGGACCAAAAGGTTGCCAGTTTGATTCCCTGGACCAGCAAGAATGGCTGAAGTGCCCTTGAGGAAGGCACCTAACCCCAAATGCTCCCCAGGTTGCTCTGGGTATGTTGTACGTTGCTCTGGATAAGAGCGTCTGCTAAATACCATTAATGTAACAAATATAACCAGAATCCCTGTTAATGCATTCAGATGGAAACTTATCTTGAATAAGTTCTTTTTCCTGGTCAGGTTGTGGTGGATCCAGACACTACCCCAGGAATACTGGGGTTGTGAGGCAGGAATACCTCCAAGCTGGGCATCATGCACACAAACACACTTTCTCAAATTAAAGACAGTTACCATACTGGAGTGTTGGAAGAAATCGGAGAACCTGGAAGAAACCCAGAAGGACACACAAAGACCAGGGAGGATGTCACACAGACAGTAATGTGAGCTCAGGATTGAACCAGAGACCAGGAGCTGTGAGGCAGTGAGAATGATTTTCTTGAGCATTTGCTGTGTGAGGCACGTTCACTACAGGACTGCATGAGTGAGCTTAGCGTATAGTAGGCGTAGCAGGGTCAAGCATGGCTCATTGACAGCATATGCTTTAACAGAACCGGCTCAACAAACATCAGGGTATTCAGAAAAACATAACAGTAGTAATAAGATAAGACATATTCATTTAAAGTGGCTATACTGTAATAATTTCCTGTATGCTAATCGTTTTCCTTTCAGTGTATTCAGGTAAAAAGTGACACAAAAGTCCAGAAATTAGAGATACACTATCTTAAATCATACAAGAGATCCACATTATTTGATAATGTAGATAATTGAATGTGATTTGGCTTGAAATCAACAAGCAAGTAGAAATCAATTGAAGCTAGACACAGCTTTGTAGAGAGCTGGCGACTAATAACAAACAACAGACAGAATATCAAATGAAAAACGCTCAAGAAAAGTACCATCCCTGTTGAAAGGAGGAAAATTATTTTCTTTATATGTTCCTCAGACAAAATGTTCTTCTTAAGCTCTGCTGAATCATTCAAGTCCTTACACTCAGATGTGCAACTTTTATTTCTCCTACATTAGCATAATTGTTGACTCTTCCTCAGGTCTAAAACAGCAACAGGTTAAATAAATAAATAAATAAAAGACAACTACATGTATTGAAGTGTAATATACTTCTGTGTTTGGTGAGCATATTTATAGCTAGCTACTTTACCAGAGTATGCTAACATTACCTCAGAGTATGCTAACATTACCTCAGAGACCCCACGGTAGCCTACTTAGCTGTAGAACTGTGGGGTTTCTGAGGGTAATGTTAGCATTCTCTGAGGTAATGTTACCAGAGTATGCTAACATTACCTCAGAGACCCCACGGTAGCCTACTTAGCTGTAGGACTGTGGGGTTTCTGAGGTAATGTTAGCATTCTCTGAGGCAATGTTATCAGAGTATGCTAACATTACCTCAGAGACCCCACGGTAGCCTACTTAGCTGTAGGACTGTGGGGTTTCTGAGGTAATGTTAGCATTCTCTGAGGTAATGTTACCAGAGTATGCTAACATTACCAAAGAGACCCCACGGTAGCCTACTTTTGGCCCTTTTCCACTACCCTTTTTCAGCTCACTTCAGCTCGCTTCAGCTCACTTCAGCCCGACACGGCTCGCGTTTCGACTACCAAAAACCAGCACGACTCAGCTCGTTTCAGCCCTGCTTAGCCCCTAAAACTCGCACCGTTTTGGAGTGGGGCTGAAGCGAGCCAAACCGTGCCGAGTGAGGTTGGGGGCGTGAGCAGACACTCCCCTGTGCACTGATTGGTGAGGAGGCGTGTCCTCACATGCCCACACACGCCCCGCGAGCACGCTGGGATCTGTAAACACCGTAAACCCGGAAGAAGAATAATTACGAATTGCGAGAATTTCTGAAGCCTTATGCACCTCGCCTCATCTATACACTCTTGCCAGTATCTGTTGGCGTTGTCGGTGACAACAAGCCACAGAACCAAGACCAGCAACACTAACGACTCCATGTCCTCCATGTTTATTGTTTACTCTCTGGGTCGTGAGACTACCGCTTAAAAGCTCACTGAATCAGTGACATACAGAGCATCGTGGACGAGTTCGCGGAGCGCAAGGCTCGTCGTATGCCCTTCAAATAATGCGCGCAGTAGGCTATTGATGTTTTATTATGAGCCATGTACAGTATGTCGCCGAATGTTTTTTTGTTTCTGAGTTACATGTTCGTTTGAAGGACTTAATGTACAAAATAACATAGTTGCACCCCGTAGTGTTGAAATTGGTAAACACAGTGCATTCAGTGAGGTTTGCACCGCCCTCCTTTTATTTCTGACTCTTCCTGTCACCACTCTGAGCGCTCATTCGTATGCCCTTCAAATAATGTGCGCAGTATAGGCTATTGATGTTTTATTATGAGCCATGTACAGTATCCTAATGTTTTTTGTTTCTGAGTTACATGTTCGTTTGAAGGACTTGATGTACTAAATAACATATAGTTGCACCCGGTAGTGTTGAAATTGGTAAACACCGCAGTTGCGGACATTTTGTAGCCTAAAATGATGTTATGATAAGCTTTAATAAAGGGCCCGGTCATTTGCCCCGCCCCTGGCCCGGCTCTGACTTGTTCCGCCACTGTCACTGATGTCACTGTTTGCGCTGCTTAACGACATCACGTGACGTCCACCCACTTTCGCTAACTCCACCCAATGTGTCCACCCACTTCCAGCCAGCACGGTTCAGCGCGGTTGTAGTCGAAATGCAACTCCAACAGCCCCGCTCAGCTCGACTCAGCTCGACTCAGCACGGCACGGCTCAGCCGCGTTTGTAGTGGAAAAGCGGCATTAGCTGTAGGACTGCGGGGTTTCTGAGGTAATGTTAGCATACTCTGAGGCAATGTTACCAGAGTATGCTAACATTACCTCAGAGACCCCACGGTAGCCTACTTAGCTGTAGGACTGCGGGGTTTCTGAGGTAATGTTAGCATTCTCTGAGGTAATGTTACCAGAGTATGCTAACATTACCAAAGAGACCCCACGGTAGCCTACTTAGCTGTAGGACTGCGGGGTTTCTGAGGTAATGTTAGCATTCTCTGAGGTAATGTTACCAGAGTATGCTAACATTACCTCAGAGACCCCACGGTAGCCTACTTAGCTGTAGAATTGCGGGGTTTCTGAGGTAATGTTAGCATTCTCTGAGGCAATGTTATCAGAGTATGCTAACATTACCTCAGAGACCCCACGGTAGCCTACTTAGCTGTAGGACTGTGGGGTCTCTGAGGTCATGTTACCAGAGTATGCCAACATTACCTCAGACTATAGCTAAGTTGGCTACCGCTAATAAACATTAGCATAAACTCACCACTCTGAAACACACTGCTGCTCCAAGAGGTGAATATTTCCATTATATTTCCAGTCAGAGTCACAATTTTGGATCTTACCTGATGAACATTATCACTTGATTGGTCAGAATTTTATATAATTGCACAACTTCGACATAACTCTGGCTAAAACATAAAAAATTAAGGTTTATATCAACATACTCTTTTTTTAATATGTTTACAAAAACCTGTATGGCAGATGCTCCCAATCATCTTAGCCGAGTAATAAATATATTTGAAAAATGTGTATTGTTTAACAAAGAAATACACTCACCGGCCACTTTAAGAGGAATTTGTTCTTGATTAAGATTTCTGCTGTTGCATGCTGAGATGCTTTTCTGCTCACCACAATTGTAAAGAGTGATTATATGAGTTACTATACCCTTCCTGGCAAAAAAAGCTCAAACCAGTCTGTCCATTTTCCTCTGACCTCTCTTATCAACAAGGCGTTTGTTTCCACCCACAGAACTGCCCCTCACTCAACTCAGTGTTTTTTGTTTTTCGCACCATTCTGTGTAAACTCTAGAGACTTGCGTGTGAAAAGCCCAGGAGACCAGCAGTTTCTGAAATACTCAAACCAGTCCATGTGGCTCAAACCAACACCCATGCCACAGTGAAAGATAGTCACACAAAAATTGAGATCAAAATTTTTCCCATTCTGATGTTTGAACATTGTGAACATTAACTGAAGCTCTTGATTTGTATCTGCATGATTTGATGCGTCGTGCTGCTGTCAAGGGATCGGCTGTAATTGAAGTCATAACATGAACTGACAGGTGTGTTGTTCTTTCATTAATAAAAATGTAATTGGAATAAACCACACCGTAATGTGCTGTTATTGGAAAATAATCAACTTTGGAGGGATAACGATACAGGTATCACAAAATGGTAGCACCTTTAATTTGTACTTTTTCTTCACATTTGTAAAGCCGAAAATATACTCTTGCATTTAGCTACATCTTTCTTGCTACATTCCCTCACACCCACCCCCTCACTCACTTTTCAATTCATTCATTGTCTGCTCATTTCGCTAAGTGATTCACATCTCTGTTTAGTCACCGTGATGTCACACCCTACATGACTCCATGGTTTCAGAAATCAAATGCTGTCAATCATATTAAGGTCAACAGACGGATGCTTTTATGGAGTGACTCAGAAGATGAAGAGCATCGCTGGGTGCATATAAAAAAAAAGGATCCTTCTTCAGAGTATAAAACAAATAACAGCTAGACATAACGAATACAAAGGCTAGTGTGTACCCAGATTTTAAGAATGTATCAAATCCACTAGTAATTGGATTACTCCTGCAAATTATCAGAGTTAAGACCCAAAATGATAAAGATAGCAGATGGCAGCTTTTACTCCCCACAAACTCTTTCTCTCCATCTCTCTCACTATTTATTTCTCTGCCCCAACGAGATGTTCAGAGAAGTTTTTCATCTTTCTTTGATTTTTTTTGACAGATGACAGCTTTCCACTTAAAATCAGGCTTCTGTCATCATGTAATTATGAGGACATGTGCTAACAAAGGAGGTCTCGCTTTATTCACTGCTCTCAAATCACAAATCTCAGCCATGCACACTGAGTCACACAATTGTGCAATAACAAGGTCTTGCTTGTAATAATATATACTCCAACCCCGATTCCAAAAAAGTTGGGACAAAGTACAAATTGTAAATAAAAACGGAATGCAATAATTTACAAATCTCAAAAACTGATATTGTATTCACAATAGAACATAGACAACATATCAAATGTCGAAAGTGAGACATTTTGAAATTTCATGCCAAATATTGGCTCATTTGAAATTTCATGACAGCAACACATCTCAAAAAAGTTGGGACAGGGGCAATAAGAGGCTGGAAAAGTTAAAGGTACAAAAAAGGAACAGCTGGAGGACCAAATTGCAACTCATTAGGTCAATTGGCAATAGGTCATTAACATGACTGGGTATAAAAAGAGCATCTTGGAGTGGCAGCGGCTCTCAGGAGTAAAGATGGGAAGAGGATCACCAATCCCCCTAATTCTGCGCCGACAAATAGTGGAGCAATATCAGAAAGGAGTTCGACAGTGTAAAATTGCAAAGAGTTTGAACATATCATCATCTACAGTGCATAATATCATCAAAAGATTCAGAGAATCTGGAAGAATCTCTGTGCGTAAGGGTCAAGGCCGGAAAACCATACTGGGTGCCCGTCATCTTCGGGCCCTTAGACGGCACTGCATCACATACAGGCATGCTTCTGTATTGGAAATCACAAAATGGGCTCAGGAATATTTCCAGAGAACATTATCTGTGAACACAATTCACCGTGCCATCCGCCGTTGCCAGCTAAAACTCTATAGTTCAAAGAAGAAGCCGTATCTAAACATGATCCAGAAGCGCAGACGTCTTCTCTGGGCCAAGGCTCATTTAAAATGGACTGTGGCAAAGTGGAAAACTGTTCTGTGGTCAGACGAATCAAAATTTGAAGTTCTTTATGGAAATCAGGGACGCCGTGTCATTCGGACTAAAGAGGAGAAGGACGACCCAAGTTGTTATCAGTGCTCAGTTCAGAAGCCTGCATCTCTGATAGTATGGGGTTGCATTAGTGCGTGTGGCATGGGCAGCTTACACATCTGGAAAGACACCATCAATGCTGAAAGGTATATCCAGGTTCTAGAGCAACATATGCTCCCATCCAGACGACGTCTCTTTCAGGGAAGACCTTGCATTTTCCAACATGACAATGCCAAACCACATACTGCATCAATTACAGTATCATGGCTGCGTAGAAGAAGGGTCCGGGTACTGAACTGGCCAGCCTGCAGTCCAGATCTTTCACCCATAGAAAACATTTGGTGCATCATAAAACGGAAGATACGACAAAAAAGACCTAAGACAGTTGAGCAACTAGAATCCTACATTAGACAAGAATGGGTTAACATTCCTATCCCTAAACTTGAGCAACTTGTCTCCTCAGTCCCCAGACGTTTACAGACTGTTGTAAAGAGAAAAGGGGATGTCTCACAGTGGTAAACATGGCCTTGTCCCAACTTTTTTGAGATGTGGTGTTGTCATGAAATTTAAAATCACCTAATTTTTCTCTTTAAATGATACATTTTCTCAGTTTAAACATTTGATATGTCATCTATGTTCTATTCTGAATAAAATATGGAATTTTGAAACTTCCACATCATTGCATTCCGTTTTTATTTACAAATTTGTACTTTGTCCCAACTTTTTTGGAATCTGGGTTGTACAAATCAACAGTTACAATTAAGAAAGATTAATTTTAAGAAGATTATTGCCAGGTTTTTACAAATGCACCAGGATCATCAAGGAGCAACACACTGTTTCCAATACTGATGTAAAAAATAAAATAAAATAAAACCTGCACTGGGAATTAACATTGTTTTGTATGATATGTAATAAATATTATATGTGGTATGTTGTATGTTCCAGGTCAGCAGGACACTTATTACTGGTTTTACCTTGCCTAATTTTCTGCAGTGAGCTTTGCAGTTTCCAGGAGTTTCGTCATGTCAGAAGTGATTTTATTTAGCACTGGAGACAGCAGCATATTGATGACTCAGTACTGTCAAATATACTGGAGACTGAAAATCCATTTCTGTAGTTTAAACCCTATTACTTACAGCTAAATTGAATTATTAATACCTGTCTGAACTCTCATGGATGTAGCGTTAGTGTTGATATGATACGATTACCCTGTAGCTTGTCATCTATTTTCATTTCAGATTTTTAATGTAGCTGGGCATGTGTAGCTCTCTTGAGAAGAGAAACTTGTGAGCAGTTTCAAACCTCCATTTTGAGAATGAGAACAGTAAAAAGTAAAAGAAACATGACCATAAACTTTGAAAATGGTGAAACTGGTAAGCAACTGAGTAGAACAGCTCCCTGTTGCAGCATTAACAGAGTCCATGCTAGTCATATGCTCATAATAAATGCTAACATCATGATAATTTCAGAAGCATTAGCCATGTGGGTACTGATTTGGTCATGATGAGCCATAAACTAGGAATACACCCTGGATGGGACTCAGTTTATCACAGATGCTCCTTTTAATTCGAGGCATCTCGGCAGCTATTACATTCACTGCAATAAAATTTGCCACAATCAACACTTCCATGACTTTTCTGGTTCGAATAGATTTGAAGACAGACTGTTAAGTTTCCGTGAACTTTAAATTGGAAATTTGCAACATCAACCAGTAGCATAATTGGCTTTGGTTGTATGGTCACAAATGGGAGGTGAAGACAGGTGCAAGTGCAGACAATTTATTAAATAAAGTGCAAAGAACCAACCAAAAATGTGAAAACAAGAACCATAAACATGAACTGTGGTTATGAGGCAAAAGCATACAGTAGCAGTCAAAGGTTTGTACACCCCTACTCATTCATAGGTTTTTCCGTATTTTGTATTTTCTATATTGTAGAACAATACTGTGGGCAATACTGTGGGTGGTGTAGTGGTTAGCACTGTAGCACTGGCAGGAAGGTTCTGGGTTCAAGCCCAGTAGCCAACAGGGGCCTTTCTGTGTGGAGTCTGCATGATCACCCTGTGTCTGCATGGGTTTCCTCCAGGTGCTCCGGTTTCCCCCACAGTCCAAAGGCATGCAGGTTAGGCTAATTGGTGGTTCTAAATTGACCGTAGGTGTGAATGTGAGTGTGAATGGTTGTTTGTGTCTGTGTGTCAGCCCTGCGATAACCTGGCAACTTGTCCAGGGTGTACCCCGCCTCTCGCCCATTGTCAGCTGGGATAGGCTCCAGCTTGCCTGCGACCCTGTAGAACAGGATAAGCAGCTACAGATGATGGATGGATGGATGGATGGATGGATATATTGTGGAAAAATGCTGTGGGCAGCACAGTGGTGTAGTGGTTAGCACTGTAGCACTGGCAGGAAGGTTCTAGGTTCGAGCCCAGTGGCCAACAGGGGCCTTTCTGTGTGGAGATTGCATGTTCACCCCGTGTCTGTGTGGGTTTCCTCCAGGTGCTCCGGTTTCCCTCACAGTCCAAAGACATGCGGTTAGGTTAACACGGGGCAGCCATGGCCTGAGGTTGGGCTGAAGTGCCCTTGAGCAACGCTTCTAACCCCTAACTGCTCTCTGGGCACTTGAGCATAGCTGCCCACTGCTCTGGGGGTGTATGTGTGCTCATTGCTCACTTGTCTGTGTGCATGTGTTTATTCACTGCTTCAGATGGGTTAAATTCAGAGGACAAATTTCATTGTGTTTGAGTGTGCATGTGACAAATAAAGGCTCTTCTTCTTCTGAAGACATCAACACTATGACATAACATTATGCAACATAATATGTGTGCCTGGATTTCACCAACAAGAGACTCTTGAGATTTTCTCAACTTTATGCAAATGCAGTAAACCAACAAATCCACACCACTGACTCAAATAATTCCTTGGACCAATTGGATGGTATGACTTTTTTTCCAATTCCTCTCTCACAACTTTACCTACAATTAGTTCGTAAGTACTGCTTGACTCAAAAAAGGAAGAAAACTTATAGCCATTGTTTCATGTTATCTCCATCTCATTAAATGTGTGTAGAGATAAATTGATGCATTTGAACTTTGCTGTTGGAGAAAACTGTTGAGAATCCCTTCACTCTCTGAAAATAAAGTACATTGTACCTTTAGGGGTACAATGGCTTGTCACTGGGGCAGTACCTTCTAAAGTATTTATTTGTACCCTTTATAGACTGTTTGGGAACATGTATGCACCTTTTTGGCCCTAAAAAGGTACACAGTTATCTTGAGGTCCAATAATGAGCCCTAGGAGGTACGTTAGTGCAGATTGTACTTTGTGAGACAGGAATGGACTCCTACTATACCCCTATTTCTCACAGTGTTGGACAGAAAAAAGAACAAACAAATCAATAATTGAGGAAATACAACCAGACTGCTCTTTGGAACGACTGATGTTGAGACAAAAGCTGAAATATTTTGGACATATCGTGAGAAGAGATGAATCATTGGAGAAGGATCTCATGATGGGGAAAATGGAAGGCAAGAGGAGAAGAGGAAGACGATGGATAGTCAGCATTACTGGAGCAATGAATATGGATCTCAAGGGGCTTAGAGTGTGTTAAAGTCACGAGGTCACGAAGAGTTGGACTCGATTAAACGACTAGAAGAGACAGATGTTAGGAGGAAAAATAAAGCTTGAAAGGAAGTAGTGGAAATCACTGATGTCTCAGGAAAGTGTTTGTAGCTTGTATACTTAGCTTCCAGAGTGACGTATAACAGGACTCTGACATAACCATAGCAGTGGGAGCCCAGGGAGCAGTTAGGGTTTGGTGCCTTGCTCAAGGGCACTTCAGCCATTCCTGCTGGTCCAGGGAATCAAACCAGCAACCTTTTGATCAAAGCTGTTCTCTAACCTTTAGGCCATGGCTTTTCCATAAATTAAGCAAAACAATTTGCACATTGATTTTGGACAGGTTAGGGAACAAGATTGACTACCACAAGACTCTTATTGGACCAAACTTATGTATATTGTGTGTAGGACTTGAATTAGTTGTCTAGATTAATTTAGGAGAGTTGACTTGCTTTGATAAAGCTGGCAATGAGCCACAGGGAGAACGCTAATGGTGCCTTCAAATGGGGTTGTGTTTACCATGCTCACAAGAAGAATCCAAGGTGGCACGGTGGTGTAGTGGTTAGCACTGTCACCTCATAGCAAGAAGGTCCAGGTTCGAGCCCCATGGCCGGCGAGGGCCTTTCTGTGCGGAGTTTGCATGTTCTCCCCATGTCCGCGTGGGTTTCCCCCAAAGACATGCAGGTTAGGTAAATTGGTGACTCTAAATTGACCATAGGTGTGAATGGTTGTCTGTGTCTATGTGTCAGCCCTGTGATGACCTGGCGACTTGTCCAGGGTGTACCCTGCCTTTCGCCCGTAGTCAGCTGGGATAAAACAGGATAAAGCAGCTAGAGATAATGAGATGAGATGAGACTTGCTTTGATAAAGCTGGCAATGAGCCATAGGGAGAATGCTAATGGTGCCTTCAAATGGGGTTGTGTTTACCATGCTCACAAGAAGAATCCAAGGCGGCACCATTGTGTACCGGCACCGTGGTGTAGTGGTTAGCACTGTCACCTCACAGCAAGAAGGTTCTGGGTTCGAGCCCAGTAGCCGATGGGGGCCTTTATATATGGAGAGTGCATGTTCTCCCCATGTCTGTGTGGGTTCCCTCCGGGTGCTCCGGTTTACCCCACAGTACAAAGACATGCAGGTTAGGCTAATTGGTGGCCCTAAATTGACTGTAGGTGTGAATGGTTGTTTGTCTCTATGTGTCAGCCCTGCAATGATCTGGTGTCTTGTCCAGGGTGTACCCTGCCTTTTGCCCACAGTCAGCTGGGACTCCAACTTGTTCGAAACCCTGTACAGTATAAGCAGTTATGGATAATGGATGGGTGGACAAGAAGAATCCATTTGAACACCCCCTCTTGTGGAATTCATGACGTCTGAAGTGAAAATTTTCTGAAAGTTCACAAAATATGATGCATTTGCTGATGTTTTCACAAATGGTGGAAGCCATGGAAGTACATTTTTTGGTGGATGATGTTAACATTGGGGAAGTCATGGCTTAGTGGTCAGAGAAGCAGCTTTGGGACCAAAAGGTCACTGGTTCAATTTCCTGGACTAGCCGGAATGGCTGAAGTGCCCTTGAGCAAGGCACCTAACCCCCACCTACCCAGATCAGCATGGGGGGGCATGTTGTACATTGATCTGGATAAAAGCATCTCTAAATGCCCTTAATGTATTTGTATGGAGTTTTCTTTTTTATACGGTAGTTTGATAATATATCTGAGGAAAATGTTGATATTTAAATGGCCTCATGTTTTCATTATGCCGTTGCATTTCCAACATTATGTTACCTGCTTATTAGCTTGCTAAATTAACATTTTTAGTGATAATTTTGCCGTTGCTTAGCAGCAGTATTCTCATGGTGACATCGCTTAAACTGCAAGCATTTTGTGTCTACGACTTCCCCGACTTCCCATATTGTAATCATGACCTCACGAGTTCCATCTGAAGGCAGAATAAAACAAAATCAAGGTTTCCCATCAGAATAAAGTCTAAAGTCCTTCCTGCACCATATGGCGCATAGAGTGGCACCGATCTCCGTTTCTGTAGCCCTCGGCCTCTCACCTATTACATACAGTGGTGCTTGAAAGTTTGTGAACCCTTTAGAATTTTCTATATTTCTGCATAAATATGACCTAAAACATCATCAGATATTCACACAAGTCCTAAAAGTAGATAAAGAGAACCCAGTTAAACAAACGAGACAAAAATAGAATACTTGGTCATTTATTTATTGAGGAAAATCATCCAGTGTTATATATCTGTGAGTGGCAAAAGTATGTGAACCTCTAGGATTAGCAGTTAATTTGAAGGTGAAATTAGAGTCAGGTGTTTTCATTCAATGGGATGACAATGAGGAGTGAGTGGGCATCCTGTTTTATTTAAAGAACAGGGATCTATTAAAGTCTGATCTTCATAACACATGTTTGTGGAAGTGTATTATGGCACGAACAAAGGAGATTTCTGAGGACCTCAGAAAAAAGTGTTGTTGATGCTCATCAGGCTGAAAAAGGTTATAAAAGCATCTCTAAAGAGTTTGGACTCCACCAATCCACAGTCAGAGAGACTGTGTACAAATGGAGGAAATTCAAGACCATTGTTACCCTCCCCAGGAGTGGTAGACCAACAAAGATCACTCCAAGAACAAGGCGTGTAATAGTTGGTGAGGTCACAAAAGACCCCAGGGTAACTTCTAAGCAACTGAAGGCCTTTCTCACATTGGCTAATGTTCATGAGTCCACCATCAGGAGAACACTGAACAACAATGGTGTGCATGGCAGGGTTGCAAGGAGAAAGCCACTGCTCCCCAAAAAGAACATTGCTGCTCGTCTGCAGTTTGCTAAAGATCACGTGGACAAGCCAGAAGGCTATTGGAAAAATGTTTTGTGGATGGATGAGACCAAAACAGAACTTTTTGGTTTAAATGAGAAGTGTTATGTTTGGAGAAAGGAAAACACTGCATTCCAGCAGAAGAATCTTATCCCATCTGTGAAACATGGTGGTGGTAGTATCATGGTTTGGGCCTGTTTTGCTGCAGCTGAGCCAGGACGGCTTGCCATCATTGATGGAACAATGAATTCTGAATTATACCAGCGAATTCTAAAGGAAAATGTCAGGACATCTGTCCATGAACTGAATCTCAAGAGAAGGTGGGTCATGCAGCAAGACAACGACCCTAAGCACACAAGTCGTTCTACCAAAGAATGGTTAAAGAAGAATAAAGTTAATGTTTTGGAATGGCCAAGTCAAAGTCCTGACCTTAATCCAATGGAAATGTTGTGGAAGGACCTGAAGCAAGCAGTTCATGTGAGGAAACCCACCAACATCCCAGAGTTGAAGCTGTTCTGTACGGAGGAATGGGCTAAAATTCCTCCAAGTCGGTGTGCAGGACTGATCAACAGTTACCGGAAACGTTTAGTTGCAGTTATTGCTACACAAGGGGGGGTCACACCAGATACTGAAAGCAAAGGTTCACATACTTTTGCTCCTCACAGATATGTAATATTGGCTCATTTTCCTCAATAAATAAATTTTCTTCATTTATTTAATTGGGTTCTCTTTATCTACTTTTAGGACTTCTGTGAAAATCTGATGATGTTTTAGGTCATATTTATACAGAAATATAGAAATTCTAAAGGGTTCACAAACTTTCAAGCACCACTGTAGCTAGGTTTACAGTGGGGGGCTAGTCCTCTGGTAACCGCGAGAGTTTGAGTCCTCACTCGCATCTCTATGGGCAGATTTACTGCAAGTTGGCTTAGTGGTTAGCGTGTCCACCTCTCGATTGGGAGATTGCAAGTTCTACTTGTGGTCAGATCATACCAAAGACCACCATAAAAATGGTACCTACTGCCATCTGGCAAGGCACGCTGCAATACAGATTCCCATCAGAATACAATGACTTTAATGGTGAAAGGAACTTCTAGGCCATCTTCCATGAGTGTTTTGCAAAAATACGACTGATTGATGACTGTTGTATAACTGGTTATCCTGAGCAGATACCTTTCTTGAATTACTGGAGTGAAAAACATGTTTACATTCACTCTTCCCCACAAAATGATTTTTCCTCAGGGGCAGAAAGAGAAGCGAGAGGAGAATCGTTCTGAAACAGTGCTGCGCTTAAGCCCATTTGCAGACTCTTGAGGCTTGTTAAAATGCATTTATGATGGTATTTAGATCTGGAGCAAGGTCTGCACAGAATACAAGTTGGACTGGGTTTACCACAGAGGTTTAAAAATAAAGTGCAGAACACACACAAGGGGTTACAAGTGTTTTTGCAAGTATTGATTTTTGAGAGTGTTATATAAAGAGTTAGTATGAAAGTGCACAAATGTGGACTGGAGGTCTAGTGTGTGTGGGAGCTCCTGCAGCTCTCTGATCATACCTATTAGAGTGAAACCATAGACAGAATGAATAACGATCCCCATCATGATGATGTATATGGGCACGCTGGCAGGGTTAAATACCGTTTAACTCACTTGATGAAGCTTTAGTAGGTCCCTTTCTGACAATTTGGATCAGTAACGTCATTTTGATTCAGAATTTTGTTTGCATGCTCATGAGTGTGTGCTAACGTACACTATATAGGGTTGAGAAGCATAAGGAATCCATTTAACTGCACACAAACACACTTTCCAAAGGATGTCAGTCTCACTTGATGTTCCTGCAGGAATCATTATATCTTTGAAGTGTGAGCGCACCTTTACACATCCACACATCCAGCACAGCATGTGTGTGTATCAGGAGCAGCTGAACCTTTCTATTTAAAAGAGATGAAATTGAGAAAGAGCCAAGCTGTCAATATAAACAACAAAAGAGCAACAAAGCTGGCAAGGATATTTAGAGGAGATTCTGGACCTGTAGACAGACTCTCATTAGTATGCAGCATGATGACACGCTGAGATATTTATTAAGCTGGATAAATATCCGAGTCTCCTATGCTGTCATTGTGACCACTCAGAATAATATATATATATATATATATATATATATATATATATATATATATATATATATATACACACACACACACACTCAGCTCCAAATGCTTATCATCAAGGTGGTAGCTTCTAGGGTAGGTCTTTTTGTTCTTTTAATTAAAGGAACATCAATAAGGTACTGTACACAACTGTTGTGACTCTGAGGCCACATTTAATTTGTACCTTGGGGAAAATGTGCTGCTGTGTTTATTCTGTCATTCAAGGCAAATGGAATACAAACAGTCATACACATGCCATCTGTAAAATGCCCCTGATAAATAGAGCTGGGTATTGGCACAGATGGCCTGATTTGACTCTGATTCAAGAAGAAGAAGAAGCCTTTATTTGTCACACATACACTCAAGCACGGCGTCACGGTGGTGTAGTGGTTAGCGCTGTCGCCTCACAGCAAGAAGGTCCTGGGTTCGAGCCCCGGGGCTGGCGAGGGCCTTTCTGTGTGGAGTTTGCATGTTCTCCCCGTGTCCGCGTGGGTTTCCTCCGGGTGCTCCGGTTTCCCCCACAGTCCAAAGACATGCAGGTTAGGTTAACTGGTGACTCTAAATTGAGCGTAGGTGTGAATGTGAGTGTGAATGGTTGTCTGCGACCTTGTAGAAGGATAAAGCAGCTAGAGATAATGAGATGAGATGAGACACTCAAGCACAGACTTAAGCACACAGCGAAATTCCTCCACTGCATTTAACCCATCTGAAGCAGTGAACACACACAAGTGAGCAATGAGCACACACACATACAGTGTGGCAGAGCAGTGGGCAGCTATGCTACAGCACCCAGAGAGCAGCTGAGGGTTAGGGGCCTTGCTCAAGGGCACTTCAGTCACGTTAACCTAACCGCATGTCTTTGGCCTGTGGGGGAAACCGGAGCACCCGGAGGAAACCCACAGAGACACGGGGAGAACATACAAACTCCTCACAGAAAGGCCCCGTCAGCCGCTGGGCTCGAACCCAGAACCTTCTTGCTGTGAGGCAACAGTGTTAACCACTACACCACCGTGCCGCTTATAGGAATGAGATATGAAATACTATACAGCAAAAGTTAACTGAGACAGCGACATCTAAAGGATGGGTCTAATACTGTAATTACCTTTTAATACAAGTCAGAAGTGGTCTATTTAATTCTGTTACTATGTTTAATTATTTTAAGCGGAAATGAACCAAGAAAAATCTTCACCCAAGAAACGCATATTAGTCTAAAAGATCGATCCATAAATTGTACAGATTGATATCGATACGGGTTAATTAAAAAAATGTTTCATTGAAAAAAACCCCAATATTTTTGCACACCTCTACTGATAAAGCGTATGAGTAGAAAAGTAGACATGAAGTAAGAAATAAACCTCTTGGGAGGCATGCTGTTTGAAGAAAACAATCGATGGTGAGGTGTGGTGTCCAACTCGACGCAGAGTTACTGTTACCACCCTGACGTGGATCATTTTCCCCCCAAGAGTTAAAGCCTGAAATTTACTGTTGTGGAATGTCCATGAAACAAGTTAACATTTATATTATAGGAGCTATAAATAGCTGTTCCCTCACCAACCAGCCTGTCTTTTTTCTCTCTCTTGAAGTTAATAACACACACACACACACACACACACACACACACACACACATAATATCCGTACAATCTATAATTGTTCCATCGAATGTGTATGTATAATAATAATTATAATAATATTGGCTGTCTTTTTTTCATGGTATATCAGATATATTCCATTCAGCTAGCATGATATTGAACGAGTCAAAGACGAGGAGCTGAATGGAATATATTTGATATACCATGAAAAAAAGTCAGCCAATATTATTATTATTATTCATTCATCTCATCTCATTATCTGTAGCCGCTTTATCCTGTTCTACAGGGTCGCAGGCAAGCTGGAGCCTATCCCAGCTGACTACGGGCGAAAGGCGGGGTACACCCTGGACAAGTCGCCAGGTCATCACAGGGCTGACACATAGACACAGACAACCATTCACACTCACATTCACACCTACGGTCAATTTAGAGTCACCAGTTAACCTAACCTGCATGTCTTTGGACTGTGGGGGAAACCGGAGCACCTGGAGGAAACCCACGCGGACACGGGGAGAACATGCAAATTCTGCACAGAAAGGCCCTCGTCGGCCACGGGGCTCGAACCCGGACCTTCTTGCTGTGAGGCGACAGCGCTAACCACTACACCACCGTGCCGCCCATTATTATTATTATTATTATTATTATACATACACACTCTCTTCCTATCAGCATTCTCAAAGGCCAACACTAGCTTACCTGTGACTCAGTGCTGTTAGCATGGCAGTCCAGTGACCTTACAGCCGGCATAGCAGTAGCATTAGCAAAGGCCAACACTAGCTTACCCACGACTTGATGCTGTTAGCGTGGCAGTCCAGTTACCTTCCAGCCATTGTAGCAGTAGTGTTAGCGAAGGCCAACACTAGCTTACCCGCGACTCTGTGCTGTTAGCATTGCAGTCCAGTTACCTTCCAGCCGCTGTAGCAGTAGCATTAGCGAAGGTCAGTGCTAGCTTACCCGTGACTCAGTGCTGTTAGCATGGCAGTCCAGTTACCTTCCAGCTGGTGTAGTGTTAGCAAAGGCCAATGCTAGCGCAGTCAAGCCAAATATTATGATTATTTTCCCTGTGTAATTTACTTAGCTACTTTAAAAATCAACATCAACAGCTACACACAACGAAGTGACCTGGCAGCCAAAATTCTCTCAAAATTTTCCATTTTTAATGAAGCAAACCTGGCAACCATGTTTGTTTATAAATTGTCACTGTCACTCACTAGTGCAGAAGTTTATGTCTCCGATGTGTGACATCATGTTGTCTTGACAACCATGCAATATCGTAAACCATATTCAATGCTCATTGTCCATTGGGTAGAGTGATATAATACACGTAGGATAAGCGATACGCTAACAATATTGCATGCTGTCAAACCAAATGAATGAAACCTGCTAGAAGGGAATAGAACACATTTTTATTCCATCGAAAACGTGTCCCGTATGTATAATAATCACTGATATTTCACTCCGATGTTGTCACTCCCAGTGTTTTCCCGCTGACTAGATGTGCGTTGTCAAAATGGCAAACCGGTTCAAAATTATCCAGACATTACAAGGCTGCTGTTATCTGATGTTTTGTTATAAAAAAGATTCAGTAAGGTGTTATTTAATAATTAACTGGAATTAAAACATATTTATAAGATATCTATTAACCCCTTAAACTCTGTAAGCAGGTCCAAACTTACATACATCCCTCGCTCTCAAAGCTGCACATGTTCCCTTTTACTTCCATTTCAGTTAATGAGTAATTCATAATACTAAACAACTGAATAATAATCAGGGACTTTAAGGAATAACTTGTAGTCAGTCCCATGTCATTTCAATGCTTATATATACAAATGAGACCATACTGTCTTCATCTTCAGGTCTTCTTAGGATACAGAGAGCTAATATGTAAGCGCAGAAGTGATTCATCCCAACTCATCCCATTCTGTCTGTAGAACAGGGGCAGAGGATACACCCTCCCCGCTGTGCCTCTTCTTGAGCACAGATTAAGACCAACTATGGTTTCTTTGTAGGTTTCAATTCTGTACAAAGGGTTCACAAAAGGAAAATTGGAGACCAGTGAAAGATTAATTCATTTTCTTTGATCCAAGTTCATTCCTCACCCACACACCATTCCCTCTATTCACACTCTCTGTGTTAAAAATCTATTTTGGTACTTTTGCCTTTAGCGAGACCCACATGGCCCTTTTTTATTCTCCTGAGTGATAATAATCACCATGATGGAGTCACTTCTATTATGCATTGCTTTTATTTCTTTTTATATCAGCCACTTAGACAGGATTCCCCTTTAGTCACACAAGATGAAGATGATGACTCACAGCGTACAGTGTGTATGTCTACTAGCGCAGGTTTATACATTTATACCTATATTTGTAATTCTGTACTACATAGTATATACTATGACCACTGACAGGTGAAATGAATAACATTGATTATCTCATTACAGTGGCACGTATCAAGCAGCAAGAGTTCAGTCAGTTCTTGATGTTTCTATTTTAGCCAGCATTAACTTTTTCAGCAATTTGTGCTACAGTAGCTCTTCCGTGGGATTGGACCATATGGGCTAGCCTTCGTGCCCCATGCGAATCAATGAGCCTTCGACACCCATGACCCTGTCGCCGGTTCACCGGTTGTCCTTTGGATCCTTGAACCACTTTTGTTTGGTACTAACCACTGCGTACTGGGAACACCCTACAAGATGTGTCATTTTGGAGATGCTCAAATCCAGTCATTTCGCCATCACAATTTGGCCCTTGTCAAAGTTGCTCCTTATGCTTGCCCATTTTTCCTGATTCCAACACCTCAACTTTAAGCACTGACTGTTCTCTTTCTTGCTGCCTGATATATGTCAACAACTAACCATCAACCCATATGAAAAGCATGAGGTTTTATATGGAGTTGGTCTCCACTTTACTGCTATAACAGCCTCCAGAATTCTGAGAAGGCTTTCCATAAGCAGGCACTGATGCAGTGCAGTCGGTGTTCCAGTTCATCCCAAAGGTGTTCAGTGGGTTTGAGGTCAGTCAGGGCTCCACAACAGTTCTTCCACAACAATCTTGGCAAACCATGTCTTCATGGAGCTCGCTTTGTGAACAGGGCCATTATCATAATGGAACAGGTTTGGGTCTCTTGGTTCCAGTGAAGGGAAACTGTAAAGCTACAGCATACAAAGACATTCTGGAAAATGATGTGTTTTCAGAAAAACCACAGGTTGGTGTGATGATCAGATCAGGCGTCCACACACTTTTGGCTTTATAGAGTATCTTAGTCACAAGTAAGCTCTAGGATTTTAAAATCTGCTTACACCCAAAAGTGAAAAAGAAAAAAAAAACAACAACAACTTGCATTTAAAAGCTTAATTCTGGCATTGTGAACATTTTGACAGCTGATATCTGACTAACTCTGCCAACTGTATTGGAGGAGGTTATGTTTTCACATCCGTTTTCCCAAAGTAACTTAAAATGTAGTAAACGGATTTGGATGAAATTTGGAGGAAAGGTGAGCCATGAAGAAAGGAACAATTGATTAGATTTTGATGCAAATCCAGATATGTATGTGGAGCCAGGGATTTTTAAATCTGTTCCCAACGTAACTCAAAAAGTAGTGAACGGATTTGGATGAAATTTGGTGG